>NC_136649.1:3213163-3240663 GCF_949748355.1 Melanostigma gelatinosum | reverse complement strand
GAGAGAGCGAGAGAGCGAGAGAGCAAGAGCGAGCAAAGAGCGTAATTTCTTTTTGGTGTAGATATTGACAGTGTGTGGGCAGGCGTCGGGCTATGAAACACTGGCGTTGGGCCTATTTGTCAAATTAAAAAGCAACGTGGTGCGAGTCCACGGGCTCTTGAGTGGTTTCAGACAACCGCGCACTTGGAGTAAGTGGGCAAGCAATCATCTTGAACAAAAGCCTTTGCTTGCTCACATACTGGAGTGCCGGTGGGAGGCAGTATGGAATACAAACACGCTTGTGTGTGTGTGTTTATGCGTATATATATTTTTCCATGTGCGAGTGTGTGGTGTGCGCAGCAGTGCATGGTGGGCCTTCTGAGCTTCAGCCCGTCCAGAGTGGCTGTCATCCTGTGAACTCGAGCATGGAGAGCTGACAGAGAGCGAGAGACAGCGGGGGAGAAGAGAGGGAGCAAAGGAAGAAGTTACTGGGGGGGAGATGGTATCTACCCCAGTGCACTCTGCTCCTATATCTATGACGCAATCTCAGATGCTGGGAAAAATGTTGCCACTGGCAAGATCTGAAACTCGAATTGGAATTGACACTTGGTGGTTGAAAATACAACTTTCGGCCCTAATTGACTCTTCTGTAATCTGACTGAGCAGTGAAAACAGGTTGAAAAGATAAAGACAGAAGCTAAAGCTACAGATCAGTGTGAAGGTGAACCACCTCATCACCTGGAGATCCAGACAGAAGTCAATGAAATGAAGGAACAACACTGTTCCTCTTTATTCCCTCTTACAATCATTAAATATATTCAGTATACCGACTGGAGCTAGCATCGCATAGACGTGCCGACACTAGTTTATAATGTGCAAACGTACTCTGTTAGCTCCAGAGGCTTTTACATAGAAACGCAGTGCTGGAATAAAACATGACCATTGGTGCTCGAAGATGGTTCTTCTTGTTGTAATAATTTGGTCACTGCTGAAGTAAAACATGTGAAAATGACTGTCATGTATCAAAATGTGAATGTAACAACGATATGTCTCAACTAAACTGTTCCTTTGGCCACAACCTGGTTTTTTTACACACCGATTGTGTGTAAATGAAGCACTGAAGTCTCCGTGAAGTTATGCAAGTCGAAGACCGCATTCCATTCATGCACGGATGATGTGCATGCAACCTTCAAAGATTTTCTCCTGCCTGACGGTGACTTTGCAACCGCTGCCCTTGTCCCTCATGTGGGTCATCATGTCCACACATTGGTATTGATTCTATCGCAGTCCAAACACGACTTCTAAATTGCTGCCGTCGGTTATCGATCACCTGTTGAAGACAGATTACACGTTATGATTCTCAGCTAAACTGCATGAGGTCGTTACATGAGGAGACAAACAGGAAGAGCAAAAGAAAAGGAAGATGAAGTCAAAGATGGAAAAACAAAAAAGAAAGAAGCGATAGAGAGAGAGAGAGATGATACACATCTCAGAGGCAGCGAATGGAGCCAGAGACAGAAGGAAACAGTAGGACTCACTTTTGTTATAGCAGGTGGTAAGCACAGCCTTATCTGCAGGACTGGCGCCAATGTGCCATATCTCCCCAGCTTGGTGCAGGAGGACATTCTTATTAATGATGTTATTCTCGTCATCAAAGTCAATGATGTGGATCTGGAGGAAAAGCAGAGACCGACAGGAGATGTGTTGAGGATGAAGCTACGGTTAAAACACACTCTCACACACACACGCACACACACCAGACGCAGTTCAAAGCTCCGCTTGCTCCTCTGATTCCTTCCCTCAACAAAAAAGAAAAAAGGTTCCTCTTTTTAATATGATAGTAAATGTAATTTCAAGGCAGGCATCTCTTTGGTTCTTTTTTTACCCCCCGTCATCTCCACACGGCTGCAGACTTTTCATCTTGATTTGGCCTTTTAAAGCGATTATTAAGACACTTTTAGAAGGAGTCATGGGAGTTCCGTTGGAGGAGTGAGAGGAAAAAGGAAGAACAAAAAGGAAATCGATAAAACTCATTAAATTTATTTAGATTTTTTTTGACAAATGGCCCTGCTATAAAGGGGCTGGGAAAAGGGCTTTAATTGGGTTCTTCATTAAAATATTTCTTGTAAACAAACCAGATGGCAGCAGATGATAATTTAACTATGGCTACGCATAATCTTGCTCTCATGTTTTGATCTGCATATGAGTATGACAGTCATGAGTAGGGCAGCAACAATACAGAATTGTCACAGTGGCGGAAAAATGTGGTTATAAAACAAAGGTTCCTTCCATTCTGGCTATAAGACGGTGATAAATGTCTGATTTTACAGATGCGCGGTTTCTCCCAATAAATCATGAGCACTCACATTAGAAAGTAGCACTGTCAGAGTGCTAAATATATTTTGAAATCATGAACAATTCGAGTAGGGAGGAGTGTAGAAGCAGCTGTCGAGGGCTAGCTTCTCTCTCTCTCTCGTTGTCGGCCTTTTCACTTCCGTGTCGTTTTCCTTTCATCTGTGGATAACTATATTGGGGAGAAAGTGGAATTGACCTTTTGCGGGACGCGCCTTCAAACTGGCCAATCATAGCGTAGCATCGGCCAGCTCTGACCAGGGTCCGACAACTATCCGGCTCTGCTCCATAAACTCTCATGAAATGGTTTCAAATTTTCTGTATTTAGTGGATTTGGAGCTCGTCATGGTTAAACGTTGTGTAATAGTGATACAGGTCACCTGGAGAGGTTGGAAGGAGATATAAGTTTCTCAAATGTTTCTACAATAAAAACATGTGGAGCCAACATTAGCAGAGTACGTTAGCTATTTCATTGTCTTCTGTCTGGATCTCCAGGTGATGAGTTGGTTCACCTTCACACTGTGATCTGTTTTAGCTTCTTTTCAACCTGTTTTCACTGCTCAATCAGTTTGACATCCTGGATAAATCCTTTAAACACATATTGTAGACCTTTCTGTCTGCTTCTCTCTAAAATCACTTTTTATTTTTTCAAAAGATTAGATAAGATTTCCTCAGATGGTGCAGTTAGTGACAGTGTGGGCTCCATGGTAGCTCTGGCAGCTTGACTGAGTTGCAGGGTGGGGGGCGGGGCTTAGCCAAGGTTTAATTAGGGCCGAAAATTCTATTAACAGCCACGATAAGAAACCTGTGGATCCATCTCTGTTTCAGGAATTCACATAAAAACAACATCCAGCTGTACGAAGGATCATATACCGTAAATGTTTGACGAAAGTGCACATTAGATTTGTGTGCGCACACACACACACACACACACACACACACACACACACGCACACGCACACACACACACGCACACACGCGGTCTGACTATGTAATTTCCTAGTCGGGTTCACCTTTATTTTGCAGTCTTAATGGACCATTTAAGGGAAAAGATCCCAAAACGATGTATTCCCTGTGGCGTTAACAGGTGCTGTGGGTGTAAAAACTAACAATGATAGGGTAGAGTAGAAAACTTGAGTGACACCTTGCACAAATATTTAGCTAGAAGGGCCATTGAAGTCACTCTCAGTGGAGAACATGCTGTCCCTGATTGTACATGATTTACTTATTTGTGTTTCAAGCTGGGAAATGTAATAATGAGCCCCCTTGCTGTCTAAATCCAAGGGACTGACATCAAAACATATCAACATTTGCTGTTGATGATTTATAACTGAAACCCTTTCTTTCATAACTGTTGCCGTTTGTCCAGTTACTTATGTGATGAAGGTACCCTCTCTTTCCCTCAAGCTCCATCAGAGTAGACTGGGCTTTTTCGGGGAGGGGGGTTTAAAGAGACAGGCGTGAAAAACGGAGCGTTTGAGACGGAGGGTGAATGTAGGTATATTCAGACAGACAGTGTAAGGGAAAAATAAAGAGGTTTTTGAATGTTAAAGCATGGAAACGTATTTTAGTGGAAACCCCAAATTTAAGTATGAATGTGAAAATGAGCATGATTCGTCCCCTTTAACTGTTAAACTTGTGAAGAGTTACACTTTGACTACTGTAAGGCACCAGAAACACTGGCAGGTTTCCTTGACCCGGTGTAATGCAGTCTGGGCTGCACTTGAAAAAACATCGGCTGTCTAGACGTCACAGCACACAAGTTCAACAAACAGGCTAAACTTTTATCCATAAGAAGTTAATAGAATCTCCTCCTCACTGAGTTATTTTTATTAGATGGAAATCTATTCTATGAGGGCCCTCCACTGAATGCAGTTCAGGGCCTACAATGCAGTAAAACAGTGAGGGTCTCAAGGTTTGATCAGACAATTAATGGCAGTTTCTCCAATAAGAGAGACACTTACAGCACCTTGGGGGACCGTTAATGGGGTTGCACTGGACAATAACTCCTGCTAGGCACTTCCACTCCCCTTCCATGTACTACTTTTACAGGCTGAATAAGAGGATGAAAGGAGGGGGCATGAAGAGGAGGAGGACAAGAGCATCACAGCGGCGGCATCCTTCAGTCTCCTCAAAGTCAGCTAGGCGGCTATTAACCTTGGGTTGGACTGCATCGAGCAAAAAATCATCAGGCAAAGTTATAATTTTATGGTGGTGGGGGAGCGGCACAAATAAATTCAGGCTGGCAGGACAGGGTAATTGGAGGGCCTAGTAATAGGGTCCCCCTGAATGAACCCAGGTGTGAGGGGAGAGAGAAGTTCTGGCCCTCCTCCCCCGGGTGATTTATCCCTCATTCTTCCAGGCTTGGGGAGTGACTCATAGCCTTCAGCCACTTGGGCACTCAGCCCGGAGCTTTTAATTATGTGCCGATGGTGGGAGGAATCCAAGCAGGGAAGGGGAGAGAAGAGGCGGGAGAGTGGGAAAGAGGGAGTGAGGGAGGGATAAAGCCGAGCTGGCTCGTGGCCCCCACTTCAGGGGCCTCTCCGCTAAAGCTCTTTAGCCGGCACAGATGACAGTAAGCGGGGCGGAGGAGTAGCGAGCGGGTGAGAGGTGCCAAGCGCGGCCGCTTTATCTCGTTAGCAGCCTTAAATGCCACGCCGACGTGCCCTCCTATTTGTCATTCCAGCTATTGGTCTCTGAGGGATTTGAGAGGTGCTCCGCGAGTTAAGAGAGACATTTCCACCCCGCATTATGCTTAATGGGAGGTGGAGAGGCCAGCAGGCTTATGGAAACAGCAGAAGCCATCAGGGCTGAAATGCCCATCGAAAAAACATTTCTCACGTTGCCAGTTCAAAGTTGGACGGACCGAGCTAACCAATTGTTAGCAAACTTAGCTTCATGAATAAAAGCGACTCAAATGTGGGGTCGTCTCAGAACATAACCTCAAAAGATGAATAATGATCCCTTCTAGATTTTACAGCTTTGAATGCTCTTTGACATGATACTATCAGAAAAGAAAGCACAAGTCAGTTAAGTAGATATTTATATTTTACGGTTTGCTTTCTTATTGTTTTCAAAGTACATGACTTGAGTAAAACAACATATGAATGAAAAATAAGATATCAGCAATAAGAAACAGCACTCCATTCCTACTAAAGGCCTTTACATTCTGTAATAGCAGCAATCTTGCAGGTTTGCATACCACACTGGGTCTATTCCTTTTTGAGAAATGTTAGAGTGCAATGAATACATCGTGAATCGTAGACCTACAATATAAAGGAAGACGCTTCCATGCCAACGTTTCATAAATGCTGCAAACCAGAAACAAGTAGAGCCGTAGAGCTCGCACTGAGCCTCCTTAAAGAAAGAAAAAAAACGGATCAAAATGGTGGTTCGAATACTGCGTTGATGAGTGTATTTTGCGTCGTCTCACGCTCTATTGCAATTAGTTGGTTTGTAGACGTGGGCAGTAGAATCAGTCACATTGAGAGATATTCTTCAAACAACATATCACGAATGAAAAATAACACACCAGCAATAAGAACCAGCAATCCATTCCCACTATTCTTCAAACAATATGTCGTCCAACAAGATCTGAAGGCAAAAGTCTTGATGCCTGTTCTGAACTGTTGCGCTCAGGCAGCAACCTCCGGTTCTGCCGAGTGAAGCCGATGTGGAAGTGTCTTAAAACCTGAATTCTCTCTACTGACCATCAGGGGGCGACTCCTCTGGTTGTATAGAAGTCTGTGAGAAAATGACTCTACTTCTCTCTTGATTTATTACCTCAGTAAACATTATAAACATGAGTTTATGGTCTCAATCTCTAGTTTCAAGTCTACTTCAATACAGCATGATGTTCATTTAGTAAGTTATGGTCCATTTAGAGTCAAATAGACCATAAAGCAGGGGATGCTTTAGGGCGGGGCTATCTTGTGATTAACCATTTGCTGCCACTACCAGAGCCGTATGCGGTGTCTCTACGTCTTTATTCCAAATATGGTAACGTCTGTTCATGGCGAAGTTCATGGCGAAATCGCCGAACTCAAGGCTTCAGAACGGCAGTCCACAAACCAATGGGTGACGTCATGACGACTACGTCCACTTCTTATACAGTCTATGGTTGGGATACAAGCCTGCCGTTGGAGCCTCCTCCTGACTGCATCCCACTGCCTCCTGGATCTACGTCAAAGAATTGTGTCTTGTGCGTGTCTTTGTAGTCTTGACTCAATTAATTGTACAAGCGGCGCACAATTTGGGACAGAAAATCTGTTGAATTTACAAAGTGAGTTTTAAGTTTAAAATAGACTGCCTACTTTCACATCTCTACACACCTAACCTAAGGCGTGCCACCGTGAACAGTACTCGATTGTCCGATTGAGGCCTAGACGATGTAACAATATTGACGCAGGCTGTGTTTAGTTGCCAAAGTTCAAAATTGGTAGTCAGTGGACAAATGTAAGAGTTAGTGCCGGGTTATTCTTGAAAAGTCAGACATCTTTGGAAGGCAGATGTGTTTAAAGAAGCTCGGTATGGAATTGATAGCATATCTATTGCCTCCACACGGCTCTCAACATGGCGATGTCTGAGCTAGCGACTCGCAGCCAACGGTGCTAACAGCACGAACGGTGCAAACAATGACAAAAGTGCTATCAGAGCGAACAGTGTTCACCTGGAGGGTGGGCGATATGCTCCGCTATGACGCTGTTGGACGGGACGGCGTAATCAGCTGTAACGCTCTGCAGTGAGGGCAGTGCAGAGCGGCAGCCATGAGCACCACAGGGAGACTCCCGCGCACTAACGTCAAAAAAGGAAAAAAGCAATGTCAGAGACAAGCAGATGGAAGGCTCTACTCTACAGTAAGGATTTATCCAGGATGTCAAACTGATTCAGCAGCCAACACAGGTTAAAAATATAAAGACAGAAGCTAAAGCTACAGATCACAGTGTGGATTTGGCGTGAAACAATTAAATAAAGACCAACGGAAGAACATTTTCACCTTTCTATTCGATTTTAGCATAGTCGTGGTAGCAATAGGAGAAGTAGTAGTAGTAGTAGCATGACAATGTTAGGGCGGACACAGATGGCAATATTCCCCCAGTAAAAGAACGTTCTCTCCATTCATTAGTTGGTCCAGTCAGAGATAATGAGGGGAAATGACACAAAGTTGAAGGTATTTTAAGGCTTTTGAGAAAACGTTTGGGGCTGAAGCTGCAGAAGCTTCTGGTTTTCTTGTGTTTCAGCTCTGTGCTAATGCCAGAATGGAGGGAAAGTGTTAGAAGGAGTATGTTCAGCTACTGACGGAGTGGAGTAAGAAATCACACAGATCGACTGGGATGCATTGTCACCATTCCCAACAAGCACTGTATTAGACTCGCTACACAAGCCTTGGATTGAACGGAGTCTGTATTCGATGCCAAACCGCTTTCACACCAAGGTCTGCCAGAAAAATGGGCTTGTTTTTTTCAAGGCAGAAATCTGTGTGTGTGTCTCTCTCTCACACACATACACACACTCTCTCTCTCTGAGAGCTAATTATTTCTCCCCCGTTTAGAGCCAACTGTTTCTGTCATCTGTCTCTATAATGACCTCTGCAAGATGTGCATGCATGCACACACAGCCCACTCTCTCCCTTTTTCTACAAGCACACAACACTCAGACATGCAGAATTTTGCAGAGAAACAATACATGAACACACAACTTAAATGCTCTACTATTTAGTTGCAGTGGGCGTGTCGGGGACAGAATGAGCTACACCTGTAGTCCCAAAGTCCTGCTAAAAAAATTGGATTGATCAGTTGACACAAAATACATTCAATTTTGATAACCGTTTAACCACTTGGCGCTGAAAGACAGAAAATTCATCCATAACTACAGTATTTTAATATATATCATTTTGATAGTATTCAAGAAAAAACTGTAAGTAATCACTGGCCCCAACTCCTCAAATGCAACCTTTGTCACTGTTCCCTGATGTTTTATACAATAAGTAATACAATACAACAGCAGTTTGGTTGTTTTATCAAGCAAACATGTCACAGTCCTCAGCATCTCATATGTGAAGACTTCTCTGGTTTCTACTAGCACACATCACATATCTTCGGGTTGTGGACAAATAAACTAAATGATGATGTCAACTTGGGCCATGGGAAATTCTGACGGGCATTTTGTATTATATTCTGACATCTTGTGATAAGCAAGTCATTCATTTGAAGCTGCAACTAACAATTACTGTGTTTATTGAATATTCGGTCAATTCTCTTTTTAAATGAATTGTTGGGTCTGTAGCTGCTGAAAAAACACAAAAAAAGCCCAAACAACAAATCCCCAGGTGACATCGATTCATCCTTCTTCTTTAGTCCAAGTAAGATATTCAATCATCAATAATGCAAATAATACAAATTGAAAAGGCTGGAAGCAGAAAATATTCAGTTTATTCTCAACATTGATTATTAAAATTGTTGTAATTTGTTGAATAATTGTTTTGAATCTGATTGTTTCTGCACTAAACTGATGAATCAGTAATGCTATTGTCAGATTAATCAACAGTCAAAATACTCCAAAGCACACGTAGACAATCCACAACACCACGGACGAAGACCTTCATGCAATTATGAAAATAAAAAAGCATCAGTTAGGAGAGAAAGAGTGGACTGACATATTTATGCTGCACACCACAGAAAAACAAAAGTGTCTCACAGAATCCTGATCTTTGGGTCTGTTTATGATTCACAGGACTAAGACTCATCGTATGGCAACAACACCCGAATAAACAATATAGCTCCATCTCTCTGATTGTCTTTTAAAAAGTCAAAGCTGACCACAAATACATCTCATGACTGAAATCAGAACTGTTGGATCTTAGGTTGAGGTCTTGGCATTCAGGGCAAAAATAAAGTTTTTAACTTCCTCCAACTCAGTTTTTTTATCTTCTAAATCTAAATTGGCCCCTTCAACTTCATGTCATCATGTTGGCCCATGTCATGCTCTCTTGCAAAACCTTAAGAGTCCTCTTTGACTCTGATTTGAATTGTAAATCTGAAATGTGATGCATGAGGCTATTTGGTCATGCTTTTAACATTTAACATATTCTAAAACAAGTCTGTCTGGAGAAAGTTATTTATTTCATTCGTTCATGCATTTCATCCTGTTTGAGTAACTCTAGCTCCTCTCACTCTATGCTACATGTTATACCACTGCCAAAAATAATTTAATCATCTGCAAATTATTAAACACGGATCTTTACGGATTTTAAATGCTTCAAAGGCTTTTTATTTGAAAGACAAACTTTTTTTTTTTTACTTGAGATCTTATGACCCACGGAAGCTTACAGACAACTGAAAGCTTACTCCATCCGACTATATTTCTGATATCTAAATATCATATATCTACTGTATGCTCAGAAGAAAAAACTCTTCTCTCAGCTACATTTGCAGTAAATAAAAACAACAGAACTCCAATTTAAACCCTGTGCAGCAGCCCCTTATGTATCTTTTACACTGCATCTTAAAATGAACTAAAATCACATCTCTGAAACTTCAAAATGATAATAATTAAAATGAATACAAGCACATTCAGGGCGTGTCCAAATCCACTTTTGCTGGTTAAAGGGCTCATAATCTGGGTGAAAAGTAAGGGACAAAGAGGTTGTTTTTAGTCGCTTGCCTAATTAATCACAAGTGTGTGTTTAAATTAAACCAATCTTCACCCATACCCATTCCAAAAGCCAGGTTGGCGCATCGCTATTTAAATGGCGGATTCTGCAAACTGGAGAAGCGAGGGGCTTTCTGCAGTGAAAATGTAGATTTTGAAAGGCTGAATATCTTGATGGATAAACATGTTGTTAATCACATCCCTCCTTTTTCAATGACCTTCAACTTTGGGAATTTACAACTATCTGGAGTGGAAATGTTTGGATGACACGAGTCAGATTCAATCCTACGAAGCAACCACTGGAACCTAAATCTAATAATAGTGTTATACGAATAACATTAATGTAGCCTAATCTGTATCTGCAACTATGCAGAAATACCAGCTTTAACCACAGGGAATATACATGCAAAATAAAAAGCTGAGCCCCCTGAGCACATTTAAATGTTAATTTAGAATTCAAATGACAATGTTATGAATGAAGTTTCGAAGCAGTAGAATTGTCAGTAGAATTGTCTTATATTGATATTGATTATGTTGATTTCATGTTCTGATTACGAGGAAACTCGGTTCACTATTTCTCACTGTCCATTGATGGGGGGTGCTGAGTCTGGAGGCTGCATTAAGCCTTGGTTACACTCCCAACCCGCATGTGTCCACACAAAAGCAGTGGACTCATCACCAGCAAAAAACATGTGTTGGGAGATCCTCTGAGTGTGTGACAAGGGTTGTGTTTTCCTTAACATGAATACAAACATTTTCACCATAAATTGGTGCACAAACATTCACCAGAATGCAGGAAATGAAGTGATTGACCCTCAAAATGACTATTGTGAACTTGTAGGCACATCAATATTTCTGAATTATGTGCCCTTTAAGCAGCAGGAATCAGGTTCTTGTTGGTCAATGGTGCAAACGCTTTCTGCTGCCTCAAGATAGAAAGCACCAACAATGCGCCATCTAATTTTAAGACCAACACACCCATGGGAGCACAGACGGGCAGGAAATGTTGCATATTATACCTTTAACCTACATGTATATTTCAAATTTTCTATATTGTATGGTGAGCAGATGCAACATTGTGTATTGCCAAATAAGAAAGGGTCACGGCAGGATGCTTGTTCATGTTATTATCATCAAAAGACAAAGATAATTGAAAGAATTCATGAGCAGTAGTATAAATAGAAGGTGCCTGTGGCCTACCTCCTGTTGAATACAACTTCCTTCCAATCCGGCTTTAAATTGCATGATGATTATGATATCTGGCATGAACGAGTTTTCTTACCTGGTTGTCAAATTTCAGTGACTGTGTGCCCACAAGGAAACGAATGGCATCAGTTTCCGCTGTCTGGGCAGTAAGCGCTCGTGCCTGCAAATTGGATGCAAAATAACAACACTGTCAATTCACATAAGCACGTTTAGCAGAATAACAGAGTAACGTTTAGAAAAGCTAAGAATTGCTAATAAGTGAAACAGAATAGAATAGAGCTGGTTTTCAGTCAGCTAAATAGTAAAGACAGTAATCTTACCTGGAATTCCAGACCATAAATAACAGGAGCGTCGTCCTCCATTATTTAACGTTAGTCTGTTGCCAGAGGTAGAGCTTTCCAATCTTTTTTGTTTTTTGATGGTCGTCTTGCGAAAAGGAAACACTACAAAAATAATCTTACTGCAATATGTATTGCTCAAAACCAACACAACACAGTCAGTAGCTGCACTTCCGCGATTTAAAACCTGGAAAAAAGAAGCGTGCGACTAAAATACGTAACGACTGCTGTGCAACATCGTGTAAGCTTATAAAAGTACGTAGATGGAGTCAAGAATACTAAAATATCGGTGGCATGAAATTTGTCCTCTCTGGAATACCGTACGTGTAGGCTTCCTTTGGAGTTACGCATGCGCACTAGGGTTATATCTGTCAGTGCAGGAAGGTAAGAAACATTATCGTGTTTGTGTTTCAGTTTGTAATTTGTTGTCTGTCTTTGCGTGTTGATATTTTAAAACCGTGCTATGGCTCGTGCTTTATGAAGCGCGGACAGCTATAAGTCAAGCATTTATTTTACATTGTCAACCAGCTGCTCAGCTAAATTAACGTGCAATAGCAAACCGGCTAATGTAGCATTAACGTTAGCAAAACAGTACAACAACCCAGAGATGTCTCGGGTAAAAGCCTTCGTGACAGGGCATTACGCCTGAATCAAAGGTTTGGTGTAACGTTCTCTGTTTACGTAACGTTAGCTTAATGCTGACAATAAGAGCTTGTAAAAGCTGCGTTACTTATAATGACAGTAAGTGACTCAAGAATAATGTGTTGTACAATAACGCACACAATATGTGTCCGCCACTGTTGATATTAAATCATAAAGGTAATTTATTCATTTATTAGTTTGTTGAATTGTCAGGAGCAGTAAGATGGATAGTGGGGATTCTCCCGCTCAGCGGCCAGTCACGTTGGACATCACAGTGGAAGACGTAACCAAGGAAGCCTCGGACCCTCCGGAGCCAACCACCAACCGGACACCCTCCAGAGACCTTGTTCCCCAGGTAGACAGCATCGACTTGAGCAGGGAGTTTGTTACCCCCCAGGAGGACAGCAGTGCTACACCCTCAGAGAGCCTGATGGACAAGCTCAACGACCAGATGATGGAAAGCGTCATGATTTCTGACTCGGCTAATAACAGTGAGGAGGATGACGTAGCTCCCATGGACTCCTTTCTGGATGGAGTCGAGGAGGAAGAGAATTCACTGCAGACATCAGGGGACAAAGAGCAACAAAGTGAAATCGGACAGAATACAACTGAGATTACATTTTCACTGGAGGAACATGAGCACGGTGGTTCTATGGAGAAAGCAGATGAGGACACAAAGGAGCAGGCACACGCACAAGAGCAAGTCACAGCCTGTGTTTCACTTCAAGGTGACGCACAGAGCCCATCTGATCTTAACAGGGGGCAACCGGCACCACAAGAAGCTAAAGGGACGAGCCCAAAAGACCACCCTGTGCCAGTGTGCACTATATTCAGCAACCAGCCGAAATCTCTTGTGCCTGATGGCTTCCAGCCCACCCTCGTCAAGTCCCCCAGCTTCAGCATGGGGAGTGGTGGTGGAGGCAGTGAGGCAGTGACCCCCAGCAAGCTGACGGCCCCCCTCGTGTGTCAGCCCAGCCCCAGCCTCAGTAAGTTCTTTACTGACAATGGACAGGTCAACCCAGCTTCCGACTTCTTCGATTCCTTTACCGTCCCCTCCTCCTTCATCTCCGTTTCAAACCCAAATGCTGAGATCCCTCCCGGCCCAGTAGCCGTAGCCCACACCCCTGAGCGCCAGCTCTCTTCGACCTCCTCCACCATCTCCACCCCTGGAGGACCTCTGGACTCTGGTGCTCCCACCCCTAGTTCAGTGTTTGGCCCTGCCCCTATGGAATCTACCGACAAGGCCCAACTTCCTCCACCCCAGGCAGCTCCAGCTCCAACTCAAGCCGCCACCCCGGCCACTCAGCCGCAGCCCTTCAACCAGCTCCAGGCCGTGTTCTCGGGCAGCGATGACCCATTTGCGACGGCGCTGAGCCTGAGCGAGGTAGACAGGCGCCATGATGCCTGGCTGCCATCTGAGGAGACCAGGAAGGTGTTGATCTCTGTGGCCACCCAGCAGTACAGCCCAGCCTACGTAGAGACCAACAGACTCACCATGCCTGGACTCAAGTTCGACAACCTTCAGGTAGGATAAGCACCTAGGCAGTAAAATGCTTATCATAAACGTATGTCTTTAGATAGCTCTGGGATGTCATTCAAAATAGTGATATATGTTGGCGATGGATGCCTTTTTTTTAAAGGGGAATCAACCAGAGTTAACACCTGAAGTTCACTTTACTCATCATAGTACTATAGTACTGTGGTAACAGTTGTTTGAGTCTTGAGACCAGACATTTTAAACCAAAAGCATGCATTACAGACGGGATTTGTGGAGTTTGAAAGTCGCTGACCACACCGGCATCACGTCAACAAGTGTCATTCATTCAAGGTGGAAAATAACTGCCATGTCACTTAAGGAGAGAAATGGGAAAAATGCAGAAAGGCTGTGGTGTAGTTGGTTAACTGAGGCTTTCACACTGAGATTTGAGGCAAAAATGAATAGTGAATATTCATTGTGGTGTGGTAAATCTGTAAATGATGCTACTAACAGACAGTTCGTGGCTGCTGATGGATGGCTAGCTTGAGTGGGAGGCTGCTGAGGTACAGTCATAAATAATAACAGCGTCTAACTAAATGTCAGCTTAAAGATGCATACAAACCCAAACACGTCAAATTGAGTTGCATGATGGGTAATGTAGGATCCAGTGTTTGTGGGGTTTTACCCACACCAGCGACAGAAAGTCCGGATGCCTCTGCTGCTTTGTGTTGGACCATTTTAATATTCACTTTGTGGAAGTGCAGAACTAAATCATTGGACAAATCAGGAGCATGCATACTGCTAAAACAGGGCCTTTATTTAGTTACGAATTATACATAATGATTTTCAGAATTGTGTTCATTAAATAAAAGATGTTTCTTACATTGATTTGTTGTATTTCTGAAACGGGAATTGTTATCATTACTATTACATTGAAGGCTGCAACTAATGATTATTTTCAGTCGCGATCATGCTTTTTTTGCTTCAACCAACCGTCCAAAACCCAGAACAATTTGATTTCAATTTATATAAAGAGAGAGGAAAGCAGCAAATCGTCCCATTGGAGAAGATGGAACCTGAGCATATGTATCTGGGTTATTTTCTGCATTGTTTTAAAGATTGCAGCGATACATTAAAAGCTCGCCTATAATCTACGTATTATGGCAAGACATTTATTAGCATAGAAATAGAGTGGCCTCAGGCTTCACCGTGATCATTGTGTGCTCATTAGTTTAAACATGATTAACATTGTACAATGTTCTTGTATCTATCCCAGAATGACTGGCTTCAGTCAGGACTGCTCTGGCACAACAGATGCCGTGTCACTTGTCTATAAGCACATGTAGATAGACAGGCACCTTTCCTTGGCTCATGTGTCACCATATCATGTTGACGTCTCACAAACCTCCTCTGAGCTCCTTCAACAGCAACGTTTATCCGTAATAACAACCCTGATGAAACATCAATTCACTTATTTATTCAATTGAATCTTATGTTGTACGTCCACCTCCCAGCTTATATTGTGTTCATTATGCCCTCAGTGTGTTTGAATGCCTGCTTGAATAGATGAATAAAAATCAAGGTCCCCCCCTTCATCTTGGTGTGTTTTTACCCACCAAGAGCCAGTTTTCAGCAAACAAATAAGATCCACTCTAAAGCTGGATTAACGGAAGCATTTTCTGAAGTCTGTTATTTGTTCTGTTCCTGTTTGGGCTCAATATTGTTAAACTGATTGTCATTCTGTCCAAATCTATGGATATCCAGATCCAGTCCGTTTCCCCCCAATCCACTTCATTTAATGGGAGCCACGTAGTCCTGTTTTTGTCTTTCTGACGGGCAAAGGTGATAAAAGTAATCTGAAGGCTGGGAACCTGAAGATGCATTTGAGATGCAGCTCAGCACTGAATGTCAAGTTGTTCTAGTCATAAATCAGAATTCAAAATGAATTAATTAACATTAATTAAAAATAATTGTGAATGTGTTAAAGTAAATAATGGCCATTCCCATGCTACCTTATGTCTTATGTGGTATGGCAGCAGTTTTTGGGTTGATACAATTTGTTACACAGATTTGCTGCTAAATTAAAAATGTTTGACCATATTTAAGATTAGACAGAAGTGATCAAATTACCACATTAAGACACCAAGAAGACCTTGTTGAACACCATAGAAAAAGTCATGCTGCGATTTGGTTTCTAAAACATTTAAGATAATTGCATTTTTCGGCGACTGGGTGGCAAGTACCTCTGTTCAGGAGACTGCTCAGAAACCCTCTTACTTAGGAAAGCCATTCATCCTCGAATGTGCTCGGTCTCTAGTTTGTGGTTGTAAAGTTTCATGAGGCTGTGTTCAATTCATAGTAACAAGTTTCAAAATATGATCTAACTACAATGTAATGGCTAGTAAGGGGCCTATCATCACCACACATGAATACAGTCAGACCTTTTGGTTCCACAACAGTCTCAGCTTTCCAGTTGTATGTAAAGAGGAGCCCACTCTAGTTCTAGCTTTTAGACTGAGATACAGCCTCTGAAAGACTAATGTTGGGTCTTAGAGGTGTAATGTAGAGTAAATACTGATCTGATATTTTTAAAATCCTGCAGGTAGTATTCAGGTTGTTAGTGTAAACACCAGCACAACTCTCTATTCAGGGCTTTTGCATGATGTTGACTGCATGTGTGTGTGTTTTGCTGCAGGGTGACGCCGTCAAAGACTTGATGCTTCGTTTTCTGGGAGAACCGGCAGCGATGAAGCGTCAGGTCCTCACCGCCAACTCTGTGGAACAGTCCTTCACGGGCCTCAAACGTCTCATCGTAAGTCACTCACTGCACCACCTGTGCATGGCTACCGTTAGTTCCTTCATGTTCACCTCCGAGGCCCAGAGCATCATTAACTGTGCCTTCGTTGTTGTAGTGTACTCATCATTTTTTAGCTTTGGTGCTCATTTTTGCTCATTTATTTTTTCATGATTTGCATGCAGTTAGAACAACCTAGCAGATTGATAGTTCACTCCTGACCCTGGAAACTGCTGTTGACAAAACCACCTCCTCTCAAGGTCCACTTCTGAGCTTGTACCAGAGCTTTAAAGGTGCTTAATAAGAGATTGGAGGCATTTTCATTGCCTTCCTACGGCTCTAGCTGGCTGAGCCGCCGGCTCGCAGCTAACCGTGCCAACAACAGCACTGGCAGAGCTAACGGTGTTTACCTGTTAGGGGACCCTGAGGGTTGGTTGCTACACCCCCACTGCCGGTCTGGACACCGTTCTCAGCATTAATGCTGTATGATGGCAGTACAGAGCGAGGGCTGCGAGCTGAACCTGATCTCACGGTGTGCATCAGCACATGAGTTTTGCTTGGTTGTCATGTTCAGTGTTTTCACTATTCTCAACCTTTACAGTTTCATGACAACTGAGCTTTCTTCATCTCCTCATGAGGAAAGTGTAATATGGTTGAAAACTCCACAACAAGTGAGTGTGTTTTGTCGACAGCATATTTAAGGCAAATCGTATGTATGAGAGAAATTGACTACAACATGCAACTTAGTGCAATTCACAAAAACAATAAACTTTCAAAACAAATGCAGTTATACACGAGAACAATGACAATATTCCCCAGGAACGACGCACAGATATTTCCACACGCTTTTATTCTATTCACTGAGACAAAATGAATGCTGGTCCCAAAACATAGATGATTCAAATGATCAGTCGAGGAGCCCTCGAATCGGACCTCATGCCGTCTTCGGCCTTTTTTTTACCACTGCCTCTTTGAACACAGAGCGTGGCAGGGTACACATTTTGACAAACTTGATCTGGCCTCGAATTCTTTCCTAAGCTTAAACCTGCTACAACGCTGTTTCAACAGCGCTGTCAGCAGCAGAATGGAGAGACGCTCTGTTGTTGTTTGCAGTTACTGTGTTTCGACTTATCTATCACTGAGCTACTGTATGACCAGCATGCCCACCTTGTTTTTTCTTTTACTGTATACAAAGATGGTTATTGTCAATGTTTGGACATTAAGGGCACTAAACTGTTATGGTGAAACTCCTTTCATGACACGAAGGCCTTACTAGGAGTCTAGTGTGGGGTGGCTGCTGTGCAGGTGAGTCAGATTGAAATCGGGGCCAAAAAGAAAAACTTGATTGGCACACTGGTAAAGATAATGCTGAGTATTGTTTTAGTGCAGCAGCTGCTTTCAGAGAACATTTCTTCTCTTTCTGGAGGTAAACGACAAATCCAGCGTTGGTTTACTACAGTTTAACATCCTGTGGTTTCGGCAGCATGCTTGCACCTTTTGGTAGTTGGCCGGTACAGTTACCGTCTCTACTGAAACTGCCAGGTGATGATGCCTCAGCCGACTGAAAACAGTGAACCATTCGTCTCCTTTTCTCCTCATGTTCCGTTCCTCCTATTCTTTTGTCAAGCATAAAGAGGCCCGTCTTTCTCTGTGACTGTGCAGTCCCGCCTCATTCCCTTTCTAGCTGCCATCTATCTCTCCAGCCATCATGCGCTCCCTCCGTCATAACTTCTGACCCACAAATGACCCTGAGAGACAGTTATTATTTAAAACATATGCACAGCAGACAGTGTGATGGAGGGAGGGGAAAAGAGGAGAGGAGGAGTGGAGCGATGGAGAGGTGGGGATCCACTCGGCTCACAAGTTCTTTTCTCCTGCTGTGCCCATGTATTATGCATGGGACTTGTGTGTGTGTCAGTTGATCATACGCGGTCTGCCAATTGGTGTGGGTGGCTCCCTGGAGCAAGAGGCAGTAAGAAAGGAGTGAGCCAGAGAGGTAACGCAGGCCTACAGGAGGGATGTCAAGGAGTGACGAGCACAGACTGAGAGAGAAGGCAGCGTTATGTGCGTGAGACATGTGGAGGCAGAGGAGGGCTTCAGCTGGCCCCGAGCGCACACGCTCACATTTGACTTTGGGAATGTGGAGAGAGCTACCGTGGGTTCGGGTCCCTACACGCGTCTGATTAGATTCCTTGATTGACTTCTTGATTGTTCGTATTAAATGAAACATTAATGTCGGCGGCTTGTGTGCATCACTAGATGACAAAAAAAGCAAATTCTTTTGACATTTGCTTAAGGGTCCTCTGGTTAGCAGCAACAACAACAAGCTGCCATTTCTCCTCCAACTCCAGGTGGAAATATGCATTTATATATAATGCGTACCCAAATCACAGGACGGATACATGCATTATTTTTACTCTGTGCTCTTGGAGAGACCCCCTCTCGTTATTATATACTTTAGTTTATTACCAAATGTTTCCAAACCTAAACAGTCTCTCACGCAAGTTTGGTCTGTGTACAGATGGAGTGAAGATGTCTCTGTTTAGAGCATATTGTACTCCACTCTACACTGCACACTTGTGGTCAAACTACAAAACAAAGAGTTTACAGAGACTTCAAGTAGCAAGGCAAGGCAAGTTTATTTGTATAGCACATTTCAACAACAAGGTAATTCAAAGTGCTTCACATAAAACCATTAAAAGCATCAAAACATAAGGCAAAAGAAAAGGAGATTTAAAAACAATTAAAGAAACAGTGTAAGAAATAAAATGCAGTAGTAAAAAGTAAAGGAGATTTAAAACATACATTGAAACAATAATTGATGTCTCCCTGAGACATTACCCTACACGCAATCAACCATACACTGCCGCAATTCTGCAATTACTCGCACACAAACCACGTCTGGAAAAGATCTCTGCCGATCTGCGTTTTATAGTGTATGCCTTGCACGAACTCGGTCCCGGAGGAAATGGCAATATATTGTGCAGTCCTTTTAAAACCATTAAAAGCATCAAAACATAAGGCACAAGAAAAGGAGATTTAACAGCAATTAAGAACAGTGTAAGAAATAAAATACAGTAGTAAAATGCAGGAAATTGATTAATATATTAATTGAGTGTGTTTCAATTAAAGGCAGCAGCAAACAGAAAAGTCTTCAATCTTGATTTAAATGAGCTGAGGGTCTCAGCAGACCTGCAGCTTTCTGGGACTTTGTTCCAGATATGTGGAGCAGAAAAACTGAACGCTGCTTCTCCATGTTTAGTTCTGACTCTGGGAACAGATAGTAGACCGGTCCCAGACGACCTGAGGGGTCGGGATGGTTCATAAGGTAGCAGCAGATCAGAGATGTATTTTGGCCCTAAACCATTCAGTGCTTTGTAAACCAACAGTAGGATTTTAAAGTCAATTATTTGTTGGACAGGAAGCCAGTGCAAAGACATCAGAACTGGGGTGATATGATCCACCCTCCTGGTCTTAGTGAGGACTCGAGCTGCAGCGTTCTGAATCAGCTGCAGCTTTCTGACGGACTTTTTACAGAGACCTGTAAACACACCATTACAGTAGTCCAGTCTGCTGAAGATAAATGCGTGGACAAGTTTTTCCAAATCCTGTTGAGACATAAGTCCTCTAATCCTTGATATATTCTTCAGGTGATAGTAGGCTGATTTTGTAATTTTCTTGATATGGCTGTTCAGGTTGAGATCTGAATCCATAACTACACCTAGATTTCTGGCTTGGTTTGTGGGTTTTAACAACAGTGACTGAAGCTGAGCGGTGATTTTCAATTGTTCATCCTTGGTACCAAAAATAATTACTTCTGTTTTATCTTTGTTTAATTGAAGAAAATTCTGGCACATCCAGTTGTTGGTTTGTTCAATGCAGTTACCCAGCCCTTGTATGGGATTATAGTCCCCTGGTGACATAGTTATGTAGATTTGTGTGTCGTCTGCATAATTATGATAACACACTTTGTTGTTTTCCATAATCTGAGTTAGTGGAAGCATGTAGATGTTGAACAGAAGAGGCCCCAGTATTGAACCTTGGGGAACACCACATGTCATTTTAGTCAGCTCCGATGTGTAATCAGCCACAGACACAAAGTATTCTCGGTCCTTCAAGTAGGATTCAAACCAGTTAAGTGCTGTGCCAGAGAGTCCCACCCAGATTTTTTGTCTTTCTAGGAGTATGGCATGGTCGACTGTGTCGAATGCAGCACTGAGATCCAGTAACACTAAGACTGAACTTCTGCCATTGTCTATGTTTAAGTGGATGTCGTTGAAAACCTTAACAAGAGCAGTTTCAGTGCTGTGGTGCTGTCGAAAGCCTGACTGGAAAACATCAAAGCAGTTATTTACGGCCAAGAAGTTGGTCAGCTGTTGGAAAACCGCTTTTTCAATTATTTTACTTAAAAATGGGAGGTTTGATATTGGCCTATAATTTTTCATCGTTGCGGAGTCTAAACTAGCCTTCTTTAGGAGCGGTTTAATAACTGCAGTTTTTAGGGCTTGTGGGAAGGCACCTGAGAGAAGGGATGTGTTTACAATTTGTAAAAGATCAGTGGTCATGCAGTTTGAAATATTTTTGAAAAGTGTGTTGGTAGAATATCCAAGCAGCAGGAGGATGACTTCAGATGTTGTATAATGTCTTCTAGGCTTCTACAGTCGATTGAATGAAATTGTGTCATGATATTTGAATGGATGTTATTCAGAGATCGGGACAACACATATCCTGTGGTTGGTGTGGAGGCACTGACTGCTTGTCTAATTTTCTGAATTTTGTCAGTAAAAAAGGAGGCAAATTGATTGCATGCCCAGGTGGATTGGAGCTCAGCAGCTACAGACACTGGAGGGTTTGTTAGCCTGTCGACGGTAGCAAATAAGGCGCGTGTATTGTTCTTGTTTTTGGTTATGATGTCGGAGAAGAATGACTGCCTTGCATTTCTAAGTTCCAAATTATAATTGCGAAGTCTCTCTTTATAGATGTCACAGTGAACCTGGAGATTAGTTTTTCGCCACCTGCGCTCAGCTTTCCGACACTCTCGTTTCTCTATTTTGACCAGCGTAGCATTTCTCCAAGGAGATCTTTGCTTACCCGAGACAACCTTCACTTTAGTGGGTGCAATGGCATCAATAATATTTTTAACTTTAAAATTGAAGCCATCTACAAGCTCATTGACTGAGAGGCAAGAGAGGGCTGGTGTGGAGGAGAACTTCTGAATAAATACTTCACTGGTGTTTTCAGAGATGTAACGCTTTGTCACAACCTTGGTTTGGACATTTGTGTGCAAGGAGATTGCACTGTCAAAGAAAACACAGAAATGATCAGAGAGTGCAACATCAGTCACAGTAACCTTGGAAATGTTTACACCTTTGGTGATGATTAGGTCCAGAGTGTACCCCCTGTTGTGGGTGGGTCCTGTCACATGCTGAGTCAGATCATAGTTATCAAGGACACCACATAGTTCTATAGACTCTCTGTCCTGGGGATTATCAACATGGATATTAAAATCACCAACAATAACAACACAGTCAAAATCAATACAGATTACAGACAGCAGTTCAGTAAACTCATCAAAGAAGGTTTCACAGTATTTATGCGGTCTGTAAATGTTTAGGAATAAAGCTTGAGTGGAATTCAGAGCCACATATTCAAAAGAACTAAAATGACCAAAGGGCATCTGCTTGCATTGAAGAGAATCATTCAATAAAACAGCAACTCCACCTCCTTTCTTATGCGCTCTTGTTTCACTCATGAAACTGAAGTTGTGAGGTGTTGATTCAATAAGAACAGCTGCACTGTTATCTCGATTTAACCAAGTTTCAGTTAAAAACAAAATGTCCAGTTTGTGCCCAACAATAAAATCATTGATTAAAAATGTTTTTCCTGACAGAGACCTGACATTTAATAAAGCTAAGTTTAATGTGGTTAAAGCTTTCTTTGCCCAATTTATTTGGACAGGCTGACGAGGAATGTATGCTAAGTTTGATAAGTTTGCATGTTTACTATTGTTTCTTCGCAGCCTCACCTTTCTTTTTCTATAAACTTGCAAGACAGGAATTGAAGCGGCTAGCTGCATACAGGGCCCCGACTTTTCCTGGAGAGAGTCATTGGTGTCATTAGCCTTGTAGCCTGGACCCAGAAGATATCAATTATTATAGCGTACAATGACGCCATGAGAATACTGTTAAAGAGGCCGAGATGGAGTAGTGCTAGTGAAATGTTTGTGGCTGCACGAGTCAACACTTTCCAAACTGATAAGAAATCTCATGTATAAATTCATTTGTCGACTGAATGATTCTAAAAATTAGACCATACTTGTTTTAACCAACATAAGGTTTAGCACCACACGCTACCAGTCCCAGCTGTGGCGACATTGGTACAGCTGTCTCTTTGTAAGGCATTGCTAGGCCTATGTACTTTTATTGTTTGTGTCTGTCTTTTTATGTATTTGTCTCTATGGACCCTGAGTCTGAAATAAAGTATCTATCTATCTAATGACATTCCCGCCAGCCTCAAATGTGCTCTGTGTTTACTGCTAATTAGCAAATGTTAGTAGCGTACCAACACGCTGAAATAAGATGGTGAACATGGCAAACGATAATTGCTAAACATCAGCATGTTACCATTGTCATTGTTAGCACGCTGCCTGTGGTATTAATCTCAAAGCACAGCTGTACCTACAGTATATGCACAGGGTCACAGAACATCTAGCTTGGCTGTCAAAAAGTCAAAAGTAGCTGTTTGCTGCTAAACATACCACACTTTCAAGTTCCTATTATCAGTCATGTCCTGAAGAAACACAGGACTACAGTTTTCTCTTTGCATTCTTACATGCTCATCTGTGATGTCTTATTTTTCCTTCTTAATAGCATTACAAATATGTAAAAAAGGCCTTTTGCCTTGATGAATATTTAGCCACCATGACATATTCCACTTCATGCCTCTTATTGCAAATCAGCACATCAGGCATCACCAAAGCGAGGAAACCCAGTGTAATGTCATACCGGGAGTCCAATGAACAGAATGGGCTACAGAGCAGCTCTGCGGATTCTAATTAAACTACACTCAATGCGGCTGGTGATCGGGACTTGAACCCAGGGTCTTTAGCTGAACGACAACATCTCTGCTCACTGCATCACCTAGCACGGAGCCAACAAATCCTGCTCCCTAATAAGGAGCTCTGTTTGCTCTTGATTCGGGATGCTCCACTGTCTGACTAGAACAAATGTACATATGCAACATGATGCTGTTGCTGACATTTAAACATTCAACATTGTGTATTCCCTGATACAAACAGAGCGTTGTTTGTAGTAGGGATGTTAACAATGTATTGTTTAACTGACAATACGAATTTTGACAGATTGATGCTCTGTTACACATGAAAGAAATATTGAAAATTAAAAGGATTAGAGGAAAAAGCAAGGAGCAGCTTTCTGTTTAAAGGGGAACAGCTGGTCCACCTTATAGGTCAGCCCACCGACTGTGCCTCAGTGGTAGAGCGGCTCGTCCTTCAATCAGAAGATCCACTACGAGTACGCTGGTACATGTCGATTTGTCCTTTGGGAAGACTCTTACCCCAAATTTTCACACATGTCGGAGGCTGTGCCTGCGGTGTATGAATGATGGGCAGGTGGCCCCGTGCATGGTAGCATCAGTGTATGAATGGGTGTGCATGGGTGAATGACATGTAGTGTGACAGCGCTTTGAGTAAAAGTCCATTTACCATTCATAGCGATTGTATAGGAGCACTACGTAACCACTTTGCTGACATAATAATCATTGACTGAGTCACTTCCACTGAGGAAGTGAATCAGACGCCATCTGCCCTCTCAATCTACTACCATACCCACTTGAATTCATATGATTTACTTCTCAATAACTTCTGAAATATCCAAACTTCTGAGATCAAACAAACTCACAGATCAAAGTTGTCTGAGGGGGAATGCATCTCGGTAGGCTGGGAGGGGAAGTTGAAATGAGGATGTGCACAAGCATAATACACATGTGCACACACATGACACTTGGTCACGTACATACACAGAGAAGTGGGCGTGTCAGTAAGCATGTGGCCACCAAAAGTGTGACCTGTCGCAGCTGGATGTTAAGAGTGAGCATGAGCGTGTCATCCTTCCCCTGTGTGATTGCATTCACACAGGGTATCAAGTCCTGCACAAGTATGTGTGCATGTTTTAAACCTATTTTATGTTTGTCGTCAGCTCTTATCATCCTCTGTGTGAGGCCCTTTGCTTGGGTGACGGTAATGGGTGTGCGTGTGGTAGAGCTCTGCTATGAGCTGGCAGAATGAGTCATGCTGCAGAACCAGAGTGTGACAGCGCCCACTGCCACGTCACACTCCCTCTGTCCTTACATCCATACACACACATGCACAAATGAACATTGATTACACTCACAACACACGAGAGACTTGTAACTTAAGTCAAGAGTAACTTAACCCCGCGAACCAGCTGAAAACCAATGTCTATGGTATTAAGTCTTGTTGTTGATGGGTCCAGGTACATATGGCGTTATATGCATTGCGGCTGCCCTCTACAGGCTGATCTGGAGGCAGGTGACACATATGGAGCCAGTTGTCCTCATCAGCCACCCCCCGCCCCACCCCCTCCTGTTAAACCAACGTTCTCTGGCTCTGTAGACTGGCGAGGAGTATTCGTAAAGAGTAGCTTTTAAACTCTCAATTAGCCTGTGAATCTCTTTAGCTAATAACAGGCGCTAGTGCTAATCGCTAGCACACACAAATCCCAGCATTGGCTGAGCCGAAGTTGTCGCTGACTTCACTTTAATCAGCATGTGGCAAGCACGACACAGGAGCTTGGTCTTGAGGAGTTGTAGCATTTATTTTTTCTCTTGCTCTCTCTCTCTCGCGCACACTCGCTAACGGGATGCAGTGAGTTGTTCCTTGAAGGAGTTTGTAGGCCTCTAAGTAATTTTAGAGGGCTTGAAAAAAAATGATATATGTATCTTAGAAATATATGTATTCTTTAATTCCCCCAAAGCAAGGAGTTGACCAGCAGCTTTCTCCAGACACTTGACATTGTGTGTTTTTGTCCAACCAACCATCACAAAACCCCAAATATATTCAATTAAGAAAGATACAGAATAGTGAAGGGCAGAAGAAATCTTCACATTTGAGACCAGATCATTTTTGGTATTTTTTACCAAAGTCAAAATAGAAGACAGGGAGCTGTCAAATGAAGAAAAGTGAGAAAAATATGTTTAATGAGCGCAAAACTACAGGTACTCAATGGCATGAAGAACACCTATGCAATAGGCTTAGATCTGCAGCTTCAGGTTTGGCGCCCTGATACATTTATGCGGACATAAAATAGTTAACAATCACATTACCGCCTTGACTCATCGACTTCCGATCCTTGTTTTTCCTGATCCTATCCTGTGACCCGCATATCCAACACAATCCCCATTGGGGTTTTGCACATTTTTGATTGTTTTGCGTTTGATAAATAATTTGCAAGATGGGGCCATATTTCACTCCTGGCCCACTTTTTACATGGACTGGTTCAAACTGATTTTCAGATGTTTCACTCCGTTTAAATGACTTAAGGTTCTAACTTGTATCTATTTTAGAAGACGTTGACTTTTGAGGTCAGATGTGAAAAGGACTGAGTCTGCTTGGCTGTCCTGGCCTCCCCTCTACTTCCCCCCCCCCCCCCCTGTCTTTCCCGTGACCTCTGTGGCGTGGTCAGCAGAGTGGGCTGGTCTCTGGCTCAGCACCACCCTGGGCTGGCCTCATCTGTCTCTCTCATTAGCAGTCAACCCTCTTCTCTCATCCTCTCCCCCCTAATTTCCTCCTTCTCCTTCATCTCTTCCTCCCTCACCCCCCTCCGCACTATCCACCGGAGACTCTAACCTCTCTTTCCTCCCACAGTGTGACGCCGTCTGGGCCGGCGGCCAGCATATAAGTGTATGTATGTGTGCGAGAGAGAGAGACCCACCGTGGCTAGGTCAGACAGACGCACCCCATAATCACTGCAACGACCCGGCTGCTGCATCGCACTTTGATATCATTGCTGTAACCTTTCCTTGTCATTATCGTAACCTTTTTACATAGCTGTCATTTCCACCACCAGTTCCACTGGCGAGCCAGGCTCTGGGTAATGCAGAGTCAGCTTTGGTAGCGCTGAAGGGCATGTTTAAAACCTCAGTGCTAGTTGTTTTCACCTTGCTCAGTTTATGTTGGCAGCAGCCATTTGCTCAGACGGACTTTTTGCAAAAGGACCATTTCAGGTTATTACAAGTTTATTGGTTCTATTTTTTGTACATTTAGCCATCATTCCTATTGGTGATTATACCTATGAACTAAACAAGTTTTTATAGTTACATTGAGAGTTAAAAGCGGCTAATGGTGTGCCCTCTTTTGTTTTTAGTGGTGTATATACTGATTCTTGATATGCTCCTGCAGGTCCACTGACTTATGGCAAACAACTTGTAGTCTGAAAGCGCTTTCAAGATAAAAAGAGAGTTCATATTTATCTGACTGCTCGTATTCCTTCATGAAAAAGAAGCCATGTGTAGAAGTATAGAAAGTTGAGGATGCGGACACGTTGAGACGCATTGAGAATTTTGCGTGCATTCGAGTCCGGTTAAATGAGTCCGGTGAAGATTGACACCTGTTGTTACTGAAACGTGCCACTGCTGACTGTTTGTGTACCGCTGGTCTATGCCAGATGATAAACTGTGTGCCACTCGTATTCAACAGGTGCCGCTTCTCACCAGCAGGTGGTGACATGTTAAACTGGAAGGTGCTCTTTCGCCACACAAGTCTGTCGCCACTGTGGTCGATGAAAATGTCTCCGTATCAGCACTTTTGGATGGTAACATCCAAATGTACCAATATTCTGAATGTGATACAGGTCACGTAAACAGCATGTTCCATGTAGAGAAGCATGCCAAACAGAAAAAAACACATTTCTGTCTGGACGGCGAAACACACCTTATGGAAGACTTGGATATCAACAGGTTTTTGTGTCCCCAAATCTCAGCAATTACTTTTGCAAGTACAAAATGAACCAAACTGATAGAAACG
>NC_136649.1:3190663-3208163 GCF_949748355.1 Melanostigma gelatinosum | reverse complement strand
TTGACATATTACAAATACGTTTCTCATCAACATATCTTTGCTGTACTCTAGTCTTTATGTTTCTGTGATCTGCCTCGCCTCTGCCCCGCCACCCACGAGTTATTGTCCCGCGGCCTGTTCCGAGGGCTGACAGACCTGACGATCGGGTGCCTCGCGGCGGGGGCGGCTGGAGACCTCGCGTCCCGGCGCCAACGGGTGAGCGCCCGCCACTCGGAACCATAAAACCAAGTCCCGGATTTCACCCGGGGACATTCTGGAGGTATTGTGACCGGGTGATGTGCCTCGTTGCTGGGGAGGTGCGTGTGTGTATGAGCGCATTTCTGCCGGAGACAGGCGGCGTGTTGTGGTAGTATTCTGACTGCGTAATAGGGAGAAGGAGAGGCGGTGGTGGAGAGGGAAAAAAATATTAAAGAGATGGTGGAATGTATGATTGGAGAGAGAGAAGCGAACAAGTTGGACGTGATCCCGGCGTCCAACAACACTGTGTCGCGCGCATCGATGCTTTGTCCGAAGACATCCTGGCTACATTGGTCGGTCGCGTGAAGAAGAGTGAGTTTTACTCTCTGCATGTAGACGAGTCTACAGATGTGGCCAATCTGGCCAATCGTCTGGTGTACGTCCGTTACCTTTTCGAAGGCACGGTGCAGGAAGAGTTTTTTGTGTTTTTTATCTTGTAAACAAACGCCACGCGCGAGCAAACTGTTCTCTCATTAGTCCGATTTTTATGCGGCTCTGTTGCTTTTTTTTTTTTTAAAGGTGTGTGTGTGTGGGGGGGGGGGGGATTGGGGGTGCGTGAACCCGGTCTGGATGTAGAAGGGGGTGCGTGGCCTAAAAAGTTTGGGAACCGCTGCTTTATTGAGACGGATGGTGTGTTTTCTCTTATCCCCGCCCTAACCTTTGCATGCTGAGCCAATCGGTGGGAGACACCACTTGGTTTCGAGGTAGGACATTGTAACGGGTTGGCCCTGCTACGAAGTGTGGCTCAGTGTGGTTATTCCCTGTTGTTCGTAACGCATGTGATCACAGGGCTCAGGTTCAACCATTTGAGAAGTCAGCGCAGCAGAGACGTCCGTCATTATCTGTCTCATAATCGCATGCCGTCCTAATGGGGACCGACCCTGTGACCTTCTAGTCTCAGAAGGTCGCCTCCCAGAACACAAATCCTGCCCGCCATCTCCTCCAATCACAGCTTTTACGTTCTACAGTATGTGCCTGTAATGTTTGCTTAGGATTGTTTATAGGCTGGTGTGAGATAATATCAGACCATAAAGCCATGCGCAGCAGCAATGCTGCATTGTTTGTTTTTTCACTTTGGCTCCTCGTGGTGCCTCTCTGCAGCTCCCTTGGCCCTCAGCTCTCCTCTGCTCATCTCCTGCTCTCCACTCGGCTACCCACCGCTCCTTTTTACTTCTTCCAACTATTTTGGCTCAGAGTTTGTGCTTTTTTTTGTTTCTTCCTTCCACTATGGCCAACTTTGACTTCTGTGCTCTTTCGCTACATGTGGGCCATATTTTCTCCATCCACATCGTGTGTGTGTGTGTGTGTGTGTGTGTGTGTGTGTGTGTGTGTGTGTGTGTGTGTGTGTGTGTGTGTGTGTGTGTGTGTGTGTGTGTGTGTGTGTGTGTGTGTGTGTGTGTGTGTGTGTGTGTGTGTGTGTGTGTGTGTGTGTGCGCGCGTGCGTGCGCGTGTGGTACATAACAGCTTGCTGCTCTCATTTTTCTCTACTCACCCCATATCCGACTCTCACACAGACACCCAGAAACACACGCTTGCACACCTGTCTTCTCATGCCCTTTGGCTGGGCAGTGGTGTACTGTAGCATACTGGATGTGTGTGTGTGTGTGAGTGACTGCAGCTGCTTTTGGCCATCCAGGCTGCCTCCTTGTTTTCAGCTTCATTTCCCCCTCTAATGAAGATTCAGAGGCAGCGCAGATACTGGCACAGGGCAGGAGAGGAGAGGGAGGAATGAGCAATGAGCGATAAGGGAGGGAGCACCGACAGCGGGGAAGAGAAGAGAGGCACAAATGAGAGTCAGAAGGAAGGGGAGGAGATGGAGGGAAGAGAACAGGAAGCGTCAAGATAGATGGGGAAGGAAGTATGGGAGAATCCTGAGGAGGGGAGGGAAGGCAGCAAGGCAGGCAGGAGAAGAAAGGATGAGGAGGAGAAGAAGGGAAGGAGACAAGATGAATGGGGAAGAAGGTAAAGCTACACCAGACCAAAAGAGAGGGAAAAGGCTGATGAGTTCTATGATAAAGATGACTAGAGAGAAAGCAGCCCTCTCTCTTCCTCGCTCTCTCCTAATTAGCTCCCCGGCTGTGATGAATGGCACAGCACTTAGGACCCAATCGGCGAGCCGACCTTGTCATGTGTGTTGATGGGGTAGGGTGACTCTACCCCCACCACCCACACCACCTCTGTCCCCCTCTTACCTATTGTACCACCTCCTGTGGAAGCAGATGCTGCTAACACCAAAGTGCGTGTGTGTGTTTTTGTGTGTGTGTGTGTGTGTGTGCGCGCGCACGCTCACTGCGCACGTCCACTGTGTTTGTGTGAGTGGGCGCTTTGTCCTCCAGCCTTAATGGCAGCTCCACACACCGGTGGAAACACTCTCAGTTGTGCACTTACACCCACACCTGCCTCGTATGTAGTGACTTGTTTTCACGGCATTAGAAGTCACATCAGTTTAGAGTTGACGCTGTCATAAAAGATGATGGGACATCCCTTTATTTTGCATCTAAACTGTTCTCGTTGTTAATTGACAGCCTCGTTTTTTTTTTTTTTACGTTGCATTTTAGAAGTCCTGCTTTTTTCTTGCTGTGTAAGTGTTCCACTGATAATTTGCTCTGTTTAAATACGTTCTATCGTGGTCGTTTTTTCCCATTGGGGATTTGTGGTTTAAAATTTGACATAAAAAAAACTCTGAAAAGATAAAAGTAGAAAATATCGACAATAATAACGATTATAACTTTTACTTTAGGGTCATTACAATGTGCGTCTTATTTTTATACATCTGGCCGTCGATCCATCTGTAACAATACGATTGTACTTACCAACTATTTGCTGGGATGTGGGCAACATCAAGAAAATAATGGGGATAGAAACAAAGCTGAAACAATCAGCCAATTGATATAATCATTGAACTAATTTATCAAACAAACATTCTTTCGTTCCAGAATCTAATCTGTTTCATTGCAAAGAAAAATGCGTTTGGGGTTTGGATGTTGGTTGGACAAAGCAGACCGTACAAAGACTTGGCCTTCGGCTCTGGGAAATTGTAAAGGGCATTTTCACTGTTTTCTGACATTTTATAGGCTAAACGTTTATCAATTAAAATGAATGAATAGATTATAATGAGAATAGTTTCTAGTTGTATCTCTTCACGAGAAGTCAGATAATCACACACGCAGTGTCAGCCATATACAAGTTGAGCGAAGGCGGCAATGGCAGAAACAGCTGATCCATCATTAAATGTTCGCTGCATCAGAGTTGATTGGAAAAAGGTGTTTCCATAATCCATGTCGACATCTTTTTTGACAAGTGCAAAAACCTCCTCAAGCGAGCGTAAAATAAATAAAGTTTTATCAAATGTCGCCGTTTCCACACGCACCAATAATGCGATTCCTTATAATGTGTATCAAAATTACAGAAACACAGCTACTGACAGCTGTAGTGTCTCACAGCTATGATTTTTGCATCTATAAATATGACTTATTGCATTGTGGGAATATCTGAGGGCACTATATGGAGTTTACATTTAACATTCAGAATTCTCACACACAAAAAATGGTGTATAGTAAATGTAGTGATTTCTGAAAAATTTTGGACAAAACCTTAAGATGTGCTTTGTCACGTTTGAATATCTGCAACTCCAATTTCATCTGGCCAAACTCGATCTGGTGCGGAGTACTGTGTAGTACGGCCCAAAGCTCCAGAACAAGCGAGTAAATTGAATTTGAGATTTCAAGGTCAGATTGTAGATTGGACCTTGATTGGACTTTGTTTTATTGTTTTTGCCACGTTCCCCGAGCTCTGCTAATACTTTCGTGAATACAATATTTAACTAAAGTAAGCAATGTCCATCTCTCTTCCGAACCGCTCATCCGATCTACTTCACACTTGGTGGGTGTTTTGCTGCGCTCTCCATAGAATGCAATGTTGAATTTGGACAATATTACAGTATTATTAAACTTTGACTACGTTAGTGAACAGTGTTTTGTGTAGCAGAGGGGTGGAGCTTCAGGGCTCTGTGGACTTGAGCAAGTCATCCACAGCGGGGCTGTACAGGCCACGGCTCATTGACTGCACTACACTTTTTCTGCTGGATGTACTTGCGTTACCAACGAACTCCTCTTCACTTCCCTGTAGCATGTCCGGGACCGGGACTCACCCATCAGCCCACATTAGATGGGCATGCTTTCTGAACGGCCATGCGCAACAACTGGGTACGCCCCCGAAAACGCTGTAAGCTGCAGTCGGCCCGGGCACGCTGCCAACGGGCACTGCACTAGTTATCATAACTGACAGATAATAAGCAAGAACCCAAGTTATAATTAACAGGAATTATCCTTTAAGTTTGCTGAAGCATTCGTCCTTGTATGAGGATGATGTAGACGGGCATCTTGAAAAAATGTGGGTGGTTCAATAGATGCATTTGAATACTTGAAACAAGGTCCTGGCTCCGAAGTGATGTCTTATTAGTTGTGATGTCCTCTTGAGAGTGTTTGTGATTATGGTAGCTGGACCCATATGCATCCGTTTCAGCCCCATGTCTTCTTCTATGGTTCCCATCAGTGTGCCGTGTCTCTCTCCTCTCCCCTGCAGAGCAGTAAAAACTGGCGGGCTGCGGTGGATCTGACGGGCCGGCTGCTGACAGCTCATGGTCAGGGATATGGAAAGGCCGGCCAGCCAACCTCCCACACCACCGACTCACTGCAGGTAAGATGCCAGCTACTTTCTCCTCGTCCGGCCATTCACCCGTCTCTCTGCGTGTTGGTGGGTGTTGGAGAGTAAGCCAAGACATGTCTTGTTCTACAGATTAATGTACTAATTCCCAAATAGCACTTGAGAATGAAAGAGTTTTCACTTCGTTGAAAATATACCCACTAATGTGCTTGCACTTGAAGAATTATGTCATGAAATGTCCTAAGTGACATTGTATAACCATTTCACAGATTATTTAATATCATATTATTTTGCTATAAAGAGTTCATGTTTTGATTCATTGATTCATTTCTTTACACAGTGTGTCAGAGCCAACCACGACCACAGAGCGCTCTCTTTGTTGTACTTTATTTTTGATATGTTTTGTTCAGTGTTGCTGCTAGCACATTTTCCTGGCTGCTTTTGTGGCGCTCTATCCAGAAGATGGATGGCTGCATAAGCTCATTAAGAAGGCCACCTCTGTGGTAGCTCTGTGCATGACACTTTAAGTTAATCGACCATGTTGTTGCCTCGTGCTGCATATTACTGTTAGTTTTAGGTTCTTAAACAACCAGGCACATTTTTTTGAAATCCAGGTTTTAATTGTGTCGTACTTATTTAAATGTTTTTCTTTTTCTTTTTCTCAATGTAAGGCAAGGCAAGTTTATTTCTATAGCACATTTCAACAACAAGGTAATTCAAAGTGCTTCACATAAAACCATTAAAATCATCAAAACATAAGGCAAAATAAAAGGAGATTTAAAAACAATTAAGAACATTCATTGCATTAAAACTTCTTTTTTTTTAAACAGTGTAAGAAATAAAATACAGTAGTGAAATGCAGGAAATTGATTAATATATTAATTGAATGTGGTTCAATTAAAGGCAGCAGCAACCAGAAAAGTCTTCGATCTTGATTTAAATGAGCGGAGGGTCTGAGCAGACCTGCAGCTTTCTGGGACTTTGTTCCAGATATGTGGAGCAGAAAAACTGAACGCTGCTTCTCCATGTTTAGTTCTGACTCTGGGAACAGATAGTAGACCGGTCCCAGACGACCTGAGGGGTCGGGATGGTTCGTAAGGTAGCAGCAGATCAGAGATGTATTTTGGCCCTAAACCATTCAGTGCTTTGTAAACCAACAGCAGGATTTTAAAGTCAATTCTTTGTTGGACAGGAAGCCAGTGCAAAGACATCAGAACTGGGGTGATGTGATCCACCCTCCTGGTCTTAGTGAGGACTCGAGCTGCAGCGTTCTGAATCAGCTGTTGCTTTCTGACGGACTTTTTACAGAGACCTGTAAACACACCGTTACAGTAGTCCAGTCTGCTGAAGATAAATGCATGGACAAGTTTTTCCAAATCCTGTTGAGACAGAAGTCCTCTAATCCTTGATATATTCTTCAGGTGATAGTAGGCTGATTTTGTAATTGTCTTGATATGGCTGTTCAGGTTGAGGTTTGAATCCATAACTACACCGAGATTTCTGGCTTGGTTTGTGGGTTTTAACATCAGTGACTGAAGCTGAGCGGTGATTTTCAATTGTTCGTCCTTGGTACCAAAAACAATTACTTCCGTTTTATCTTTGTTTAATTGAATAAAATTCTGGCACATCCAGTTGTTGATTTGTTCAATGCAGTTACCCAGCCCTTGTATGGGATTATAGTCCCCTGGTGACATAGTTATGTAGATTTGTGTGTCGTCTGCATAATTATGATAACACACTTTGTTGTTTTCCATAATCTGAGCTAGTGGAAGCATGTAGATGTTGAACAGAAGAGGCCCCAATATTGAACCTTGGGGAACACCACATGTCATTTTAGTCAGCTCTGATGTGTAATCAGCTACAGACACAAAGTATTCTCAGTCCTTCACGTAGGATTCAAACCAGGTAAGTGCTGTGCCAGAGAGTCCCACCCAGATTTTTAGTCTTTCTAGGAGTATGGCATGGTCGACTGTGTCGAATGCAGCACTGAGATCCAGTAACACTAAGACTGAACTTCTGCCATTGTCTATGTTTAAGTGGATGTCGTTGAAAACCTTAACAAGAGCAGTTTCAGTACTGTGGTGCTGTCGAAAGCCTGACTGGAAAACATCAAAGCAGTTATTTACGGCCAAGAAGTTGGTCAGCTGTTGGAAAACCGCTTTTTCAATTATTTTACTTAAAAATGGGAGGTTTGATATTGGCCTATAATTTTTCATCGTTGCGGAGTCTAAACTAGCCTTCTTTAGGAGCGGTTTAATAACTGCAGTTTTTAGGGCTTGTGGGAAGGCACCTGAGAGAAGGGATGTGTTTACAATTTGTAAAAGATCAGTGGTCATGCAGTTTGAAATATTTTTGAAAAGTGTGTTGGTAGAATATCCAAGCAGCAGGAGGATGACTTCAGATGTTGTATAATGTCTTCTAGGCTTCTACGGTCGATTGAATGAAATTGTGTCATGATATTTGAATGGATGTTATTCAGAGATCGGGACAACGCATATCCTGTGGTTGATGTGGAGGCACTGACTGCTTGTCTAATTTTCTGAATTTTGTCAGTAAAAAAGGAGGCAAATTGATTGCATGCCCAGGTGGATTGGAGCTCAGCAGCTACCGACACTGGAGGGTTTGTTAGCCTGTTGACGGTAGCAAATAAGGCGCGTGTATTGTTCTTGTTTTTGGTTATGATGTCAGAGAAGAATGACTGCCTTGCATTTCTAAGTTCCAAATTATAATTGCGAAGTCTCCCTTTATAGATGTCACAGTGAACCTGGAGATTAGTTTTTCGCCACCTGCGCTCAGCTTTCCGACACTCATTTCTCTATTTTGACCAGCGTAGCATTTCTCCACGGAGATCTTTGCTTACCCGAGACAACCTTCACTTTAGTGGGTGCAATGGCATCAATAATATTTTTAACTTTAAAATTGAAGCCATCTACAAGCTCATTGACTGAGAGGCAAGAGAGGGCTGGTGTGGAGGAGAACTTCTGAATAAATACTTCACTGGTGTTTTCAGAGATGTAACGCTTTGTCACAACCTTGGTTTGGACATTTGTGTGCAAGGAGATTGCACTCTCAAAGAAAACACAGAAATGATCAGAGAGTGCAACATCAGTCACAGCAACCTTGGAAATGTTTACACCTTTGGTGATGATTAGGTCCAGAGTGTACCCCCTGTTGTGGGTGGGTCCTGTCACATGCTGAGTCAGATCATAGTTATCAAGGACACCACATAGTTCTATAGACTCTCTGTCCTGGGGATTATCAACATGGATATTAAAATCACCAACAATAACAACACAGTCAAAATCAATACAGATTACAGACAGCAGTTCAGTAAACTCATCAAAGAAGGTTGCACAGTATTTAGGCGGTCTGTAAATGTTTAGGAATAAAGCTTGAGTGGAATTCAGAGCCACATATTCAAAAGAACTAAAATGACCAAAGGGCATCTGCTTGCATTGAAGAGAATCATTCAATAAAACAGCAACTCCACCTCCTTTTTTATGCGCTCTTGTTTCACTCATGAAACTGAAGTTGTGAGGTGTTGATTCAATAAGAACAGCTGCACTGTTATCTTGATTTAACCAAGTTTCAGTTAAAAACAAAATGTCCAGTTTGTGCCTAACAATAAAATCATTGATTAAAAATGTTTTTCCTGACAGAGACCTGACATTTAATAAAGCTAAGTTTAATGTGGTTAAAGCTTTCTTTGCCCAATTTATTTGGACAGGCTGACGAGGAATGTATGCTAAGTTTGATAAGTTTGCATGTTTACTATTGTTTCTTCGCAGCCTCACCTTTCTTTTTCTACAAACTTGCAGGACAGGAATTGAAGCGGCTACCTGCATACAGGGCCCGACTTTTCCTGGAGAGAGTCATTGGTGTCATTAGCCTTGTAGCCTGGACCCAGAAGATATCAATTATTTCCGTTATCATGTAGGGGAGACAGAAGATGGTTGTGGAACCGTCGAGGAGTGTGGCGAGGAGTGTGTTTGGTCCCAGCAATGACCAGCTTTTCCATGTGGTCAGTGAACTCCAGGTGGGGGGAGGATGGGGAGAGTGTGAGAGAGGAAAGGGACCTGGATGGAATTTGGGGGGTGGAAGTAGGTGCTGGGGAGGGAGGTAAAGACTTCTCATCTAGGAAGGGTAGGGAAAGTGGGAGATCGGAGGCGGTCCCTGATAATGAGGTTGGAGACTCCTCCTTTTGGCTGTCGTTAGGCGGGGGCATCCTTCCCTTAAGGTCTCCATGGCGATGCTGTGTGGTTATCTCTTGTTTAGACTCCTCTTGTGTCTTGTCCTTGGCAGTAGGGACAGACGGGTGACGCAGGGAGAAAAACAGGTTTGAGGTAAACAGTTTTACCCCTGACTTGTTCAGGCAAATTCCATGCGCTGTAAAAAGTTGCTAATTTGGCTGTAAACAACGATCAACACATGGAAAATAGTCTTGGCCTGGATATCCGCTGGCTACACCCTAACCCTTGCCCCCAGAGGGTTATCTGGGTTCAGAGATTGTTAAACAACTAAGGCCACAAACACTACTGGTCGGTGTCATCACGACTGGCAACTAACGTCTGAGAGTCTGTGTTAATTAGGAGGCAGTGTTGTGGTGGCAAAGTCAATATAGGGCTCCAATGCTGCTCAGGAGCCTCTGGATCGTTCCATGTTGGGAGCCCATCGCCAACTCAACCTGTCAGGACACAGCTGCATGTGCCTGGGCTTCTGTCCAAGTGCATGTGTGCTGTCAAAAGCGCACGACATCTTACAACATGGTCGTGAAGCAGCCGGTGCCCGCCAGATGTGTAGAAGATCTACACAGCATATATGTTCACGGTCTAAAATGGGTTGTTGTATTTGACAAGTTTAGTAATTTGATTCAAATGTAAAATGTTCAGCTCTGTACATATTCGTTCATAACAAAATGTAAGGCATCCTTAACATTTTTTATGTCAGAAAATGAATACTGGACATTACATCATCAGATTTGTAAATATCAACAACAGTGTTGAGCTTAAAAAACGAGTCATCAATCAATTCGCTGGACTGTATCAGGATTGCAACCCCTTCACTGTATGTCATTTGTTTATAATGTTAGAACTACGGATGATTTAATCAATACTGCAACAACGTAACACCCAGTGATGTACTGATGTATTATATCATACATAAAAATGAATGAAATTCAAGAAATGGTATTACATTATTCAGCATGTTATTGCATAATTGGTTTCTGACCAAATTAAGTGGAAAATATTTACAGTTGTGTGACTGAATGAGGATGTTTGAGTCAAAAGACTAATGCCTCGTTTCCACTGGGTGGAACAGCTAAGCTCGGTTCTACTCGACTCACTTTGGGTACTAGGATTCTGGGATTTCGTTCTCAACTGCAGATAGTACCCCGTCAATGTGTTCATGTGTCTTCTTAACGTCTTGTCTTATTCATGTAACAAACAGATGGAGGGGTATTTGTGTGTATTCCAGCTCTGGTTTGTGCGGCTGGGCCTCCTCACCAAGCTGAACCTCTTCCAAAATGCTGAACTGGAGTTCGAGCCCTTTGGCAACCTGGACCAACCAGACCTCTACTACGAGTACTACCCCACTGTTTACCCTGGGAGGAGAGGTATGTTCACACTAGGGCTGGGCAGTATACCGGTTTTAATTTCCCGCATGATATGAATGTTTCATATACCGGTGGACAGCCGAAACAACTTCTGTCGCTCTTCAACAGGCAGCAAAATATATTGTTCGCCGCTAAGAGCGCTACGGTCGGAGCTAGTTTGGTTAAGTGTATTGAGAGGGAACCCTAGTCATTAACAACCCACAACTAACGCACTTTAACAGGGCAAAACAGCACGACACAACAGTTTGTGACAGATAAACAATTTGTAGCACTAATAAGTGTACATTTATAAAATTTCCCCGCCAAACTACATGCTGGGTACAGCTCGCTAACAACAGTTTGTGAACAGCTGGGAGAGGCTCTGTCGCGCCAGTAACGTTACATTAAAGAACAGAAAAGAGCGATGCAGGATGAACAAAGACTGAACAACAAAAGGTATTTAGATCAGACACATATGCACCGCTGATTACCGTAATATGTGTGGTATTTGTTATAAATGTACGTTGGTACATGGAGGGTGATACGAAGCTGTACTTGGAGGGGCTTAGGACCCAGGGGAATGTAGGTGAAGGAAACAGGAAGAGACGGAACGGAAGACACTCCACACAAACAGCTGTTCACCGCTCGCTGGCCGGCCGGTTCTATTTGCCGTTAATTAATTAATGCTTTCACGCGAAAAAAGAAATACCGTCAAACCACCAGAATCTTACAAAATACCGTGATATGAATTTTTGGTCATACCGCCCAGCCCTAGTACACACACACATACTCAGTTGTATAAAACCATACCGATTGATATTGATCTAGAAACTCTCCCATTGTAAAATCATGCATGGTTTCATATCTCTTTTTCTTACTTCTTTTGCCCAAAAGCTGCACTATGAATTCTCTCTGAAAGCTGACAGGAGGTTGAACAGCAGTATTCATGATAGCGCTGAAAAGCTGCTCTGAAACTCTTATCTTTGAATGCGTTATTAACCCCCACTCCAAAAAAAAAGGATTTTTCAGTTTACCAAGCTTTTTTTTTTTTTTCAGGATACACAAGCACACCACCACCGTCCTATTAAATATGCAAAGGAAAGTTTCTGCAAAGAGCTTGATATCAGACTGTATCGTCGTGAAGCTCCAACAACTCCACTCGTCTCCAGCAGTTCTTTGGTTTTGTTTCTCCTCTCTTCTACACCGCATGAATTGCTCTCTAATGTATTCCCATTACTTCGGATCTGCTTCGCCCCTCAGGCAACCACAGTGAAGGCGGTAGCGGAGACACAGCTGCACGCACACACACACTCGTACAAAAAACCCCCAAAAAAGCAGCACACCGACGCTTGCATCGACTATTTATTACCCGCGATCACACTCTTCGAGCGCCTTAAGAGACGGCCGTCGGTGTATCCGCTCCGGGGAAAAAATGTAGGACTCAGCGGCTCCAGATATAATCAGTGTCAAGGCCTGAATGCTACTTGCCTACGGAGCAGCACTCATTCATGTCCCTTTTTCAGGTTGTGTTTTCATACTCTTACTGTCAGTCTTGTTTCCTTTCATGTTTTAATCAATAGAGTGAGAGAGAGATGCATCAGTCGTCTCACCGGTTGAATGAAATGAACTTGTGGTCAAATGCTGACCTTCCCAGCTGCTTAGAAAAGGTCAACTGGTTTAATGTAAGCCTGACAAAATGACTAAAAGGTGTACTGGAGTGGGGACATTCATTTCCCTTTTATTTTTAACTCTCTTGTAGTTCTCTTCACTGACACGCAGCACAGCAGTTTATCTGACACCTTAAATGCAGCAGTGCAGATTTCCCTGCTGTTTGTGACTGCGAGTAACCGCAACCTGGGTGTGTTTTTTCAGGGGCAGATGTAGTGGTTGTGCCCCTGGTCATCGCTGTCTGACTTTGCTCTTCTCCCTTTATCGAACTGGGAATGTTGTTATCGGTAGTGGTAGAAGAAGAAACTTACTCAGACCACAAGAGAGGCATCATCAGCACAATGTGCTTACATTTAGTTCGCGTCTGTTCAAGGAGGAGCTTTCAATTCTAATATGACGCTTTGTAGTTCTATGAATAATAATGCATCAGATATGTTTAATAGTAATGAGCCGTTTCTGACCGTGAGTGACTTAGGTGTGTGACACAACTCTGTGTGTCACGGCAGGTGTATTGTTGAGGAGCCATGGAAGAGCAGTGTCCAGTGTGAAGTTGTCTGTGTGAGTGGTTCTCTAGAAAGCCGCAAGCAGCAACGCCACAGGCCAAGCATCTGGACCGCTCAGGCATGTTCTGAATGGACACTGCACTAGTTCCATTCCAACATAAAGAAAGGCGCTTCTTCATTGCATGAATTGTGCTCCCTTTTTGGGGCCAGGGACCTCTTACAGGCAGGAAAATTGTCCAAGGACCCCTTTGTACGGTAATCGTAATACAGATTAAGCATATGCTTACTACTATATACTATCTATTCTAATGCCTTTCAACCTAAATTCTTCCAACTTGTTTCATAGTAATAAACTGAAGCCCATTTCAGTTAGAATCAGGTGAATACCACTTTGTTTTGCCCTGATATTCCGGGTGCTTTGTAATGAGATGTCGCTTTACCTTAGCTGGTTTAATTCGCTAGCACCCGAAGACACATGAGTGATGACATTTGGTCTCCCGTCGCTGCTCTCAATAACACCAAACTCGATGTATAACTGTCGTCATATTTTCTCAATTCAGCTAGTTTGGGCTAGTCCACACTTGACAGTGTGGACTTAGTCAAATATTTCTCCATGCCAAACAGCAGCAGGGGGCTGAGTGAACTGATAGATTGATGTGTCGCGAGCATATGAGAGTTTCTATTGGTCCAAAGCTAATGTGGGAGGGAGTAATGCACACGATGTGCATGTTTATTAGCGCAAATGTTCTTCATTTGTAGATATATACACTTTTTAATGATATATTATGTATACCGGTAGCTAATTATTTTGCGGACGCCATGGGGGTCCCCGTTCCCCATTTTAAGAATCACTGTCTTACAGTGTATGTCACAGAAATGAATAATAAATACTGCAATAGGCTTTATTGTTGAACTGAACAAACACTGAAACTAAAGGAAATTCCAGTAATGCAACACAAAACTTACCGTACATATCACTGCATACTTGTAAAGGACGGCTCCATATGTAGAGATACAACGTGCCAGTCAACCCGTTCTTCTGTGTTTGGCCACAAGTTCTCATCTACATCACACCTTCTGTCCCCTCTTGCAATACACCCGCGTGCCTGATCCCTCCCTGGCAATTCTCTGCAGATATGTCCAAACATCCAGCATTCATTGTGTCCAAGACGGACATCTGATCATGTGGCTGGTGGTCAAAACCTTTCAGCCTCCTTGAGGGAAATAAGTCCACCATGGGGTCAAAGAGTTGAGAGTTGTGTGACAGGAAAAGAAGCTTCAGAATATAGTAGATTGCATGCTTCATTTCCAGATACGTTTGGTTTTGAAAACACATTGAATGGTTTTTACAAGAGAATGGAAATGTGCATAATGGACTGTAAGTTTCGGTGGTGGCTGAGTCTGAGTGAGAAAACCGTTGATGAATTTTGAAAAGATGTGGTCATTGAATGCATTTGAAAAGTGATCCACACTTTACTTCTGTTGTGCTGACTGTGTAGCGTTTTGAACAAGCGTGTGTATGCTGAGGCAGACAGGTAGTCCAAGTCCTTCAGACAAAGTGTTGAATTGAATCTAAAGGTCAAAAATGGCATTTATAACTCAATTAAGTCACAGAAAAAGATATTATCGATTCTTAGTGGTAGCTATGGCCCTGGTCCTACTTTTGCAGCTGGCAAGCTAACCGACAACCTGCTCGCTGACAGGAAACACGCTCCGACCAACTGGCCACAAGAATAGCCCACAATTAACCATGAAAGCCAGTTGGCTTGCTAACTGCCAGCTGACTTGCTGGAGAATAAAGTTAACTCTTTATTCAAGAAAACATACGTGTAACGTCAACTCCTGTGTCTCAACTTTGCCTTTTCTCCAGAGCAATTTACACTGCAGGGCCCCCTGAAGATATATCACATCGAGTCACTTTAACCCCACCTCCAGAGCCCAATCGACCCATTCACAGCTTTGAATAACTCTACCTTGCAACTCTCTCCAAGTCCAGTACTTACTGTAGGATAATACTGACAGTGAAAATATAACGCGGTGCAGACATGCATGCAACTTTCTGCATGCTGTGGACTTCACTGTCTGTTGCAGGATTGACACCCTACATAAGAAATGTGCTGAAGTTCCATCTTTTACAGTCAATTTGTCATTTTGATTGGAAAATTCTCGAATCGAAAAATTCATTAATTTTCTTAAAATGAATGAATATTTTAAAATAGATACAAAGGCTTTCTGGCTTGTTTTGCCAAAAACAAGAAGAAACAATTGTTTTATTTGTACATTAATATAATATTAATTTAATGATGCGTTGTTGAGAATTATTCATTGAAAAACAATGTTCACATTTTTCTTTAGACACACTTGACTCTTACTCAGTCATAACTGACATCGTGCTGTTGTTCAGTGGCACACATTTCATCAAACCTGAGAGCAAAGAATCCACGAAGAACTTTTACCTGCAAGTCCACCGATCAAGCCGATTCCATTAAAAGCGATTGCTGCGAAATATATCCTAAATGCTGGTCCGATGGGAACTGTTCGTATGTCGTCAGCCACTAATGTGCTCTTGTGCATCCTCTTGCATGTGCTAGTTGAACACTATTGCTTTACAGTGCCACTGCTGCTCAGAGCCTTTCCTTTTGTTTTCGGGGTCCGTGCAATGTCGTGGTTTCGCGGATTTTTTTCCCTCTCAGTTACGAGCAGTTCATTTTACACAGACACTGTAAAGCTGTTAAAAGTCTTAATATTTAAACTGATGAAACACAATGACACCCAAGAGAGAGACCGAATATAGGATCAAACCAAGAGGGAGCGCTGATCGCTGAGCGCTGAAGGTAACGCATCGTAACAGAGGGCGCTGATGGAGACACTGTGGGTGGATCTGGAAATGAGTGTGTATTCTGTCCTCTAGATTGGTTAGATGGACAGCAGATAGAGACGGCAGAGATAGACAGACTGCAGAAGCCAGAGATGGACCAGCTAGCTGAGCTTCATGTCTGATGACAATATCAAAGAGACCCTGATCAAAGCCCGGGAACTCACCTGAATATAGGCTCTTCCTCGGGGGGGGGGGGGAATGATGTCGAGGCAGAGAGAGACAGAGGGATGAGGCAGAAAGATGAGTGATGGAGCTGTGCAACACACACACACAAAGAGAGAGATGAGAGGTTTAATAAGCAGCCATACGTAGCTCAATGCCATCTGTAGGTTCCTGCCTCCAGGGCTGTGTGCTGCTGTCTGTGTGTGGGTGGATGGGTTTATATTCTCATCTAGCGCTCTGTCTCTCCGCCTTCCTCTCTCTCTCTCTCCTGCTATGTCCTCATTCCACCGTGTTTCTTACTTTCCCCCTTTTTCCCTCACACATTTTTTCCCCTGCAATCTCCTGTTTTCTTCTTGTCCTCCCTCTGCCTCACTTTCCCTCCCTCCCTCCTGTCCAGGCTCCGTGGTGCCGTTCTCCATGCGGCTGCTGCATTCAGAGCTTCCCCAGTACCTGGCCAAGCCCCAGGAGGCTCTGGACCGCCTGCACAATCTCAAAACCGTCTGCCTGGCTGTTAGTATACACACACACACACACACACACACACACATGCACACACACAGCCTCTGGATGAACATAAAGATATGCATACTCTGTAGTATTCACACAATAAAAAGATATACACGCCCACAGAAAAATCACATGCAAACCTTTAAGCCCACCTGTGTAAACAGACAAATATGGAGTTATTGAAATTGCAGATTCTGATACAAGTCACATAAAAAAAGCCTTCAGCGCCTCTGAGGTTTGAATCCTCTTCCCCCCCTTAACAGATTCTGGAGAACTTGGAAAAAGGCTTGGCTGAGGATGGCAGCATGATCACCCTAACACAGGAGAACAGGCAAGGTAAGCACGCGCACACACACACAGACATTTGGCTACAGACCTGGCCCCGGTCCCAGACTGCATCACACTGTGGGAGGTGAGTGAGGTCATGGGCCCCAGTGGGTAATACACACACACTCTCACATACTGAGTCCGAGGCGCACCTGGTGCAGGACTGCAGTATACCTTGGCCACACATACACACACACACACTTCCAACCACACAAACGCACCGATGCGCTCTAAAAGTGTTTAGCACCTCGCCGCTTCGGCACTCGCGCTGAATATCAAGCGGTCTCCTCGCGCCAAGCAGATCGATGCGGATCAATCCGATCCAATCCACTCACATCAGCGAGTGTGCTGGGGAAATAGGCAGGCAGGTAGACACGCCTCCACACGGCGGGATGTAGATAGGCTTCTCCTTCTCGTCTCTCCGACTTCCTCCACACAGCAGTACATCTTAATGCAGCGTTCTCTGAGTCTTATGTCCGCAAGCCCTGCAACCACTAACTTTTCCAAAGGCTGTGTCAGTTATTTTTTAAATTTATTTAATTTTTTTTTACTACAAGCCATTTAATCAGCTAATTCAAGGCTGTACAACAAGCCACTTGGTGACGTTGAGCTAAATGTACTAAGACACTCGTGTGTGTGTGTGTGTGTGTGTGTGTGTGTGTGTGTGTGTGTGTGTGTGTGTGTGTGTGTGTGTGTGTGTGTGTGTGTGCGTGTGCGTGCGTGCGCTCTGGCAGTTTCTCCCCCTTTCTAAAAGCAGTGTAATAGCTGTGCCCTCTCTCTACCCACGCAGACAGTCGACAGTCAAGTCAATAACGCAGGGCCTTGCCTTCACACATCAGACCCCCGCTGAGTGATTAGCGCTTCTCCCCAACACACACACACACACACACAGAGACACACGTGTGCAGCGATGAATACTAATAGGCCTGCACTCTAACTCTTCCACAGGGTGCACTGTCT
>NC_136649.1:3080663-3183163 GCF_949748355.1 Melanostigma gelatinosum | reverse complement strand
TGCAAACTGATTTTTATGGGGCGTCTCCACACATCCATTTATGGCAAACTGCAGGAGTAGAAATGAGGCTCGTGCATATTCCAAAATGATTGGGATTCATTTCATAAAACAGAATCGGCCGTTTGCACATTTCCGTGTTTGTGCGTACACATTGTTTCAGTCGTGAATCATCAGTTTTATTCAGCCCCATGCTTAGCTTAGCATAAAGACTGAAAGCAGGGGGAAAAGGCTAGCCTAGCCCTCTCCATAGAGTGAAGAAATATGCCTACCAGCACCTCTAAAGCTCACTAAGTAACACGCTGTATCTCGTTTGTTTAACCAGTACACAAACATTAAAAAACAAAAATACGATTTGTAGTTTTTTGGCAATTTCACAGTTTTAGCGGGGCTGGTTGAATCTGTCAGTGAAAAAGTGGGTCACGGTTGGAACCCTCATCCCCCAACATCGCGCTCGCTCAGTACCCTTTCATTTGCACAACTCAAATGAAATTCAAAATGACGCCCCGAAAGCTCAACATCAGCCTGACACCAAGACGGTAAAAGGGTGCACTTCTTCTGTCCTCACCCAATCCCCCCCTCCTCTGTATGTTCCCAGGCCAACAACAATGCAGCGGTTTGCCTGCTCTATCTCGGCCGCCTGAAGGAGTCCCTGGGCCAGCTGGAGGGCCTGGTGCAGCAGGACCCCGCACTCTACCTCCACGAGAGCGTCCTCTTCAACCTGACCACCATGTACGAGCTGGAGTCGTCGCGCAGCACCCAGAAGAAGCAGGCTCTGCTGGAGGCCGTGGCCTGCCGGGAGGGGGACAGCTTCAATGCGCAGTGCCTCAAACTGGTCTAAGAGGGCAAGAAACGTCAACTGGGAGTGGAGACACACACACGCGCACACACAGCCGCACTCTCACAATCTGTAGAGGAGTAGAAAGCTCACACACGCTTGGTGGATCGACATTCTGCAAAGGAAATGGCCCTACAAAACAAAACCATCCTCTGTGTGCGTAGAAGTCGCTGTTCATTTTACAGATTAAATAGTTTGATTTAGGGAAATGTACTTACTTGCAGCGAGTCAGATGAGAAGATGGATACAATCCTTGTGTTTGTACCGTAAATATGGAGCTCGAGCTGCAATGATGCAATTGTGATGCGAAAAAGACCCCCGACTTTGATCAACTGGAACTTACGTCTGCATGAGTATTCATAGAAGATCCATATATGTGCAGGGAGGCTGGCTTGTTACGAGGCTTTCATTTTCTCCTCTTCTTTGTCAATTGAAAATATTGCGAATGAAGAGGTTGTTTTTACTCATTTCTCTGGGCAATAATATGTGATTCCTGGCTTATTAACATCTTGCAGTACAGACAGACAAGCTCACCTTGCAATGGTCCATCAAGACTGTCCCCATTTTTACAGGCTAGGAGCCCCCCCCCCCCATTTCTTCCAGCCTTTGTGTTAACTTAAGCTAACCAGCTGCTAGCTTCATACTTAGCAATGCAGCAGTATCGATCTTCTCATCTGAATCTCCGCAAGAAGTTTCCAAGTATTTCCAGTGAACGTCAAACTGTCGCTCTACATTTTTTTTTAAATCAAAACCATCCCTGTCTCACCACCAGTCATATTAAGCGCTGTGAGGTCAGAACACGGATGTATGTTGCACTACAGGCTGGCAGTGGTTATAAGGTGGTTGCAGGCTCATAGTGTGGGTCTTGACGCGGGCATTATCCTGAGCTTCAGTGTGCTTTAGGACGAATAAACCACCAGAGGTCCAGAGCTTCTTCCACAGCAGACACCCGTCACACTGGATTAACAAGCGGAGGCCACTCGATTCCAGCTGCCAGCTTTACGAACTCGTGCAGATTGCATCGTTTCCTCATCACTTAACAAAAGTTGTAACATATTAGGAATCCAAAATTGTACATATCAGAGCTGTTTTTTCTGTTCATGTGATTATATCAAAAATGATCTCATTAAATCTTTTATTGATTTGTCCTAGTGGATCTTTAATTTCCACATTGTGTTGATCATATTTATGTATATTGAATTTTGTTTTATCTGAAATAAATGGATGGATGGATGGATGGATCATTTTTTTTAAAAGAAGCAAGGCACAGATGACAATTAGCAGCATCTTTATGTTCCAGACGACACAAAATGTAAGTCAATCTGTCAGACGCTCCACCCTCTAGCACAGATGAGTGAGGTGAAATGTGAAAGTAGAAAATACTGTGTACTACCGGTAGTTGCGCATTTCAAAATGCTGTTGAAGGTAAGTGACTGCACCTCACACCACATACAGCCGCTTTGTAGAACAAGGCACTATGGCGGTCCTGTGGTGAAAGTATTCAGACCCTACACAGATAATGTTCACATTGTTTACACTTGGGTATCTCTAGTGAAAGTACTCATGCACAATGGCCCCTTTAAATGTTATATGTTAATGTCATGTATTATCCTGATTCATGAAGCAACAATAATTAAGTACATAAGTTTATGATTGTTCTGCTCCGACTCAATGTCGACTCTGTGTCTTGTATTGGGCTTTGCAGTCAGCTAAACTCTTCATCATACTTTTCCTCCAAGGAACAGACCAGCATGTTGTATATGGACAGGTTTTAATATGAAGTGTGAAACTACAAAACAGGTAAAAAACATACAATCACATAGTTTTGATGAAATATAATATAATACACGTATAATAACAATGGAAACATAAATTGCTGTGTCATCTACGTATATTCAGCAGTTACATGTTGCACATGTCATCAAACTATTTCTAATAAACTCTCAGAAATACCTAAAGCTATAAAAGTAAATACTCACTGGCATTGCCACTCAGAGGGCCAGAAAATGCAGGATGGATAAAGATTCTATTGCACAATCACTCCAGTACAACGGAGCCATGTGACCAAACCAGGAAAATGAATACGTTACTTCCTGTCACATGTGCCACACATAATACACTGGCGAATAACTAACACTAAGTTAACACCAGGTGGCAGTAATGCCCACAAACAAAATACAAGTCATTACAATTGTATTATCTAATCATGTTTATCTGTAGACTCTTGATTGAACTCCACACAGACCGCCCTCATTTTGACATACTCTGCCCATTAAAATTACCAGAATGTTTCAATTTATTTCAGGCAGAAAAGGGTTCAGAACTGTGGGCTCATTTGTAAATATTACACAATTAAAAGCTGGTACTCCATTCATTTATGGAGTTGTGCAAGTCACTGCAACAGTGCCCTGCAAATAGCTCCAAACAACAACCTTGGGTCAGCAGTAAGTCATTATAGGGCCTTTATTTTGAAACTAACAGGAAGTGTTGCATTGAAAATATTTCAGTCTTACTTTTAACAGAACAGGTTGCAGCAGCCACACTGCCTCAGCACCACCCACGATTCACAGCAAAAATAGACACGGAAAATGATCTTTAGACAGTATATCACACCAGCAACATTACCAAGTTTAAATGTTAGACATGGGAAAAAGGACTTGTTTTTAACTCAACACTGTTTGTTTCAAAATGAAAGCCCTGTAGGCATGCATGCTACAATTTGAAATGTTGAAGTGCCCTCTCATCCGCATCCCACATAGCCTCTTCATAGCCATTGGCAGGTGTGCCGCCTGTCATTTACGGTAGTTTGATGGGGTTCTTACCCCACACCTAGCTACTCTGCCTCTGATTAGCGTTAATGGATTGATTCATGTTAACTTTAATGTTGATATGACACACTGATTAACAAGACCACATAAAAATATTGATATAAAACAGGTTGCTCTACAGTATCACATTAGAGGTGAAAGCATCACACAGCTCCCTCTCCGGGTTCCTGCAGAGAAGAAAAGTACTTCTGGCAGATGTCAAAGTCGTCAGCGGGCCGGTTGTAAGCTTTCCACACTGGCTCCCCCACAAACAGCCTCATGGCTTTGGTGTAGTTCTGCAGAGACAAACAGAGCGTCATGCATAGTATGTATTCTGTCTATTCTTTTAATATGCAACATAAATACTTGAACACATCTGCTTCTTTTCCGTTTGTATTCTGCTGTATGGAAACACCAGGCTAGGTTGTCCTCTCAATATTCCTTGTAGTACGAGTCAAATATTGTTTTTGCGGCATAATTTGAATTAACCATCATTGAGCATTGTTAGAATTTCATCTCATCCAGTGTGCTCGTGCGCATTGTTAACGCCGTCAGTGTTGAACATCCACACCTCCCCGAGATAACCGTACAGCATGTTAACTACTGTCCACCCATGTTCTTAAAGGAAAGCAGGCCTCATATCAATGACAACTCCATGTGTGTGTGCTGCGTACAGTCTCGTCCAGGGTGAAGCGGTGGTAGATGCCGGCCGGCAGGGTGATCAGGTCGCCCTTTGTCATGGCGATCCTGATCCAGCGCTCCTCCTTGTCCCTGATGTCAAAGTAGGCCTTGCCGTCCAGGATGTAGCGGATCTCATCATCCAAATGCAGGTGCTCCTCAAAGAACATCTTCAGCTGAGAAAATGGACACAAAAAAGACAGCAGGCCAGAATAGTGGTGGTTCATTCATTGAATTATAAAAGCCAACAGCCAGTTCCAAGTGCTAGCTGTCCTAATGTGTCCCTGTCTCTACTGACTGACAATGATGGACGTGGACATGTCATGAAGCACTGTACAGCCTAACTAACTTCCCCACAGGTCATACAATCCTCTGATGCAGTGAGGACAGTTTACTTCACTCTAGTTCACGATCAACAAGCATCTTATCTAACAATGTGTCAGATTCTCAGAATTAATCCATAATCATCATTAAATGGTATTGAGTGAGAACGTGCAGAGCTTTGCTTACCTTCTCCTCATAGTTGGGCAGTGTGTCCTTGTGAATGGAGATGATGTCCATGAAGGAGTAGCCGTGGTCTCTGCGGAGCTGCTCCAGCTCTGGGTCTGTTTCATAGATGTCAGCATTCAGCTGCAACAACGGGACAACAACAAAAAAATAAGAACTACAACAAACATGGCGGCATGTTTGTTGTCATTTTAAAAGTTGTTGAGGGGGTCACTGCTATCTAACCCGAAAACGTGATTACGGACGTCCTGTAAATGAGTAAAGTCGATATAAAACACAAAGGTTGACTTTAGTAAGCTGAATAAAATGATTTTAAATTCAGTGGCGGCTGGTGGAACATGTTATAGGTAGGGCCATCCTATCAATTTCAGCAAACATCCCAGTATGATTTAATGCAAAACAAATGTAAGTGTCAAACACGCATTATTACTTGGCAGTTAAATATTTAACATGTATTCCAACACGAAAACAATCAGTAAATAACACTTATATAATATAATATAACATGTTCATTTATTGAGATGCTCCTATGGACCTTGTTATAGGAGGTAAAGATCAGGAGAAGTAAACATGAAGTGTAATTATGAATACTGATGTTAAATTAAGCTATGATGAGTTTTCACTGTTAATTTAACATCTCTATTACATGTTGATGCCTCCATGACCAAGTTAAGCAGATGAGACTGAGGACAGCTATGTAGAAGAAAAGATGTTCACTTTGTCTAATATGTAGCTTGACAGAGTTCTCCATGTGTGTCCTGGTGTTCTCATGTTTCCTTACCTCCTCATCCCTCACTCCCTACCCTGGTGTTCTCATGTTTCCTTACCTCCTCATCCCTCACTCCCGTAACTGTCCGTGCTGGATCCGTCCCCGTTGTTTTAAAAAGCTAAATAAATGATTAGCATGACGTCATGCAGCTAGCCAAACCTGTCTGGTGTACAGCTAGTAGTGAAGCTTCGCATGAACTGCTTCCCTTTCCCGCGAGTCTGCTGTCTGATTGTGAGGTCAGGCTGATCTGATATCAGCTCTTTGGCTGCAGAATCTCCTCAAAGTTCTCCTCTCAAACGGGTCTTGGAGGAGGAGTGCTCGCGCTGGTGTGGGCGCCTGTAGAGACTTCTCCTGACGAGAACGCGCAGCGAGGGGGGCCTGATCGTTCTGGCCCATAGCTGAATCTATTTGAGGGCGCTGATTGGCTAAATTGTATGTCACTCATTTATATCTTGAATCAGCAATTGGCTAAACTGCTTCATAGACCCGCCTCTTTTGGGCCAAAACGATCAGGCCCCCCAAGCTGCGCGTTCTCAGAGTGTCGTGCACACAGACAGAGAGGACGAGCAGAGAGCACACAGGCAGAGAGCACGAGCAGGAAAAGCATATATTTTGCGCAGATATCATATTTTACACACATTACTGGGTACATTCCATCGTTCAAAAACACAAATATTGACAATTTGTATAGTTTATGATTTTTTTTTCTTTTCTTTTTTGTGTGGCTCATGGTGGGGCCATGCTCCATGGCCCTCTATAGAGTGGTCTCACCGGCGTCACGATCTCCTTAGTTACGAGGTCTGTCGGCCATGTTGGAGTACATACAGATCCTACATGGCGGCGAGTAAACAAGGAAGTGCGGCGAAAATACCATACTTTGAATCACTGGATAGTGCATCAAAGGTTCGCTACCTGGCCAAATTGAAGGTTATTGGTAACTTGGATCCCTATACGATGAGTGCAGATGGTTTCAGTGCCGATCCTATTTATCTTCCATCGGTAAACTACGCCAACATCTACGCGTATCTCGTGAACACCACCAGTCCTTACACAAGTAGAATATGGGATGTGTGGTTCTATAAAATGGTATAGAATTTGCAGGGTTGAGAAGTCCGGCAGTCCAGTATAATATCTCACTTTTTCATCATTATTTTCGAAAAATTCTGAATCAAACATGGATCGTTCATCGGAAAGTTCCTTTTTCAAATTCAGATTTTCCGAGAGTAGGCGCTGCATCTCAGCTTGCATTGCTGCAATCGTGGCCCCACCGAGGTCTGTCTGGTTGGCTTGGTTATTCTTATCCTCGTCCTCATCCTCTGCTGCTGGTGGGCTGTCATATGCATGAGCCGACGTTAAACTCATATCAAGCAATGCTGAGGCTGCATCTCTGTGTTTCGCCTATTGTACACGCTCGACACGTCTCTGGCACCGACTGCTGTCACGGGCCGATGAAGCTTCGGTAACCTTCTCATGTCCAAGTTTAATTTATATTTCCTTTATTAAATACTGTTCACAAACGAATTTGTAAATAAAATCACTGACCACTTATAAAGTGATCCGCACATACTCTAGTGCAGTGATTCTTAACCATAGGGCCGCGGCCCATGATTGGGCCGTGAGCGCCACCTAGAGGGCCGTGAAAAACTTTCAGTTTTGCACCTGTGGGCCGCGAGGGCCGCGGGACCGCATTGGTTATCAATTGAAGACACCAGAGATATTCCTGTTATCCATGAGACGCTCAGTTACAATACAGCTTCCCACCACCTGGTGGCGGTAATGCGTCAGTCAGTTGTTTAACAAGCTACAATAAGCAGAAGAAGACACTCAGCTAGCAGCTAGCCTGTAGCGAAAGTTATGGATAAGTTATTAAAAAGAAAAAATGAAGACGACAGTGGTGCCATACCCCCCAAAAGTCTAAATGTGTGTGTGCAAGTACAACCCTGACTTTCTTAAGTACGGCTTTGTGAACGGAGGCAACGAGGCAGAGCCGAGGGCTCAGTGTGTGGAATGTGGGCTAATGCTGTCAAACGAAGCTCTGAAGCCTTCAAAAATAAAGCGACACCAAGCGACGAAACATCCAACGCTCGTGGGAAAGCCTGTTGGGCTTCTTGTTGTGTATGCAGGTTTACATACACATGATAATAAATGTCTTTGTGATCATCACATTGTATCATCTCATTTATTTAACAAGGGTTTTGCCTGTTCAACACCGGCATCCTCGATCCCCTCCCCTTCCGTTCCAACGGCTTGTTTGCGCAAATACGTCACAAAACATGTCCGTGTTTGGTATCCCAGCATGCCCAAAATCCTCATCTTTGCAAAGAAATCATCGATTTTCTTTCATTTCTTATGGTTTCTCCACAAAAGGAGCCCACACACACACTGTCCAAAGTCGCCATAACCGCTGCAAGTCGTATCTTGCAGCATTTCAACGGAAAAAGACACATTACAGACCCGACAACGTGCTAGCGGATGTTACCATGGAGCTACTGGCTTCAGAAAATGCTAGTACTTATAGTACAAACCTTATCCTCCTCTTCCATAAGCCGTCAACCAACGTTTGCGTCACTGAGCTATTCTCATTCTCGTTCGTGCGCTCGGTCGCAGCCATTAAGCACAGCAAGTCCACTACTCACACACCACGTCTTCGACCATATATACATAGTTTTTGCAGTTTGCAAAGGCTAAAAATAAAAGGAAAATAATATAATGTCAAAATATAAAGGGAGAAACACCTTTAGTGTGTCAGAATATCATTTGGGTACCATGTGTCCATTTGGGTCTCCAAATGTCCTTTTAGAGCTCCGCCTGGATCTCTTCATGGAAGAAACACTGTAGAATGGTCATACTTTGTCCAATCTTCTTCAAATTTGAGGCAGTTGTTCACTGATAGTGTAGTTACAGCCCTATACTGTCCTTTACCTGTACAGATACAGCCACCGGCAGTTATTTATACTGAAAGATACTTTTTTATTTTATGCAGACAAAAATCTTAAATTTTTACTGACTCCAAAGGCCCACTGCTCTGTTTCTGTATGACCTACAGGTTGTCTGACACTTTTGATGCATATAGTCAGAGTGGGCCCCGGGACACTTTGTACTTGAAAAGTTGGGCCCCGAGGTCAAAAAGGTTAAGAACCCCTGCTCTAGTGTACGCCAAATACCATTCCTTTACGCTAACGTAACGGTGGCCTGCCTCGGTCGGCGCGAGCTGCTCTTGGCCTGTCTCGAACGATTCCGTCGTCACGCGCTTTCCGGTCATTACGCTGTCATTTTCTTCGGCGATCGCCAACCAAACGTAAGTAATATTAATTCATACATATCAAATAATCTACGTGCCAAATTTCATGAATATATATGGACGTTTATATGTCTAAATACTATAGGAAAGTGACTTTGATGAGAGGAAGCAGAAAAAACGCTCGGGCGACGCTCTTTACTCTGAGAAGTGTCTCTGTATTTTCTCCGTATTGCTAATATAAGTTAGCATACGAGTGTATTTTGTAGCTAGCTTTACACTACTTTGTCTAGCCAATGAAACTATAGCATTGATGTGTGACATAATCTGTCGTCGAGGGGAGGGAGGCAGAAATGTTGTGTCTGAAAAAAACAGTTGTGGCCGCGGGAAAAACGATCAAAGAATCATAGCGCGAGTTAAAGGTAGGCTGCTGCTTGTTTGGTCTTAGCTCTGAAACATAACAGCAGACATGTAAAATAAAATGCTTTTCTTGTTTATCATAAGCCAGGCTACATCAAGTATAATAATGCACAATGATCTGATCAATTATGCAAATAATGTTGGTGTGTGTGTGTGTGTGTGTGTGTGTTTGAGAGTGAGCGAGACTGTACATTTATTGAAAGCCAGCAGTGGCTCTTATGATTAGAACTATTTATGTAGATAAGCCTCCAATATAACACAGTGCTGTTATACAGTATATAAGGTTAACCAAAATGTAATGTTTTTGACTTAAATGTCTCTCTTGTGGTTTATGTTCCTGCCTGAAAAGAACAGAGACAGAGAACAGCGACAGAGAGAAGGAAGAGAAGAGAGGCAAAGGGAGACCGCAATAAGCAGAAAAACAGTAGAAAGCAGACTCAAAGAAGCAGAAAAACAGTAGAAAGCAGACTCAAAGAAGCAGAAAAGACCAGAAAGCAGACTCAAAGAAGCAGAAAAGAACAGAAAGCAGACTCAAGGAAGCAGAAAAGACCAGAAAGCAGACTCAAAGAAGCAGAAAAGAACAGAAAGAAGACAGCAATAAGCAGAAAAAGAGTAGAAAAGACAGGAAGAACCTTTAAAGTAACAAAGGTAGGTAATGTGTGTCTGTGTGAGAGTTTTTTTCCTTTACAGGAGGATCAAGAAAATAAGAGATGGATATAGAAATTGTAAATCTACAATGGTTTAAGGTAAATATATGTATGTCTATGCATGTGTTAAATATGCATGAGTCTATACATGGCAATCTGGCAATTTATAAAACTATTCAATTCATTGAGACATGTACTGTGGCTTTAAAACAAATTTTGTATTTAATTTCTTACTGTAAATGTGTATTTGCAGATGCCAAACATGCGGCAAGTCAGGAAGAGGGAGAGGAAGACGAGGAAGTGGACCCAGGAGGCCATGACACAGGCCCTACTGGAGGTGAAAGCAGGCAGGCTTTCTCTACGGCAGGCAGCCCAGCAGTTTGGGGTCCCTAAGTCCAGCCTGAGTGACCGAGTCAGTGGAAGGGTGTCCTCTGACTGTGTCTATGGTCAGAGGACACTCCTCACCCCTGAAGATGAGGATTCCCTGGTGGAGTACTGTTTGTATTCTGCCAGTCACGGGTTTCCACTGACGAAGCCTCAGGTCCTGGCCCACGCTCTGGCCATCTATAACCTCCGCCACCGGGACGCACAAAGAACCGTGCTTGGCCAGACGTGGTGGATAAACTTCCGGGAGCGGCAACACCATCGCCTTACTGCCCGGACCCCAGACATCATTGACCGTGGGAGGGCATCCTGCGCCAAGAGGGGGCCAATTGAGGAGTATTTCGGGCTCCTCACCACCACCCTGGAGGAGCACGGGTTGAGGGAGAAACCTCGTCAGATATACAACTGCGACGAGACGGGGTTTCAGCTGGACTCTACAAGAAGGAAGGTCATCGTGCCCCGGGGGACTAAACATGCTTACAGGCAGGCCCAGGGAACCAGAGACCACATCACCGTCCTGGCCTGCCTCAACGCGGCTGGGGAGGATGTCCCCCCATTCATCATCTACAAGGGGGGATATCCAGGGGGCCCCTATAACAAGGAAGGGGTTCCCGATGCCCTCTACGGGAAGTCGCCAGCAGGGTACATTGACAGTGAGCTGTTTAGGAAGTGGTTTGTCGGGCATTTCATGAAGTTCGCCGTGCAGGAGCGCCCGCTGCTGCTCATCATGGACGGACATCAATCCCACCTGGATCCAGAGCTGGTCCGGGCGGCACAGAGGGAGGGGGTCATTCTCTTGTGCCTGCCACCACATACGTCTCACATCCTTCAACCTCTGGATGTGAGTTTCTTCGGACCCTTGAAGGCAGATTTCTCTGGTGTTACAGGAGATCTGTCGGCAGTGAGCCACTCCTTCTTGGTTTCTAAGAAGGAGTTTTCAAGGGTCCTAAGAGACTCCTACCAGAGGGTGAAGGATCGGAGACTGGTGGTGGCTGGGTTCAGGAGGTGTGGCCTCTACCCTCTGGACCCAATGGCCATCGACTGGTCACGGGTCATGCCGTCCGGGCCGCGGCGTGGGGCCTCCTCACCACCTCCGCCAACCTCATCGGCATCTTCCTGGGCTGCGCCTGATGTTGCCCTCCCCTCCCAGCATCCCCTTTCTCCAGCCCCTATCCCCAATCCCCAGAACCAACCCCCACCTGCCCCTCCTCCCAATCCCTACATGACCCATCCCCTGGTAACATCAGGCCGGATAACAGCAGACCTGGCCCACCTCCTGGCCGAAATAAACTACAACCGCAACACCGGCAAGGTCAGGAGGAACATCACCAAGGCCAGGTTACTGACAGCTCAGGAGATGTCCGACGTCATCGTGGAGGCAGAGGACCGTGCTGCAAGACGGGAGGCCCAAGCTCTGGCCAGAAGAGACAGAGAGCAGCAGCGGGCCGGAGACACCGGCCCGGCAGCCACTTCCTCTACCCTGTCTGGCGGCTCTCGCCCCAGCCGCAGAAGACCAGTGTCCCTCGGGGCTACTACAGCCACCAGCTCCGGACTTTCCATCGCCGGTCCCTCATCCCGCTCTGCCCCCTCTCGTGCCTCCCACGGTCCCCGGCTGCCTGCCAGCAGCACATCACCACCACTGAGCCTGCCTGCTGAGGAACACCGCCACCTTCCCCCGTCTCCTGGTCAGCGCATCCCTATTTTGCATTTGAATTCACGTATAAATCAGAATTTATTAACTATTGTTACGCATAAACATTATTATAAGTATGTATTTTAGAGTTGTAATAATAAAATATGATTATTATTTCAGAGCCTTCAACATCGGCTGCGGGACGTGGCCTCTATGGGTCCCAAACTCCTTCCTCTCCCTTTCACTGTAAATCCTTTAAATAATCTAAAAAAACCCCACAATATTATAACAGGATGGTGACATTAGCCATGATGAAGAGTAAACAAAGCATGGTTATGCTTTTTCTGTTATTTATACAGCCTCCCAACCTGCAGAGACCCGACCTTCATCCAGCTCCTCGTCTGCTGGACCTACGACATCCACCGGTACTTCATGTTAACTTGCATTGTATGCCAACCCATGAAAATCTGATCATTGTCTTTAATTCAAAGTAATTTTTTATTTATTTTAATAGGTCACACTCCTGAAGAGATGGAGCAGACAGTTTGGGAGTGTGGCCGGTGCCAGGAACCTGACCCTCCAGAGAGCTCGGAGGGATTGGTGTCGTGGGTCCAGTGTGACAGCTGCCACACATGGTATCACACCATGTGTGTGGGCTGGGACGAGGAGCTGGATGATGAAGAGGATTATTTCAAATGCCATGTGTGTCCTGATTTTTAATTTAATTTTTGATTGGTTTGTTTTTCAATAAATGTTTGCACAGAACTTTTCAATCATTTGCACAAGTTATTTGTCTTTCACTTTAACAATGTAGCTTTTTAATCATGAATACTCATGTTTTTAGTTGTAATATAACTCTTACTCTGCACTGTGTGTTATGATAATAATTGTTATATACAATATGTGTACATAATTGTTAAATTCCAGACATCAGCTGGTGTTTTGCCAGTGATTGACATGAGAAGAGTTTAACAAAACATCCAGCAGGTGGTGGTATACGCTCAAACGGAAATTAAGGAGCTTTTATTGCATCATTTGGAGTTGTTGAAGCGTGATATCTTATTGTGAAGGACAGAACTACGGTCCCGGATGTGTTGACAGCATTGATGGTCATTTTTGCGACCCTGGAACAAGCGAATATCCCCGAAAAACCAGCAGCAGCCAGTGTTTACAACGAGGATAGAAGTCCGGACGGATTAGGCCACGAGCAGTGCACGGCTAATTCACCGGTGTTAGCATCGTTTTAACGACTCTGGTAAAGGCAAAGCTAACTGTAATAATTACAACAATATTTCGTTTGAAAGGTACGAAGTTTAACTTCAGTTTAACACCATTAAATCAACTGAAAACATTACACGATCATTTTTATCAACATTGTAAGTGAATTGTATTGAAACATTAGCTAAAAACTGTCCGGTTTGGGGTACAATTCCGTTATATCTCGAGAGATGCGTGACAGCCATTTCTCGCGACGTCGCTTGGATCGCTTCGTGTCATTTCCTCGATGTGTAATGACCGCTGGCAAACGAAAGAATGATTTCTTGTCTATCAGCTCTGCTGCCACAACCAAAGACAGCACAAAAGTTCACCACCGATAGGTTATGCGACTCAGCCGTGCATGCCAGTGGCTTTGTGTGTACTCCAACATGGCCGACAGCTCAACTGTGACGTCACACGAGACCACTCTATTGACCAGCCGCCACTGTTTAAATTGTATCCGACAGTTAAGCGTTCCGTGGAAACGCGCAGGCAGCAGCTAACGTGGCTGTGACGTTAGCTTACCTTCCAGTGAAACACCCCGAGCGTCTTCAGGTGGCCCAGACTAACGGGCTGATTTGGGGTCAGTCTGTGCGGCTTCCTCTGGTCCTCCTCGGAGCTGTCCATGTACCAGGCTTCCATCGCCATGCTGACTGCTTTACGGCTCAACTACCGGAGAAAGCGTAGGTGTCATGTTACGTGCCTTAATTTGTAAAGCGTGACGCCACCCATTTGGTTTATTATTTTATATTAATTACATTATTGTTCCCCTCATATATATATTATATAAACACAAATCATAATTCTTAGAAAACCGTTAGGCATGTTAAAAACACGTGAAGTCATCTAATTTGATAGTTTTAATTTGAAGGGTACCACCGGAAGTGTTGGTAGCTGCTGATGTGATTGTTTTTGACTGGAGGAGATGACTGCAGTGAGGTGTGACCGTCAGGAGTAGGCTCAATACTGCACTGCAGTGTTCATAGTGAGAAACTACATCTCAGTCTAGCGCACTGATTTACACCGGTCATTTCACACATCGCCTTCAGGCTGTCTCTGGTTTGAAGGGCCTTCACTGTATCAGGGGACCTATTCAGTTGTTTTTTAATGAGCATTTATAGCTGCTCAATATCTATGAACAGGTCCCTCCAGGACCTGTTCGCTTCAAGGACCCTGAAGCGAGCACGAGAGATTGTTGCCGACCCCTCCCACCCTGGACATGATCTATTTGTGCCCCTTCCATCTGGCAGGAGGCTGCGGTCCATCAGAACCAAGACCTCACGCCACACAAACAGTTTCTTCCCGTCGGCAGTCGGGCTCATCAACAGAGCCCGGGTCCCCCACTGACCTGTCATCCCCAGGACATTTCCTTCTGGTCTCTCTCCTTCTGGTCTCTCCCCTGCACATCCCCGTCTCTCTATTTAAACACACTCGTCACTTTTAACATTCATACACTTCACTTGGTTTACGGTCCTGTTATCTGTTTTTGTGTGCACTTTATTCCATATCCTATATTCCATATCTTATTGTACATTTCAAATATGTTTCTATTTCCTGCACTGTGCTGACTGTTTTTGATAGTTAAACATTATTCGATAGTTAAATGTTATTTTGATAGTTCGTTATTGTTTATTGTTGAATGTTATGCACCTTCCACCACGACAAATTCCTTGCAGGTGAAAACTTGCTTGGCAATAAACGGTTCTGATTCTGATTCTGATGAAATGACCATGTAGGCCTAAAAATGGGTCTGTCTATGTTTAAGTTGACTTTTTTTGTATTCACTACTCATTCCATCCACCTGTCACTTTCTCATCCCCTCGAACCTACACCATCACTACCACCACCATCACCTGTACCTGTCTCAGGCCGACCTGGAGTTGAATGGAATAGATTATGAACGAGAGGAGGAGCCTGTTGAGCAAATATCATTATACTCCATATTTCGTATGTGTGTCATTTATGTGTTGTTTTTAAACAACACATAAATGTACTTCATGTTTTAAACTAGTATTTACTATTTTTGTGAACAACAGATTATAAAGGACTGCAGCACTTTCTAATTCTTTGTGATCAACATTGAATGTTTAGATTCCTTCTTGTCATTCATTAGTCATGTGAACAAGAGGAGCTGGGTATTGAACCACAAGCTATCTGACATTACAGTATTTATGTCGCCCTCAAATGTATAGTTACCACTATCAGAACTATTTCATGACTGATAATCAAGCCATGTTAACAACAAAGAAGAGCTAAATGAATGAAAGTTGTTGATTGCTTCAGTGTCTTAAGTTTATTTAACTTCATTGTCTTCAGGTTTTACATCAGAACAACTACTAGATTATTCATGTGGCCTTTTTGCTTCTTCTTTCTGGGACTTTGGCTTGTCTTTTTCCTGTCCATCATGCTTCTGTTGGGCGGTTTGATATTGTTTAAGTATGTCCTCATGGTCCTGCATGAACATCATGACCTGAAGAGGAAACAGTAGAAAACCGTCAGTTGTTTGTTTTCTGTCTCTCTGCTGTTCATAACCATCTCTGCTCTGTCAGGGTACACACCTCATCAAGCTGTTTCACTGTGTCATTCTTATCCACAGCTCCGCCTCCTTCTACCCTGTCACCTGTCACTTCATAGATCTTCTTAATCTGTACCAGTGAGATTGTTTTCTTTGTAGCTGTTTCCTGAATGTCGTTCCACTTGCTTTCCTGTGTGAAGACAGGGACAAGTGCATTTCACACAAGATGGTAGCTGCATATGTAGGCAACATTTGATTTGGTGTACGCTCAGTGCCATGTCTGATACCCAGTGTTTCGCTTCAGCGCGCGTCTCGTCTAACTGGGTTTGGAGCCGGGACAGCAGCAGGTTCTTCTGCAGCCGCTGCAGACGATCATTATCCTCCAGTGTCAGCAGTGATTCTCTCAGCTGGTCGACCTGCTCGTACGCCTTTTTCTCCCTCTCCTGGAAATCATCTCGAATGTGGAGAAGATTATGTATATGATCTGCGAGCTCCTGCCTGTTTTTAAACTGTAAAACACACACACACACACGTTAAAGTTGCAGCTGAAAGTTCCAACTTCATACTCACAACAAATCCATGAGCACCTCTGCACACACCACAGAAATGACTTTCTAAAATAAGACATTTACCTGTAAGGCGACGGGGCAGGAGGTGTTATTTCACATAGCAATGCTATCTATGTAATGTTTAGTGTTCATGCCTACTGTTGAGGCCATCACTGAGAGATCAGATGCATCAAGGTTGCGGGAGGCTTACCACCATGACTTAACACTTATTGCGCCACTTCTAACTAAATGAGAAACGTGACCAAATTAGCTGCATCGATCTGAGATCCACCGTCACGTTTTAAAATGGGGTTTGTTGCATCGTGGTACTATCTTAAAACAATGGAAACCTCTGCTTAAGTAAGTGGACCTTTTGATAATAGACTATCAATGTACGATAAATAAATTTAGATTTAGTTTCTAAAGTTAAAAGTACCCTACTCATCCTGCATGCCTGCTCCATGACGGCCTTGATTACGGTGTGTTGTTGTATCTGGCGCTCTTGCTCCTGTTTCTTCTCCATCACCTCGGCATGCACCAGCTTCAGCTTCTCTAGCTCTGCGTCCAGCTGAAGGCCGTCTCTCCTCTCCTTCTCTGCTTCCTCAACAAGTTGATCAGCCTGCAGGGGAGGAGCTAGAGAGACTTAGTTTTGCTGTTTGCTGTCCAGTTCCAGCCATGAAATTGAAATCCATTACGTTACGTACAGTCACAGCAGTCGTGTGTGAAATGTTCCTCTTCTGTACCTTCAGAAAGTTATCACAGCCTGCGTGTACTTTCTGCATTTTCTTCTTCAGCGCGTGCAACTCATCTTTGTTCTGTCTGAGACTCTTCAATGTCTACATCGAAACACACATAATATATGTATAATAAACAGAGTAGCTAAAATAGAGACCCTCAAGGACACACACATCCCTTTGTAACCACTAGGGGCGGGACTTCCTGTTCTCAGTCATGTGACATAAGCTGCTCTCATTCACAAATAAAGAACAGAGACTTCTCTTCAAACAACGTTGGTTACGATCAGGACTAAAGTAAAAGTGTAAAATAATATAGTATTTCAGAGCTCAGTGTGAAGTAACGTTATGATTTGAGTAACTAACAGTGAGTTAACGTAACTGCTGGCCGTTACACCGTGAGAAGTAACGTTGGGAGTTAACGGTTAGTATCAGATCATCTCCGTACCTGGTGGCGCTGCTCGAGAATCTGGTCATGCTCCTCGTTCTCCCGGCGGAACCTCTGGATGTCTAAGGCCAGAGAGCCGCTCACATGACAGGCTGCTCGCTCCATCCCACCACTGGATCCCTCCACAGAGCAGGAGGTCAACAGTGAGCGCTCACACCGAGTCCTGCTGGTCCTGCTGGGCTTCACACCTCCACATGAACTCGCAGTGAATCCAGCTTCTCACGGATGCTCTTTGTCATCAGTCTGTTGTCTCGTTCAGACTGAGTCAAGTGAACTTGGTCCTTCTTGCTGTCTTAGTTTAACGTTTCTAGTTTCACACTTTCTACGAGTGCAGAGTCCCTCGTTTCTATGGTAACGCAAACCAGGAACTTTCTAAACCAGATTTTACTCCCAAATGTATGAGACCTGTGAAGATCAGCTGGTGAAAAACGACACATTCAAATATGAACTCAAAGCACAGACCCACCAAAATCTTTAAAAACATCATGTTTATTTTCATTGAATCTATAAATCAATCAAACATTAAACAGACATTATTAAACATTATCAATCACAGTGGAAAGGAAAAGTTGATTCATTAATAGTCTGAGAGGAGGAACTATTGTTCTTCTAATGAGCACCGACAAATTTGGCACGCGAGGCAGTCGTGGTGGAAATAGCCGTCTATGGGTGTCGAGCTGCGGTGTGACAGATTGGCTCGACAGCGCCCCCTTTGAGCAGCCCCAGCATTGCGTTTCACCTCGCTCAGTCTCAGAGACAATACAAGTGAAGCAACATGTTGTATTGAGACGTTGGTGATTGTTTCTGTAAGTTGGTATGCCATCAAATATTTCATGAAAAAAGTCAAAGTATAGTTTGCCATAAAATGTCATAACAATCTCTCAGTATTATAGAACATCGTAAAATGTTCATAATAAAAAGTAGTATAGAAGTCCATAAAATGCCATAAAAATGGTTACGTATGCTTTAAAAAATAAGTCAGAAAAAAGCAATTCAAATGAATTGCATCGTCATAAAACAGTCATCATATAAATAGCATATTTAACATATAGTATATCATAAAAATGTCAAGGTATAGTATATGCCACACAAAATATCTTTTTTTGAAGTAGATCGATTCAATTCCACTTGCTCGATCATATTCTAAATGCATTTGGTGTGTCTCCTCTTCCAGCCTCACTGAACCTCTGTTCTTGTGTCATCCCACAGACCCAGTGGCAGACAGTAACACGACTCAGTGGGTTGGTTTTCAAACCATCTTCATAAGTTTTTTGGGTCACCAGCCGGCACTGAGTACTGTAATACTAGAATGACCATATCGTTGAATCAACACGTCTCTAAAACAGTCTCAACTAAAAATAACCTTCATGAGTGTAGGATTTATTGAAGGAGAACTTTATTAGAATGAATCAGTTTAAGCTAGGTGTACCTAATAAACTGGCAACTGTGTCTGTGGGAATACTCACATTTTACACGGTCAAACTTTACTAACTGCTTAAAAAACATTGACAGCGTTTAACTTTAATCGAATTATTTTATTTTTTAAGCCAGTAAAAAAAATGCCAACCATTCGAAAGCATAGAACAGCATCTTACACACATTTCTAGCTGCAAAACCCACACCAATAACTTTGTTCTTGTACCTAGTTTGCAACTGTGGATCCAATAAGCAAAAACCTAGCATTCAAATGAGTTTCATTCACTTTCACGAGTGTACATCAAGATGTACAGAGTCTCCAACAGTCAGTGCTACAAGTCATCTCCTCTGCTGATCTGCACCACGGTCTTTCCGCGAGCGTGACCTTTCTCCATCTTCTCGAAGGCCTGAGGAAGTTGGGAAAAGCTGAAAGTCTCCTCCACCACAGCCCGAACCTGATAGAGAGCACAGAGAGGGAGGCAGAGGACAAACGAGCCCTGTTCCTCAGCGATTGTGTATTTCAATGAGTGAGGAAACTGTGTTCACATGATGATAACGATAACAATGAACTAAAGGCATGTTTGTGCAGGAGCATGCTCAAGTGAGAATCGTAACAAGATAGATATCTGCATAGAGAGTGACAATCCCCGGTTTAACTGCATGCTATATCACAATCTAATCTATCACACCACAGTATCACCAATCATTTGCTGAAGTGCCAAATGCATTTATGAAATCTAATGTACTATAATCACAGATAGGCATGTCATTGCAGACCATATCATTTGTTTTTTTATGAGAATGTAATGTGCTCCGCAGGTTAACATGCCATTAACGATGAGGTTTGGGGTTGGGTGTACCACACGGGAGAACAGTTTCATTTTTACTTTACTTATTTATTTATTGGTAATGTGGGAGAATTACATGCTTTAATAATGCTAATCAACATTCATATCCTTTGACGCTTTGTTCCTCATGTTTTCACTGGAAAAATGTGGAATCCGTGTTCAACAGCTGTTTGCTGTGTAAGCATATGGTGAATGGGGGCTACTGTGAGATCACAATGCCACAACAGAAGATTTAAATAACCAATGGAGTTACCGCTGCTGTGCCACGTGGGTAAATTGCACAGCAGCCTGTCTCTTAATGTGGAGTAGCAAGCATCGATCCCGCTGCTGTATGATGGCCACAGCTATTTAATAAAGTCGAAGTAAAGGCATGAGACGGTGTCTGAAACTGATGCTTCAAGCCAAGAGTCCAATTTAACCCCTGATGGGCATGCGGTGATAAACAGACTGGTTTCAGTTCATAGTCAGTCCCTGGACAGTTTAGAGAATACATCTGGTACTGTACCTGTCCTGCATCCACCATCTCCCTCACTTCATCCAAGGCAGGACCGCTAGGTGCAAAGAACCCCCAGCGGTAGTGAACTCCTTTGACTAGGTGCTACAAGAAAACAGAAGGAGAGAAAAGACATGGCGCTGAGGTAACACTTGTGTATTTGTGTTCACAGCAGACACTTCACCGTTGGCCATTACAGGTCTGAAGCTGTGGGAAAACAAGTCGTGTTGAATGGATCATGTTACTGTGAGACATTTAAAATGTTCTTATCCAAAACTTCGCCTTTTCACCACTTATTCTACGCTCTTCCTACATGACCCGTTAGTTCCTGTTGTAAAGGATCCGTTAATAACAGTGAGAACTATCGACCTGTAGCCCTAGCTAGTGTACTTTGTCAGATAATTCTCAGCGACAGGTTCGAACTGTCGTCTTCATTAATGTCCACTAATCTTGCTTTTCCTATATAAGAAATGACAACTCAATGCAGGCCTCCATCTTTAGAGTTTCATGTGTGCCAGGAGACTGTGTGGAGATGCAGCCCACTTTCCTTTAAGCCAGGGGTCTTCAACGTTTTTCAGGCCAAGGACCCCCAAACTGAGATGGAGCAGGGACCCCCGACTATACATATTGTGTAAAATTGTGTTTTATATTAAATGGGCCTAGTACCGTGTATACCTCTTTATTGTGCATTCAATACGAAGCTATTCAAATAATACACAGGTTGATATATTCATGTTTTTAAACATGTGCAAGGTACAGTGAGTAGGGAGGCCGTGCCACTGACATTCATAAACCTTGTCAGCTGATACCAATGCCAATATCAACATTGTCAATTGCATGATAATCATGCATACAAGCTATTCACATTTATGTTTTTATTTTAAACATAAATGTGGAAATGAAAATGAGTGATGGCCTATTAGTGCCACTGCCATGCAAAATGATTGCACAAGGATTCGTGGGTGAAGCAAATGTCGTTTTTTCTTTCCTTTTTTTTTTTGACGGTATCTTCTTTTCAAATAATATCCTTGTGTCTGGGATTCACTTCTGTGAATGGGACATGCATTTACAGTTTGGAGTAACAGGTGCACACAAGAGATACTCCAAACCGTAAATGCGTGTCCCATCCACAGAACTTTCCTTAAGAACTTCTGGATTATTGTACATCTATAATACCTTATTACTTAATAATACCTTATTATTATTGTTGGAATGCTGTTAAGCATCCTCCCCCCCCCCCCCCCCCCCACACACACACACACACCCCATTTTAAAATAAAAGCCGCACACACATGATTTGTTGCAGCTGTTACGTGTTGCATCTCGGCCAATCAGATATGAGGATTCTGATAAGTTTCCTGATTCGAGTGACATTTACACACACCGCGACACAAGAGGGAGAGACGAGGAAAGACATGTCAGAGCAGGACAACAGTCATGTAAGCTGTAAAAGATAAAACATCGGACAATCTCCAAATGAGAAAGTTTGCCTGCTCTCCCTCTCTCTCATACAGTCATTCAGGTCTTAGGGATCTTTAGAGGTCTTTCCCTCCTCCTCCCCCACACACACACACACACACACACACACACACACACACACACACACACACACACACACACACACACACACACACACACACACACACACACACACACACACACACACACACACACACACACACACACACACGCCATTTTAAAATAAAAGCCCCAGAGAGTGAATTCTAACTGAACTGCCTGTGATGAGCCTGTCATTTAATAACTGGTTTGTGTTTATCTAACATTATGATTATGTCTCCTCTCCCCTTCTCCCCCACACCCCATTTCAAAATACAGTATTTCTCAATTGCTAAAACACTGAAACCCATTGGCTGAACAAAGTTCTCAGTTGCCTGAACTCATTTAGCTAATTGTGTAGTCTGTTGTCAATACCTTAAACTGTGTCACATGGTAAAACACAATTTTCAGATCTCACTTCGACTTTTCAGCAAAACTCTAAACACATTCTCAGTCTCAAAACACATTCTGCACTCTCATGCACATGTCATCCACACTGGTAAACACAAGTGGCAACAATCAAATATAAATAGAGAACACATGTCATTGATTAAACACAATCACTCAAAATTGATTTCACTTGTAGCAAATGATGTGACACAACCAATATAAGCCAGTTCAGAGAGCAAACAGGTGGTTGAAGGTGGGAAGGAGAAAGTCTGAGAATGGATCGAAGAAACAATGTGAGAGGACGAGGACGAGGACGAGGACAAGTGCGTATGCGAGGTGGGCGATGAGGAGGAAGAGGAGGAGGGCAAGAAAGAGGAAGAGGAAGACAAAGAGTGGAAATATCTGATGAAATTCGAGCAACAGTCATCGACCATGTTATAGTCCACGGACTGACAATGAGGGAAGCAGGACTTAGACTGCACCCCAATTTGAGCCGATTTTCTGTGTCCACCACAGTAAGGACATTCAGAGAAGAGAACAGGTACAGTATGCTACTGTATTTTTGTAATTGAAAATGTACTGTACTACACTACAAATGTCTATTGAAACAGCTGCATATAAAGTTCATCACTGTATGTATTGTACTGCATGAATATTATTTGTAACTGCACATCTACTTTTTGTAGAACTGCAAGGCTGCCACATGCAGGTGGAAGGAGAGCTATATTCACTCAGGAGCAAGAGACCGTTATAGTGGGCATGCTCCTTCAAGATAATTTAATACGACTCAGAGAAATCCAGGAACGAGTGATACAAGACAACACACACTTCCAGGGAATCGACAGTGTGAGCATTTCCACAATTGACCGTGTCCTCCAGCGTAACAGGATACGAATGAAACAAGTATACAGAGTACCTTTTGAGCGCAACTCACCAAGGGTGAAAGAAGTGCGAGCTCAGTATGTGCAAGTAAGTGTACATTCAGACACATTTACTGTAATCCAGATTGTCTACAGTACTGCCACATACTATGTGAATGACATTACTCTTCAGTACATACAATGTATGTGAATCAGAAGTGCATACAGTAGGCCTAATTGAACTCTGCAATACAGCACTGTCTCTGTACTACTTACTAAATTCTACATACATTATATTGTATTCCTACACAGACAATATTTGACTTGGAATCCTTGGACAGACCCCATGAGTTCATCTTTGTCGATGAAGCAGGCTTCAATCTGACAAAGAGGAGAAGGAGAGGCTTACTAGAGGCCGAAACGTGATTGGACAGCGGGCCATTGTTGACGTCCCTGGTCAACGAGGTGGCAATGTCACAATCTGTGCTGCTATCAGCAACCATGGTGTTCTACATCACCATGTTACACTCGGGCCATATAACACCCAGCATCTTCTAAGATTTCTGGACAATCTAAGAGATATTTTATTTGAGCAGCAGGGTCAGGCGCTAAATGAGAATCCCATTCCCACCTATGTGATAGTGCTGGACAATGTCAGTTTCCACCGATCTGCTCTGGTAAGGGAATGGTTTAACATCAATGGTCAGTTTATCACCTTGTACCTCCCTCCATACACTCCTTTCCTGAATGCGATTGAGGAGTTTTTCTCCTCATGGAGATGGAAAGTGCATGATAGACAACCCTACACCAGAGTCAATCTGCTGCAAGCCATGGAATTAGCCTGTGGTGATATCGGTGAGGAATCATGTCAGGGCTGGATACGGCACACAAGAGGCTTCTTCCCCCGTTGCCTCAGGAGAGAAAATATTGCTTGTGATGTCGACGAAGTGCTCTGGCCTGACCCAGCCCAAAGACAAGAAGAAGCACATTGATGACATGTTGACTCCTTAGATGTTTGTCCTGTATTGAGTATTGTGTACTGTAGTAGGCCTACAGTGCATTGTAGGCTGTATAATGTACAATAAACTAATTGTATGGCCTTGAACATCGTGCTTTCTATTTATTGGTGTATTGTTTACTGACTGCTTGATAGTGTATATTATTTTGATCACTTTGTTTATGATCTGAGAGCAGTGTTTGATTTTGAGCACAGGTAAAACTGTTTTGAGGCGAAAGTTGCATTTTGCAAGAGGATTCAGAGGTTTTGTAAATAGTGCTTGAAGATGAGGTTTTGTGTTTACAGTTTTGAGAGAATCGGTGACCGTTTCAAGAAATGTGTCTTAGCAATTGTGAAAAACTGTAAAAGCCCCACAGAATGAATCCTAACTGAAATGCTTGTGATGAGCCTGTCATTTAATAACTGGTTTGTGTTTATCTAACATTATGATTCTGTCTCCTCTCCCCTTCTCCCCCACACCCCATTTCAAAATAAAAGCCCCAGAGAGTGAATTCTAACTGAACTGCTTGTGATGAAGCCTGTCATTTAATAACCTCTGTTTATGTGTCAAACATGATGATTATGTCTCCTCTCCCCCTCCCTCCCCCACCCAGTCCCACCCTTTCAAAATAAAAGCCTCATGGATTAACTGTATTTAAACGTTTTGCTCAAAATTAGGCTTTTTTGTTGAAATAATGAATGCTCTTAATAATACTGCGACAACTACTACTACTGCTAATATTTCTAGTATTACCACTACTACTACAACTTTTGCTGTTGCTACTATTACTACTACTGCTACTGCTATTACTGCTACCATAAATATTATTACTACCACTACTGCTGTTACTACCACTACCACTACTGCTATTACTACCACTACCACTACTATTATTACTGATACCACAACTGTTAATACTGCTATTCCTGCTACTACCAGTACTAATAACCAGTACTAATACTACTACAGCTATTAGTACGACTGCTGATACTACTACTTCTACTACTTCTTCTAATTACAAATACTTCGATGACAACTTCTACTACTACTGCTACTACAAATATCACTACTGCTACAACTAGTACTTATTCAAATGCTACTCATACTTATACTGCAAATAATACTTCTACTACTACTACAACAAATATCACTACTGCTGGAATTTTTAAGCTACAGAAACCGTTCGAATATCAAAATGTTCAGCTCTTTCAGGAGAGGGGTGACAACTTCATATTTGTAATCTTTCAACTTTTTGAATTATTCAGCTTTTTGCAATTTTTTTTTAATTGGATATCTATTTTCAGCAATGTTTTGAGATTAATTTCAGCTTTCAGCATTCCAACACATTTTCAGCAGGAAATGCATTTTCTAGTTATTATAGTTATTCTCGAGGTTAACCATGTAAACCATAACCCTGAATGACCTCGACGAATAAAAAATAAAAAAGGGACCCAAATTTGGATTTTAGGTGAAAACAAAATTTGAACCAAGAAGGAAGTGAAGGTGTTTTGACTCTCCGAAGAATGGCGACACATCCTTGAGTCAGTTTAAACTGTGGATTGTGTGGTTAGGACTTAAGTGGAAAGAGGTGGTGACTGTAATGCACGGATGTGACACACACACACACACACACCACAAGTGCACTGCATGCAAGCTTTGCTCTGCATGATGCTCACCACATCGCGCACGCTGACAGGATGCCGTTTACCCCGGATGTACTGAGCACCGGGAGTGTGTTTTTTTTTTGGGGCATACGACACCATTAATGCACATGCACTTATGAAGTTCTTGGTCATCCCACTGGCGACAGGGACTGAGAAACACTGTAGCCATGGTGACTGTAAAGATATCTTAAAGCCTGCGGTATTGATCAGCGGCTCCTTCTTGGCTGAGGCATTTTCACACAGTTCTTCTCGATGCGAGCCATACTTCTGGACTGTGTGACTCGCTAATCGCGACTGGCTGTGTTGGATGTTATCTACCCACTTGTAGATAACATCCATGTTCATTAACATGCTAAAGTTTCAGCTGTAAAACAGAGTGCTCTTTGCATTTTCTAGTTTTGTGAATATTGCAACTCAAATACGTAAAAGGAGTTGGTTTGGGGCTGTTTTTATGGTTTGGTCGAGGCCCCTTAGTGCCAGTTAAAGGAAATGTTAATCCTACAAACAAAGAAACATATTTTAGGCAACTTCCAACTTAGTGGCAATAGTTTGGAGAAGGCCCCTTCCTGTCTCATCCAAAGACTGTATGTAAGAAGTGGACGTAGTCATCATGTGTTACCCATTGGTTTGTGTTCTGCCGTTCTGAAGCAACGAATTTGGCGATTTCGCCATCCCCATCTTTATGGCTGTCGCCATGTTGTTCTTTTGCAACCAATGAACAGAAGTTACCATATTTGGACTGAGGAGTGACGTAGAGACGCCGTATACGTCTCTATTTGACTCTAAATGGATCATAACTTAATAAATGAACATCATGCTGTCTTTTCTCATAGACTTCCATACAATCTAATTTATTTTTGCAACCGGAGGAGTCACACTCTGCTGGTCAGAATGCAAGTTTTAAAACCCTTCCGCATCGGCTTAACTCGGCAGAACCGGAGGTTACCACCTGGTTACTCCACAAACCAGGTGCACAAACCAACCCCAGCAAGAAATACCGGTGGTCTTGCAGTCGGGAAAAACTTGACTGCACGGAGCCCTGACCTCATCCAACACCTCTGGGATGAACTGGAATGCCGACTGCGACCTAAATAAAAACAAGCAAATCCATGACTCTAGGTTTCAAATCTTGTGGAAAGCCTTCCTGGAGGAACGGAGGCTGTTACAGCAGCAGATTAATGCTAATGGTTGTGAAATTAGATGTTCAGCAACTACATATGGGTGTTATTTGCTCTCATCACATACTTTGTTTGGAACTCCACATACATTTGGCCATGTAGTGTACGTAAACACAGCCAAGCCGAACCGAATCATCCGATGATGTTGCGATGTTCAGAGAGGGTCATTCTTTAGACCGAGACTGGTGATAGAAGCGTGCAAACTTTCTACCCAAAATTAAATTTTTTTAAAGTTTGTCCAAGAATTTCTTTTGCTGGAAGAAATCAAACCAGGAACTCTCTGCTGACTTAAATGTAAATACTCCTATTCCTGCAACACCTACTAGCAGCAACGTGTAGCATTCATGCATCCTTGAGTAGTGCACTCTTCAGTATAAAATGTAACGACCGTAATCAAACTGCATCCGTTTCCCCCTTTACACCTGGCATTAAAGTTTGTTTTGGGCAATCGGATCGCACTCGACCACATGAGGTATGCACCCACAATACATTGTGGACAGATTGTTATCTGATCGACCAGAACACCTCTGTCTGTGTTAGTCCGTCATGAATACCTTGAGAGCTTTGGTGGCCACCGTGGCGGCAGTCTTCATCATGCCGTCAGCAATGCCCATCCTGTCGGTGTTCTGGAGGAACGGTGTGACAAGGGTGACAAACTTGGCGCCACACCAAGGCTTTAGCAGATTCATCGCCCAGAGCTCCGTGTCCCCCCCAACGTTATCCAGGATCAGGTCGAATCTTGAGATGGAGAGGGTTTGTGAAAACAAGAGACACATACGTGTGGAGTCACTGGGCATTAAAGACACAGGTAGGTGAGGTAATAATTGGTGATTGATAGGGAGATTGAGTCCGAATGTGATTAAGTTTGTTAGAAAATTGAAGAGCTCCCACACTAATGAGCCACAGCTAGAGGGACTGGGTTGCCTTGGCAACAAGGGCTTTTCGTTGATACATACACACACCGAGTCCAATTAAACACCAACATGAACCAAAAGCGACTGCATGTGTGTGGTCATCTCACTTCTCCAGTGCCCTGAGCGGCTCCTCGACAGCCCCGGCGGTGTAGTCCACCACGTGGTCCGCCCCCAGGCCCCTCACAAACCGCTCTGCATTCTGGGAGCAGGTAACGGTCACGTGGGCTCCCCAAGCCTTCAGCATCTGGACACAAATGATAGTATCAGCCGTTTTGTTGTTGCATCATTTGATGTACGTATGAAACACATTTGGGGTTATTTGTGGCGAACAGAGTGTTACCTAATTGTTTGAGAAGCACACAGAATGTATAAATAATGAGATCAAGTGTTACGCAGTGTCTGTGTAATGGGAGCGACAGTATTCGGGTCACCAGGCAAAGTGTGTGGCACAGTCAGAAACCCAACGGGCCAAACAGACTTTTCATTACACCTCTGTATATTTCATGATCCGTGTATGATTACATGTTTGTATCTAAAGCAGGCTCTTCTGAGCTTGATGCAGTTAATAATTAGCTGGGCATCATCCTCCTCTTCATCCCCTACCTGTATAGCAAATGTTCCCACTCCCCCGGACCCTCCGAGGATCAAAATCCTGCGGAGAAGAGGAAAAAAATAAATAAAAAAAATGCATGATATACATGTGATGACTTTTTTTCTCCACCATTGCTGCACAGACGCTCCCCTCATTAGGGTTTCGTCTCAAATGCGCCTGCGGGCTTTAGCGCCTCAAGTTGTGCTGCCAGAAAGCTGCAGCACATCGCCCACAGGCTCATTACAGGAGGCAGGCTAACGGGGGCTAGGCTTAGAGGGAGCAGAGTAATTGGTTAGATCAAAGACAGGGAGGTTGTGTGTGTGTGTGTGTGTGTGTCAGTGTTTATACATCCCCTCACCGCTTCTTGGCACAGTTGTCCTTACTGAGCCCACCGGTGTTCACCAGTGCCGACCAGGCAGTGGTTGCCACATAGGGAATGGCTGCTGCCTCTACGTGGCTCAGTGACTTTGGTTTGTGGGATACCTGAGCACAACACACATCTGTAATCAGCGTTGGGACATTTACTTTTGAAGTGCAATCGGTAAAAGATGACTTTCAAAAATGTAATAAATACTATTCCAGTATTAATTACTTCATTAAAGTACTTTTCTAACAAATGTTTCAAACTTTATGTGCCATCGTCACAGGTACATACATAAACTGGGTGTATGTAAAAACTTATTTTTCGTATGCTGATGTTAAAAATAAAGATAATCAACAAATAAGGAAACTCAACACACACACAGAAGTGATGCTGATGAAATAATAAACCTCCACAGAGAAAGAGGGAAAGCTCAACAACATCATTAACCAACAATACCTCGTTGGCACTCAGCACCACGAATTCAGCCAAGCTGCCCTGCTTCCACGGTGGGATGGCCGCCCACACCTGATGGAGACACACGGCAACGCGACACTCATCAACCACAGACGCAAACAGCCGTGAGTCCATATTTCTATACGGTTCGTTCACAATAGTTTAGTACATGGGGAGAAATATATCAAATCAAATGTACCACGTGTAACGTCGCACAGTGAGTCACTCTAGTTTGTGTGCGTGGTGGTGACAAAAAAGCAGAATATGACCTCATGAAGTGCTAAATCTGTTTCAAGCCACAGTTCGCCTCCACACAAACATCCAGGTCATTAAGACTAAAGTACCATCCAAACCAAATCCAAGGTGAAAACGAGGTGTTAAACAGAAGCTTGTAAAGTGAAATCGAAATATGACTTAATGGGGGGAAAATGGTTAAGAAAAAGACTAATAATCATAAAGGAACCATGAGGTGTTTGAGGGCAGTTGAGGATGAACTAAAGAACCAACAAGAGCTGAAAATCTGTCAAAACAGTCAAATGTTTGTGTATTAGGGCTGCGTCACACCATTAGCTTCCTTATCAATTAATCCGCCAAGTCATTTCTCAATTAATTAAGCAATCGTTTGTTCCATTTTCTAATGAAAACTGAGAAATGCCCATCACATCAATGTATTCACGTGTGTCTCATCTCCTATCTCCTGTTTCAGGTAATGCTTGTCTCACTATATGCATGTCATGTCTGTCCATGTTAACCCACACGTTACCAACAATAGACATTAAAACCATGAAATAATGGCATTTTTGCTTGAAAAAAAAATGGATAAAGATTTTGTTTGCTTACTTTAATGAAACTAATTTCAGTTTATTTCCAATTGGCTTTTGTCAATCGATTAATCAATACTCTGACTAGAGTGACAGAGAGAGTACACTGTGGCCAGGATCGGATGAGCCAGGTCGGCCGCGGTGCTCATGTTGGCCTCATGTCAGCCGGGGAAAAAACACTCCCACACTGTTACACCTGCTTATGGAAGCCCATTCCCGCCACTGTGAGGAAAAAATGAAGATCCTGTAAGTCATTATAATGAGATACTATCTCACAATAATGACCTCACTGTGTGCAGGGACAAGTTGTTCTGCCTAACGAAGCGGTTACACCTACTACTTTGCGTCATTTACCTCATCCCTCTCTCTGAAGTGTTTCACATCCAGGCCGCACTCCATGATGACCCCGGACGCTTCTCTCCCCAGGATGAGCGGGAACTCGCTGCCCAACTGCTTGATGTTCAGAGGGTCTCTCTTCATAGACATGGTCGCAGCGCCGTAGCCACCTGACAGGGAGAGAGCCTCAGACTGCAGATCATTTTGAGGTCATTTTAGTAAGTGTAGTCAGCTTCAGTGAAGTGAAATCAGATTCAAATGGTTTTACAACATATTGCTGTTGGATTGGTAGCGCCAGCACTCCAACCAGTACTTTTAGGAAGAATGCCAACAGACCGGTTCATACTATAAGATACGAGTTAATGGTAGTCTCCAAACTGGCACTAAGCAACACAGTAATTGTATCCATCATTATGGGTCCCAGAATGAGTCCGAACTCTTGGGGAAAGTCTATCTGGTCAGGGGGTAGAGGAGGCAGGACGTGGGTCTGGCAGTCAACACCTGCTTGGACAATGTTTCAGATGAAACTTGTGAGAACAGGCACTATCTGGAAGTCGTCTTATGACTTCAACGAAACAGGGGTCTGCAGACTTACCTGAGGATCAAGAGCCTATTTTGAATCTAATATCATCCATTCTTCTGCCAAACTATAGAAGTTATTGGTCATATGGTCACATTCAACAGAACTACTAGTCACCAGAAGTCATAAGTGCATCTCCTTCTTTAAACAAGCATCTAAGAGCATAAACCAGAGCAAAAGTACAGAAACAAACTAATATGAATACAATAAGTGCAAAACAATCTGATATGCAATACTCAAAGTGCAATCCTGCTTGTGAAACTTAAATTTCCACTTGAGCGACCTCAAAAATTCTCACTGCTTGTTTGCCCCTCTCTACCCACCCCATCCCACCACACACACACACACAGCAGTATAACTGGAGCTGACTGTGGTGGAAGACTGACGGGCTGCATGATTCATTTTAAGCCACATACAGTATAACCACAGCAAACGTCAGTCTGGGCCTCTGCAGCTTCACTGCTGAGAATGTATTTTCCTCACAAAAAGAAAAAAAACTATATTTATTCTTAACCTCGATAGACTTGGATATGCAGTCACGTGTCATTTGTTGAATTCATTGCCATTGTATTCGCTCTCTGGTGCGACCGTAAGCATGCACACAGGCTTGTCACTCACCTCTCATGCTGACGTCAAGCGGGTTCAGTCCTGCTGAATGCACTCTGACAATGACCTCATTGGGGTAGTTGATGACAGGGAAACTGGCATTTCTAGTGAACCGCAATACATCATTGCTTCCATATTTATCGATGACCCAGGCAGGCATTATAGTCATGCTGATTTTGGTAGTGCTGAACAGTCTGGTCCGACTCCCATGCCAGTAAGCCGATGTGTTCACGCTTGGTAATTTACTGTGGTGAAACAAGCACCTGCTGGACACGAAGTTTCTCAAATAACTCATCTTTCAACTCTTCAAAGCTTGAATACTGTCAGAAAAAATGGTGGAACTGTAAATTAGCAGTCCCTGTTACAGACAGAAATACTCTTAACTGCACGGCCACTATGCTAGATAACAGTACATTGACGTTCTCTATAAGCCACGACTACATTCTGACTTTAAACATTTTGTTCTTACGTAAACATGTCTAACTTGCCATTTCGATCAATGCTGTAAGTCCAAAGTTAATGGCCATGTCAATTCAACGTCCTCTCCCTTAATGTTCCATTTACACGACTGGTGTCTTTTAACACCCCCTCAGCCTTTCCACCAATCACAGCGCGGGTTTCTCAACGGCCGTCCAATCACAAAAGGCGGTGTTAGAAGTTGTTTATCGAAAAAACATGGCGGCCCGCTAGTGCCGCACATCATGCAGAGGTTGTTGTTAATTTGAGAGGTTGTCACAGAATTGCTTTAAATATGCTCAGCCTGACGATAAGGGAGGTGAGTACGACTGTTTGCTTGAGCTCAGTTCTCCGTGTTTATTTCGTGCATTCACTCCGCGTTCCCGACGTGTTTGTGCTGTCAATTCATATCTGACATAACTACATTATGTCATAGGTGAAATAATATCACAGAGTTACTACTTTTGCTCCCTAACTAAAACATAGATAGCTGAAATATATTATCTGTTTATTGTGCTGTCTGCATAGTGAGAGAAATTGTATAATACAGTTGTATGTATGTATGTATGTATGATAATATATAACATTAGCTAACCAAGACAGCTAACGTTAACGTCACTGCCTAACTTTATAAAGCTTCTGTCGAAACATGCTCTTGCACTTAACGTTAAGTTGTCCCGTTAAAAAACTATATCCTGTCTTTCAGAAACAAAATAATGACACAACTTAAATGTCGCTAGCAGATGAATGTAGCCTACTGGTGTCAGTATTTGCAGAATGAGCCTATATATTTATGATTCATATATTATTGGAATATGACGGATGACTTATTTGCGATTCAAATAAATGTAGTGAAGTAAAAAGTAATAATATTGACTTCTGATATCAAGTGGATGAGAAGTATAAAGTAGCGTGAAAAATATATAAGTAGAATATTTCAAAATGATACTTGACTCCAGATAGAAGACATTTTAGGTGTGCTGCTTTCAGGGTCCTGGTGTTGTCCAAGCTGACTCACTGTCACTGTTTACGGGGACATTTGAATAGAGCAGAGACACTGCTCATGTTATCACTTGCATCTGTGCTTTTCCTACTATAACAAGTCAACATGTCTGCTGTGAAAAGGGTCGATTGAGGAACTGAATAACCGAGAGACCCCACTGGTATCACATCATTGTTCTCCAGGTGTCTGCGGCGCTCAGGGAGGGAAGAATCTCCCCGACGGAGCTTTGTAGGAAGTGTCTGAACCGCATCAAAAAAACACAGCATCTTAACGCTTACATCACTGTGACGGAGGAGCTGGCCCTGAAGCAGGCTCGAGAGGCAGAAGCAAGACTGCTGCGAGGTGTGGACGCGTGAGCCTGTATGTCCACACATTCTGTGTTACAGAGTCATAGGTGTTACTGATCTCGTTTTTGTCTTCAGGTGCCCCCAAAGGACCTCTGGATGGAATCCCCTTTGCAGTCAAGGACAACTTCTGCACAGAAAATATCAAGACCACATGTGCTTCCAAGATGCTTAACGGTCTGCTTGAACCTCAGTGAAAGTTACCGCGTCTTAAATATTCCAATGATAACCTACCGTTACTTGTGCTACAGACTACACCCCACCCTACAATGCCACAGTGGTCCAGAAGCTTTTTGACCAAGGGGCTGTCCTCATGGGGAAGGCCAACATGGATGAGTTTGCTATGGGGTAAGGCCGTCGTTATCATTGTCAGAATAATAACAGCAACAGCGAGTCACAAATCCCAGTTTATTTGATAAATTACTTGTTGAAACTGTTTTGGATGTGTACAGAAAGACTTGTTTTTTTAGAATACTGGTTGTCATCGTCTTATTTCTGTATTGGTCTCGCAGTGCGGGCAGTACTGACGGGGCTTTCGGCCCGGTGAGAAACCCCTGGAGCTATGCTGCTCCCTACAGAGAGAGGACTGGGGCAGCGCCTGACTCCCACTGGGTCGTCACCGGAGGAAGTTCAGGAGGAAGTGCTGCCGCTGTGGCCTCGCTCAGCAGCTACCTGTGAGGGGAACACATTCGCTGTTGCTGCAAAACTGTTACAAAGAAACACAAAAGGAAATATTTTATTCAAAATGGCGTTCATAAAATCAAAATGTGCTGTTCTGATAATTACTTGGCAGGGCTTTGGGTTCAGACACCGGTGGTTCAACCCGTAACCCTGGAGCACTGTGTGGTGTTGTGGCCCTGAAGCCCACTTATGGTCTGCTGTCCAGACATGGTCTCATCCCCCTGGTCAACTCCATGGACGTCCCCGGCATTATGACCCGCAGTGTCAGCGATGCAGCCATCGTGTTGGGTAGGAAACGAATGTTGAGCGTCATCCTGGCCCACATAAAAGAAGAAAAAAACAAACGTTTCTTGATTATGATCATTCTACAGCTCTTTCTTTCCAAATCGAGCTTTGAATTCAGTGGGACTTATCTGGTTAAATAAAGGACAAGATAGTCCACATGTTGGTGCCAAGTAATGCACAGTAAATGTCCTTTTATTCTTAATTTATTTATTGGTTTATTTGAACGGGACAGTGCACATTAATAAAAACATTTCTGCAAATGCGCCAGTTAGCCAAAAGGCTATTTTTCATCTGTAGTCCCAAGGCTACATTAGTGGGGCTAATTCAACGAAATATTTCCATACCCAGTAGCCATGCCATCCGGGTTCACATGGAATACTGATATTAAAGGGACCCTGCAGAATTCTGACCACTAGTAGTGCTATAGAGCCGTGGTTCTACCAGTGGGTACAGTTAATGTATGTAGCAAGCACACGGGCGGCACAATTCTCGACCTGCCGTGTAAACGATGCACAATTTAAAATGTTTAAAATAACTATCCGTGTAATTGAAAGAACATGTGACATGTAAATCAGTGTTGCAGTTCCACATTGTTGTGTTCTTCATACTGCGATCAAACGATGGTACTAACCTGTCACACAGGTATCCTCCAAGGCCAGGATATGAGAGACTCAACAACAACTCCTGCTCCCTCATCGCTGACAGAGCTACCTGAACACTTTGATGTCAAGAACATCTGTGTAGGCATCCCAAAGGTGAGTATAGCTCCTTGTTTAAATCATCTTTTCTGTATCATTTCAGCACTTCTCTTTGGTTTTGTAATATACAAATCTCATTTTTTACTTGCATGTAAGCTGTTAATAACTTAAGTTTTGTTGTAAATAGGAAACCCTCAAGCTGTAATATTTTAGCTGTATGAGCGATATTAACAATTCTCAATTTGACTGGAGAAAGGAACTGTTGGTGTTGTGATGCTTTTTGTTATTGATTTTTATCACCAAGACAAATTCTTTGAAGGGGTTATGTTCATACAGATGGGTCTGATAAAAAGATACATGTATATTTATCTCTGTGAACACAAATGCATTCATTTCCTGCGTCTTAATGTATGTCAGGAGTACCACGCCCCGGGGCTGTCTGAGGAGACTTTAGCGCAATGGAGTCGTGTTGCTGACATGTTTGAGAGGGCGGGGGCGCGGGTGAAGCAGGTATCCCTCCCCCACACCCAGCACTCCATCGTGTGCTACCACGTCCTGTGCCACGCGGAGGTGGCGTCTAACATGGCCCGCTTTGATGGCCTAGAATACGGTACGAAACCAGTGCAGAACACGTTAAGGGTGCAGCGTGGAGCATTTCACATGTAGGGTGCCACATAGATCACACGGGGATTTTATTTTGACAGTAGAAAATCCGAAAAGGCAAGCGCCGTTGATTCCCGTCTCTTCTGTCAGTCAGGCCATCGTAGCGAGGTGGACAGCTCGACGGAGGCCATGTACGCCTCGAGCCGCCACGAGGGCTTCAACGATGTAGTGCGAGGGAGGATACTGTCTGGGAACTACTTCCTGCTCAAACAGTAAGACGACAGATCGAAGCTGCTTGCACCCGTCTGATTCATTTCACGAACTACACACCAGTGTGGAGCTGACAGTGTGCCACTCTATCATTTTCACCTTTTTTATGAGCACTGTTGGTCACTTGCCAAATTGTCTTTTATTAAATGTATGAGAGAATAAAACATTTTTTGCTGCCCCCGCCCTCATTTTTCGGCAGGAACTACGAGCACTACTTTGTGAAGGCTCAGAGACTGCGCCGGCTGATCGCAGACGATTTCAAACGCGCGTTCAGCTCAGGCGTCGACGTGCTGCTGACGCCCACTACCCTGGCTGACGCGGCCCGTTACTCCGACTTCACACAGGAAGACAACAGGACGCGCAGCGCGCAGGACGACGTCTTCACCCAACCTGTCAACATGGCAGGTACAGAGAGAAGAAAAGGGAGAGGTGGCCTTTAGGCAGAACTGTTCATGCATGGCATAGGAAGTGTGGGAGGATTCAGGAACTTATATATTCTGCATGCATGAATACACACACACACGCGCACATTTAAATACACCCACACACCAAAAACCTTTCAACCACAACTACTTCAGTTTAGTCAGTGCTTCTTAATTTGCATCCTTTAGAATAGGCTCATTGGATCACAAATGCTGTCGTGAAAATAAAAGAGGAAATGAGTGTTACTTCTCTTGTGGGGGCTGAATCTCACCCCATCGGGAGGAGGCCAGCACACGTGTGTCCAGCTGCTTCCTACAGTGGACGCGCTGCAATAATAAATCTACCAAGACTGGTTTACAATTAAAAGGAATTTAATCCCACTGATGCAAGTACGATTACAGTTTTACAATAGAGTACATTACTCCTATGAAATATTACAATATTACCCCACTTTGGAAAAAACTCACTGGTCCCATGAGACACAGCCGTCTCTCGGAACCACACGCTAAAAGAGGCCAAGAAAAACACTTCCTATCCCCGCCCTCATATCCGTCCGAAACTCCTCCCCTTCCGTTTATCCCAATTCCTATTGGCTAACTTCCAGGAGTGTATTCGCCTGGCTGCCTTTCTGTCCCTGAGTTTACTAACACATTCAATGACTGTCAGTTATTGTTTAATCCCTCTATGATAAACATTCCATATAATAGATAAGACATTTGGCAAACGCTTCATGTCTCAAATTCTCCATCTAGCTACTAATCCTAAAACACTTTATGCTTAATTATGAATTCTTAAATATGAATCATTGAACACTTTTATTATAGCTACTAAACACACAGTTCTATGCTCAAATTTCTTACACTCTTCTTTGCTTTGTTATTCTCTGATGGCAAAGGTAATCATAACCTGGTCAACACATAGTCCATTTCAGCTCCGACAGAAGTGTACTTTAAAGGAGCGTGTTTACATTCAGTTTAACTTTTTTTCGCCTGGTATCACTCTCCTAACTAAGCTTGAGACCCTAATCATTACCCTGCACTCTCCTTCAACTCAGTTTTTTACTTTGCCCCAGGTCTGCCTGCCGTTTCTGTGCCAACTGCTTTATCAAGCCGGGGCCTTCCCATTGGGTTGCAGCTAATAGGCCCCGCCCTCCAGGACAATAAGCTGCTCGGCATCGCCCAATGGATAGAGCAGAGGGTCGGGTTCCCCTCCATCAGTGACTGTGGAGACGAGAGCGGGAATGAAGCGGGAACGGCCAACAGAGAGCAGACTTCAGCTGTATGAAGAGACCTGTGGACACAAGGAACCCCACTGTTGACAGAGTCACACAGAATGGCCTGAAAGTGCCACTCTGATGGACACTCATGGCTTGTTTTATGTCTTTGCAGGACATTGTTTTTATCTCTGTCCACTTGCTCCTTGATGCAATGAAAATAATTACAACAAAGGCTAGACTCCCTGCTCAACAACATGCATTATACTCTTCAGTGCAGGGACATTGTGTTTAATCTGTGACCTGCTGCCATGTGTGTTCATGTCTGAAGGTGGTGCTATTAAATACATGCAAGATGGGTGATCTATTAATTGTGATATTTATTATTCGTCAATGTCCATGTGTAGACAGTTCTTATGTCTTATATTATTATTTAATGTATTATTAAAGGCACCGAAATCGTTTTCAAGCTCAGTCGCCAAATGACCAAAAGACACACACGTGCTGCTGTTCTTTACCTGCATCTGTTTACCTGGTCATGCTAGCGGTGTGGCGGTAGAGATGGCAATGTCAGTCTCTTGGACAGTGTCACCACTTTGGTCCAGACTGAGATATCTCCACCATTGGATGGATTGCTATGACAAGTACATTTATGGTCCTCAGAGGATGAAGTGATTGCCTGACTTTACCTTTTAGATTTTTAGTGAAATTTAAATTTGTCCAATACTTTGTTTTATGACTAAATACCTGCTAAACTGATGACATTCCCATCAGCCTCACCTGCTAAACGTCAGCATGTTAACATTCCGCTAACATGACTGTAAGCTTGTGTATTAAATACTAAAATTAATAATTCTATGTGGTTTTTAAGTACATTTGTACATCAGGTCATAGCAAATGAAGCAAACTTTCTTATGCTTGTGAGGAAATTATACTCCTTTAGTTTCATGACGTATCCTGAATAGGTTTGTGAAGAGGTCGTCCCATATCAAATGCGAAGACACGCTCTTGACTTTCTCTCCACATATCTGCCAATTTCTGCAGACATTTTGTGGAATTTATTAAAAAGCAATTTAGCAAATGCATCTTTTTCTGCAAGTGTATGTGTGACTGAAGAAAGACAAATTGCAGAAGAGTTAGGTAAAGACTGCATGACAAGCACCAGCAGACTCTTCACCATTTTGGCTCCAGCAGATACTTTCCCTGAAATACTTAGACGGTCCACATTAAACAGTTGGAATCAGGTCAAGCGAAATCAATCCAGTCAGCCAATTACAGTACTGGATACTGGCCTAAATTTAGGTGCCACGATGAGTGCTCACAGATTCTCAATTGACTCCAGCTCCGCATAATCCTGACCCATTTCTCTGCTACGTGGAACTTGGGTTGTTACATTCCGGATTAATCCTGATACTGTTATTCAACAGAGTGCACAAGATAGAACATTGTTTTTTTTTTGTGTGTGAATCAACAAGGTCTTCTGCAGAAAAAACGTGTTTGTTAAAAATAGCATGTTCATAATTGGTGGAGCTTTGATGAGTTGATATGACTGCTGCTTTGTTGTTCAGCCGAGAAGTTCACATGCTTAGCTCACGTAACCTTCACTGACAAACTCACCATTGATTATCTTATTTCCCTGTTCACTCCTGTGACCAGATAACGAAAGTTACGGACGTAACTACGGTTCTATGAATCCTGGATGACCGCCAGAGGCAGTGCTTAACACTGAATGTATTCCGTCGCGCGCATGCGCAGGTCGAATATTTATATCAACAAAGTCACGTGTGACCTCGGATGACCACCGTCATCTATAAGTTCCGGTGTCATCCTGAGCTCAGTCCTATGGAATCTTCTCGCGAGTTCACGGGATTCCGAGTGACCAAGAACTCTGGCGGTCATCCAGGATTCATAGAACCGTAGTTACGTCCGTAACTTTCGTTCTATTTCATCCTTACTGACCGCCAGAGGCAGTGCTTAACACTGGATGACTTATACCAAAAGAGTCACGAGGAAGCACAGTAACTACCCCTTATAGCTCCGGCAGAGAAAATTGGCCAAGAACCCTCCCCAGTGGGTGAGGGCCGGCAACGTTAACTCTGTAGTGTTTGGTGAATGTGCTCGGCGATGCCCATGAGGCCGCCGCACATGTATCCCCCACAGGCACACCACTCAGGCTTGCCCTCGGTGTGGAGACACTCTTGGTAGTGACCCTTCACCCCGGATGGCCGAGCGCAGCCGCTCGCCTTGTATGTATCGGCAATGGCCTCCACTATCCAGTGGGACAGGTGCCGTTTTTCCTTTTTTTCCTTAAAAAGGAGCACAGCCCTTCTTAGGCTCACCATAACTGACTATGCAGGCGGTGGCTGCCATATAAGCTCTGAGGGCCCACACTGGGCACAGCAGCCTTGACCTCTCCTCTCCCGATGGGGGAGGGGGGGGGTCAACTTTGCCAGCTGGATAGGCCGGTTTATATGTGAACGTATCCACCCCCTTGGGAGAAACACTGCCTTAGGCCAGAAAGTGACACCCAAGCCATCTGAGTTCCACCTCAGACATGATTCTTCCACTGATAGGGCATGCAGCTCGCCCCCACATTGAGCTGAATTGACAGCAAGGAGAAAACCGTCTTGCTGATAGCCATCTAGGCTCCGCCTGTGCCAGGGGTTCAAAAGGACAAGCATAAGCTGTCCAGTACCAAGGGTAGGTCCCATGCAGGGGAGACCGGCCCTTATCCAGGAGAGACTGTAGAAACTCAGTACAGCAGGCACGGGGCGCTGTACTGGGACCTTGTTCCGAGCCGCACACTAGTCGGAGAACAGATTCCACCTGTTTCTTGTACTGCAGGCAGGTAGACCGCGCACTGGCATTCAGAATAGTCCGTCAGACTGGTTCTATGCAGCCACTCAGCATCCGGTCGGGCCCCCCCGTGACCCCTAATTGAAGACGGCAGGGATTGGAATGCCAAATCCGACCCTCTAGTTGCGACAGGAGATCCCTCCTGTCGGGGAAGAACTCTGACAAGCTTATAGCAAAAGCAGAGGGACTGGTGGAAAGGCATAAAGAAGATCCTCTGGCCACGTGTGAGCCAGGGCATCTTGACCCAGAGGGCTGGTCCTCTCCGTCAGGGAGACCCAGTGGGGGCAGTGGGTCGACACGTCTGGATGCAGCCGCCACTCTCCTGGTGGAGGCTTGTAACAGAACAGGAAAACCACAACCTTGTTCCATTCCCCTGGTGGGTACATTGCCCACAGGCTGGTCAGGCGAGGGGCCTCCCAAGTCAGAAGGCCACGGTGATCCCCGTAGCAACTTCTGCAGATCTGGTGCCCCATCGATAGTTCATGGGAAATCACAGCAGAGGTGCTGTCCACCGGACAAGCACATGCTTTCCCTTCAACATGGAAGGAAGTGCTCGAGCGCTAGCTCTAGAACCTGGACCTGCGGTCTTTCAGCAGACAACTGCCCCCAGGCTGTCCCGTTCTGTCACCCTGCACCCGCCTTGAGAGGCAGGTACCTGTTGTGACAATCTCCTGGTGGAATGGAACCGAGCCCCTGGGGCTCGGTTCCTGGGACACTGTTCGCCAGATATGCACTCCCTCCATGGGGATAGTGAATAGATGAATAGACACTGTTTCGATAATATTATTGCCCTGTATCTGTGCCACTTGGCATCCAAGTGAAGGCTGTTCAGCCATCCGCACTGGGGCGACAGACAGGCCCTCATAGGGCCACCCTAATGAAGGTTATGCTCTGAGAAGGGCTCAGGTAGCTCCTCTCCATGTTCACCTTGAGGCCTACCGGGCCACGTGAGAGAAGGCGAGCAGTGTCCTGTGGCGCCTGAAGCCGGGACGGCACCTAGGTCAGCCAGTCGTCTAAGTACGGCAGTATGTTCACGCCCTGCGATTGCAGGGGGAAAGGACAGCAGTAACACACTGTGGACACCCATGGGGAGATGGGAGAGTCCGAATGGAAGCACCCAGGACTGAAAGTTGTGGTGACGCACCATGGGAACAGGCGTCGATAGACGTGAAGCACTCTCCCTTGGAAATCCGCTGATGGGAGAAAGAACCCTGACAGCCGGCCTGGAGACATCTCCTGGCACCCCTGCCGGGGGGGACGGGGACGTAAGTAGGGTTGTATAGGTAGCGGTCCGGCCTCTCAGCAGGACGCCGAGGCCTGTTGCGCTACTAGGGTAAGCTGGAGGCTGAGAAACGGCCTTGTGGGCCAAAAATGGGACCCCTAGGTCTGGGGGTGCAGGCATGTCCCTGCAAAGACCAGAGAACTGCTGCCAGGTCTGGCTAGCTCTAACAGTCCGCTGAAGCGCCTGTACAGCAGCTGACTCGAACAGCTCACCAGGCTCCACTGGGACAGTATGGAGGGTCCTCCTACATGTCTCAGATAGGGGTGACTGCGCCAGCCAAACCTGGCGGCGAGTCTGAACCAGGGTGGACATCATACATCCACGTTCCCTCGATATGAGCGCAAACGCCTGCAATGAAGCATCACTGAGCAGAAGCGTCGAAGTAGCCCGCTGCAGAGAATCTGCGAGGGAAAGCATGAGGTGGGAGAGGGAGTTGTCGATACGGTGCACAGCGCTGCTGTGTCCTAAGCCCTGGATAGCAGGTCATCTTTGACCCGACATTGGGTCGAGGGCACCTGGCATCGGGCCTCAGAGTCTCCTCAGGGGAAACTGATGGACGCCATAGTCGTCTAACTGGCTGGCATACGTGCAAGGCCAGATTTGCCACCTCCTGCATGGTCTGATGTAAGGCGGGAGAGAGCCCTGGTGTCTCCACCATGCACGCAACTCCCTCAGATATTCCTCGGAGGGAGGAAGAAAAGGTGGTGAGGGCGGGAAGGTGCCTGAAGAAGGCACTCACAGGTGGATGTTCCAGCTGCTGTGTATGCCCGGCGTGCAAGCGCCATACAAATGACCAGGGTAGGTTGGTCTGGATTCAGCTGCCCTGACAGGGGGAGGTAGCCCTCCCGCATCAGGTGTTCCACTTCGGCCAGCCTAGCAGACCTTACTGCTCAAGGCGTGATGCCGCAGGTCCTGCCTGGGTTCTCCCTGCCAGGGCAAGAGGTCAGGGCCGTCCTCCGGCTGAAGAGGAGCTATACAGGTCCTACAGCCGGGAGAGTTTAACATGGCCGCGATTCTGGTGGAACCCTTGTCCCACTAGTTTATGCGGAATTCCAAATCAGTCCGAGCGGGAGCGCTCTGCTGAATGTTAAGAGAACAGGCAGGGGGCAGTCAGTGGCGAGTGATCCTTCGGACACTCTTCCCTTAGCCAGCCGCTGCGGATATTGGTGACCCACCAGTTAGCCTGAGCGAGAGCACTCTGCAACTGTGGAAACAGGTCAGGCAAAGTCCTTATAGTGAGAGGGGCGAGGGCACTCTCTAAGCCCACTCTCTTCACTAAGATAGTTGCTGCAGATATTAGTGTCCCCCCAGTTAGCTTGAGCGAGAGCACTCTGTTACCGTAAAAAACGGACAAAACAGAACACAGTCCGTACAGTGAGAGGGGAGCGAGGCCACTCTTCACTAAGATAGTTTCTGCCGATATTGGTGTCCCACCAGTTAGCTTGAGCGAGAGCACTCTGCCACTGTGGAAACAGGTCAGGCAAAGTCCTTATAGTGAGAGGGGCGAGGACACTCTTCACTAAACTAATTGCTGCAGATATTGGTGTCCCACCAGTTAGCTTGAGCGAGAGCACTCTGCCACTGTGGAAACAGGCCAGGCAAGTCCTTATAGTGAGAGGGGAGCGAGGACACTCTTCACTAAGCTAGTTGCTGCAGATATTGGTGTCCCACCAGTTAGCTTGAGCGAGAGCACTCTGCTACTGTGAAAAACTGACAAAAAGAACACAGTCCTTACAGTGAGAGGGGAGCGAGGACACTCTTCACTAACACAGCTGCTGCAGATATTGGTGTCCCACCAGTTAGCTTGAGCGAGAGCACTCTGCCACTGTGGAACAGGTCAGGAAAACAGTCCTCATAGTGAGAGGGGAGCGAGGACACTCTTCACTCGGATAGTTGCTGCAGATATTGGTGCCCCACCAGTTAGCTTGAGCGAGAGCACTCTGCTACTGTGAAAACGGACAAAAAAAACCACAGTCCTTACAGTGCGAGGACACTCTCCACTTGGACAGGTGCTGTAACTCTTGGTGTGCTACCAGTTAGCCTGAGCGAGGGCACTCTGCTAACTGATATCCGCTACCGATATGTCCATAATGTTTACAACAATCAATGGACCCACCGAGTATTAGCTTAGTCTAGTTAGCCGGAGCGAACTCGACAGCCGTAATGCGTAAAAACCATCAATGGGCACAACCTCGATGTTGATTTAGTCTAACTAGCATTCACCGAGTTAGCCTGAGCGAGCACATTCCGCTAACTGTGATCGTTGTAATGCTACAAAGTTGATGGCCAATACAAAGTTGATGGACGCAGTCCCAGCATCAGCTTTTGTTTAGCTAGTTTCCCACTGAGTTAACCTGAGCGAGGACGCTCTGTTAACTGTGACAGCTGTAAGGATACAAAGTTGATGGCTACAGCCCCAGTATCAGCTGTGTTTAGCTAGTTTTCCACTGAGGTAACCTGAGCGGGGACGCTCTGTTAACTGTGACAGCTGTAAGGATACAAAGTTGATGGCTACAGCCCCAGTATCAGCTCTGTTTAGCTAGTTTCCCACTGAGTTAACCTGAGCGAGGACGCTCTGTTAACTGTGACAGCCGTAAGGATACAAAGTTGATGGACGCAGTCCCAGTATCAGCTTTTGTTTAGCTAGTTTCCCACTGAGTTAACCTGAGCGAGGACGCTCTGTTAACTGTGACAGCTGTAAGGATACAAAGTTGATGGCCACAGCCCCAGTATCAGCTTTGTTTAGCTAGTTTCCACTGAGTTCACCTGAGCGAGGACGCTCTGTTAACTGTGACAGCCGTAAGGATACAAAGTTGATGGACGCAGTCCCAGTATCAGCTTTGTTTAGCTAGTTTCCCACTGAGTTAACCTGAGCGAGGACGCTCTGTTAACTGTGACAGCTCTGTTAACTGTGACAGCCGTAAGGATACAAAGTTGATGGACGCAGTCCCAGTATCAGCTTTTGTTTAGCTAGTTTCCCACTGAGTTAACCTGAGCGAGGACGCTCTGTTAACTGTGACAGCTGTAAGGATACAAAGTTGATGGCTACAGCCCCAGTATCAGCTTTGTTTAGCTAGTTTTCCACTGAGTTAACCTGAGCGAGGACGCTCTGTTAACTGTGACAGCCGTAAGGTTTACAAAGTTGATGGACGCAGTCCCAGCTAGCATCCAAGTTAGCCTGAGTGAAGACACTGCTAACTGCGAATTACGTCAGATGTAAAGATTAAATCTCCATGTACACAACGCCAATGCGGACTAGTGTCTCACAAAGTTTGCCTGAGCAGGAACACTCTGCTAACTGTGATAGCCGTAACACTGTGAAGGGCGGGCCGACAGCGTAATTCTACGCTCTCGTTAGCGCGCCACTCGATTACTAGAGCGGAAGCGCTCTGCCAACCGTGGAACAAACAACTGTTATAGAAAACAATGTTAATCGATCTTACCGATTGCTGTCATCACGACTTAGCTGCCCTTATCAGACTGGTGACGACCGATGATAGGGGCGTCCACCAGTCCGGGGCTTGATGTCCGCACGGCGAACACACCGTTCCCTCCGAAGAGGGACAGCTCGTCGCAGCCTTTGGAGGGCGAGAGAACCGCAACTCCGACCGGTAGTCACAAGGCTACAGCGACGAGCTCTAATATGTCTTGATCGTAGACACATCCTTGTTTAAGCTACCATGGTAGCTAACCTGCGACGCGAGAAGAAAAAAGGACTGAGCTCAGGATGACACCGGAACTTATAGATGACGGTGGTCATCCGAGGTCACACGTGACTTTGTTGATATAAATATTCGACCTGCGCATGCGCGCGACGGAATACATTCAGTGTTAAGCACTGCCTCTGGCGGTCAGTAAGGATGAAATAGAACTTCTTCCTCTTCTTCATCGCTGTAATTTCATGTCATTCCAATTTATTTTAAAATGTGCACTGCAGGTAAATGCAGGATAACTGCCGCTTCACCCTGCTTATAGGTGCTGGAAGTATCAAAAAACGCTCAAACTTGTAGAATAGATAATCTATGCAGAGAAAACTTTCTTTTTTTTAAGCTTTCAGTCTAAAGCAGGGGTCTCAAACTCCCGGCCCCCGGGCCGAATGCGGCCCACCACGTCATTTTATGTGGCCCGCGAATCCGCCAGCAAAAAAAGTAAATAAATAAAAAAAAGTCAAAATGATGAGATACTTAAACACACAGTCATAGAAGCAGCTCTTTGGCTGGTTACTGTATATTTGACATGAAAATGTATTGTGAGTACATTGAAGACTACTTTAAACGTGGCTTTAAAACACATGAAATACTTCATGTGGGATTGTGCAAACGCACCTTGAAAGGATTTTAAGCTTTGAACAAAGTTATTGTAATAAGTTGTTTGATATTTGTCTTTGCTATTTTCTTCAATAGTTTGATAGAGTCGCCGGTCGTGTTCACACCAAACGCCTCAAAATCTCGTAGCGCTGGAGAGGGGGCGTGGTTTATCGTCCTGGAAGCCGTTCACCTGGCCGCCATTTCTTTCCGCTGTCAACCGTGAAAGGAATAAGGACAATTGCTGCTTTGTACGTGTTGTGGAAGTCCCTCAAACATCGGAATGCCAAACGCCGTCATGTCTGGTTCATAACATTGTTCAGAGGAGCTCCGTGGATTGTATCGAGCTGTATTCACTGTCTAGCAAGCCACCGGTCGCTGTTTACTACAGCTGTAGGAACACAAAATAAACTGATTTGGCTGTGATTCAACGGCAATAAACCGACAAAAAGGGACTCCGAAATAACTACGTAATGATACCGATTTGTAGGTTACTGGTCTTCTCAATGGAGCTCTGATGGATCGGTGCTAGGCTATGCTAACATCGTAGCAGCTCCACCAGCACTCAATAACGTCACGTAGACGTAAATACGGCAGCGTCTATTCATTGTTTGTACCGTATGGTTTACACACACACATTTATACACATAGTTTGGTCCGGTCTCTGTTGATATGAGGTATCGTAGAGCTCTGGGTGAACACAGACGGCTACAGGATTTATTTCCTGATTCAACACCGGCAGGAAGTCAGTGATGACAGGGGGAGCAACTCAACGCTGATTGGCCATCGCGCCACAGCATCATGCGATTATGTCGCTGAAGTTGAAAAATTTCAACTCGCGCGTTGGCGATTTTGCGGCGTCCAACGCGTCCACCGCACTGCAATAACGCGTCCAACCGCGATTTTGCGACGCGTTATTGCAGTGCGGTGGACGCGGTGGACGCCGCAAAATCGCCAACACGCGAGTTGAAATTTTTCAACTTCAGCGACATAATCGGGTGACGCTGTGGCGCGATAGCCTATCAGCGTTGAGTTGCTGCCCCCGTCATCAGTGCCGTAGCTCATGCCGGTGCTGAATCGCAAACAACAATGGAGGACAAATTAATAGTGGCAGTTTTGTGGCTTCCCCGAGCTCTACGATACGTCGTCGTATCTCTACCGCGACCGAACTAAAAAGGATATGGCATGGAGGAAAGTAGGTGAGGACGTCGGACAACCTGGTAAGTTATTATTATGTCTTTGTTACTTGATTCTAGCTATCGGTTGTAATTTACTAACTAGCTATATGAACCATGTTAGCATGAAAGCTAGCCCAACCACCGGCTTTCACACTAAATACGTTATGCGTTCCTTGTCAGATGAGATTTGCCGACGGAAGTGGAAGACTCTCAGGGACACCTATTTGAGAAAGAGGAGAGAGGAGACAGAGAGAAAGAGTGGCTCAGGAGCAGGGCCATCAAAGAAGTGGAAGTACTCTGCGGTTATGTCTTTCCTCAACCCCTTCGTGACTCCCAGGGAGAGTAGCGGTAACATGGGGAGGGTCGAGGGAGACAGTACCGCAGAGTACTTCACAGATGCAGGACCAGACCAGGACGACATGTCAGAGGCAGCAACAGGGCCATCTGAGATTGACAGGAGAGGTTTGTTGAAGTGAAGACACAAAAGCACAGCATAGTTAAGTCATACAGAAAATATTACTACAGCTGAAGTAGTAACGACAGGCCAAAGCAGTGCAAGAGGTTTGTTTTTTTCATTTGGCAAAGCCTGGTTCTGTATAGTCTTCATACTTATTAAAAAAAATGTTTCATGAGCAAAAATAAGTTATAATAAAGGAGCTTTGAACCCTGGGCTCCGGATCTTAAACCACTATACTGTCATAGCTTTGAAGGCAAATTACTATTTAATTAAAGCAGCACTTTTGAGTCATAAAATTGTTTTATTGTTCATGTTCAAAGATGAAACAGATTGGTCATCAGAGGACGGTGAGGAAGAACCTCAAGGTGCTGCTGCTCCTCCTCCTCCTGCTGCTCCTCCCGCTCCTGCTCCACCCATGGGTATGTACATCACAAAAGTTGGATTGCATTTTTTTGTATGAATACAATTTATGCATTCATGGTATGTTTTTCACAATTACAAATATTTACTTTACAAGCTATTGTAGTGATGGGATGCAATAGTTTCACGAAATATGTTGTTTCCATGTCATACAGGAAAAAGAAGGGCCCCAAAAAGGCCAAGAGGGATCGAGAAGCAGCAGGAGATAGAGAAGCGCCTTCTGCAGGCATTGGAGAGAGACACCCCTGCTCCACCAGCTCCACCAGCTCTACTACCACAATCTGAGGATGAACTCTTCATGAGGAGCCTGGTTCCTTCCCTGGAAAGATTGCCACGCCAGCAAAAGGAATATATAAAATTGCAATTTCACAAATTAATTTATGATGCCAGCACTGTGGTGCTGAATTTGGAACATTTGGATTAGACATCTGGGGGACAATCTTTCCAGGGAACGAACCAGGAATTAAAAAAAAACAATTAGTTTGTATTTTGTATATGTTTTTCTATACATTTTCAATAAATCAATGCACTTCATTTCATGTTACTTTGTCCATGTTCTTTATTGTAGTTTTACAAGAAAACTTAAGGATACAACTATATATATATATATATATATATATATATATATATATATATATATATATATAGTGAAGGACACACTGCTACAACATATATTAAGTAACATTGCAGGAAGTTTGCTCAGTAGAAATGTGTGGGTGGCTCTTAAAAGAGCTGTTTTGGATGTGCTTGGGCATTACACGGTGTCTTGCCATGGGAAGATCTGGAATTAGCAGGGGCTTTGAGGACAACATGCTTTCCATCCAGTGCTCCACAGCAGAGAGTAAAATTCCACCGCTCCTCAAACTGCACAGCAATTGATCTCCACTCCTCTGTGGTGAGCACAGCCATGAACTCCTCCACAAGGCAGTCCCAAATAGCTGTGGCAACATCTGGGACAATACCGGAGACAGTGGAGACCCCGACACGGAAGCTGTTTGCGATGGTCCTAAAGGAGTCACCAGTAGCAAGATATCTGCAGCACAGAAGAACATTAAATTGAACAGAGTTATTGAACATACTGTAGCTGCTAATAGAAGTCGTTATAGAAGGTGTTTTATTGATATGACTGCACAGCTGCTGTCATGAATAATAAACTTCTTAAATGCTGGTGATTTTCGTAAGATTACGTTATTTTGAGTATTGTCGGACTTCGGATCCATCATGGATCCAAACTCCATTCAGAAAAACTATGTTAAAGTGGCTTCCTTGCCCTGTTGTGGACCGACAAAGCCTGAACTTATTTCATTCTTTCATTAATTCATTTTATGGAACTGCCACTCACCGGAGCTAATGGTTAGCCTCATGTAGCGCTGGAAGCGGCAGTCATCCAGACGTAGTTCCTGGAGAAGTCTGTGAAATTCACCGAGCTGTGTGCGCCTACGGATGCTGTTATGGACCCAGAGACGACGGCGTTTGGCATTCCGACGTTTGAGGGACTTCCACAACACGTACAGAGCAGAAATTGTCCTTATTCCTCCGGTTGACGGCGGAAAACAATGGCGGCCAGATCGAGGCTTCCAGGACGATAAACCACGCCCCCTCTCCGGCGCTTCGAGATTTTGCGGTGTCTGGTGTGAACACGACCGGCGGCGCGTTGGACGCTTTTTTGCAGTGCGTTGGACGCTTTTTTGCAGTGCGTCAAAAAATCAACGCGACCGGTGTGAACGCAGCATTAGAGTAGGGTTTATTAACCCTAAATTAAAAGGATTTAAGTTATAATAACAGAAATGTGCTTAAATATATTTTTACATTAATATAACTGCATGTACAATATTTTTACACTTGAATAAACAATAATCAAATGCAGAGAGTTATTTAACAATATGTCACGAGTAGTTACATTTACACAGTCTTACATTTACAACCGGCCCTTTGTGGGCGACCGTGATGCTGATGTGGCCCGGAGTGAAAATGAGTTTGAGACCCCTGATCTAAAGGACCTTCATCAGAGCATACATGGTTCAGCTGGAATGGCAGGTGTAGAAACAAATAACACCACGTGTGCACTGCAAAAATCTGTTTTCTTGAAATGGTAAAGAATAAGAATTATATATGCATATTTTTTTTATTTTACAAATGTTGCATTGTAAGGGGAGTAGCCGTGGCAGATTTTCTCACTTGTTTTAAGATAAATACAATCGAGAAATCAGTAGGACATGTCACTGTTTCACCCTCTTCCCTCATTTTGTTATAGTGCCCATGAATCCCCCAAGCTAGCATACTTGCTAAATTTAGCACAAAACCTATTCTACATCAGCCAAAGGGAGGACAACTCAAAGCACCTATTTGGGACTCTAGCCAGCCATGGCAGGCCACATTAAGACAATTAGGAATAAGCTTAAGAGGCTAGTTAGAGCTGGTGCCCATGTTTCTGCAGGGGCATTTGCAAATAGTTGACATTTTGGAAACTACTCTTATTCACATATTTTAAATGGAGGCAGAGCCAGGCTAGCTGTTTGTTTCCCTTGCTTCCTGGCTTTATGCTAAGCTGTGCTAATCACCTAGCTGGCTCCCAAAGTGTGGAACCCAATAGCAACCGTTGCTTTGAGGATCCTTCTGCTCCCCTATAACACAAAAGAAAAGCCATGGCCCGAGTCAAAGTCATTCTAGACGGTTACAACAACAAGAAAAAGTTACAACATGGCTTCTAATCCGTCTGTAGCGTTGGTATCTAGATAAGAAACGTGTGGAAACGGACGTGGCCGCTGAAAACGTAGAGTCACTGGAAATGAACATAAAATGCTTCAGAGTGTACAATGCCCTCAGAGAACAGAAGGAAGTGTCATGTCTTGAGGTCTCCGTAATCTTAAATTGAGATATTAGACACCCACGCAACAAAGACTGTCGCCACAGCAGAGAGGGCACCCACACCTGTTCTCTGGTTTGAATGGGGGAATTGAATTGCAAAGAACAAGACGAGTGCTCTATGTTGAAAGAAAAACAAGCAACAACTGTGTGTGTGTGTAACTGTGTGTGTGTGTCGGCTCCTCTTTAAACCAGAGGATTAGCGACACAGCATGGTGTTGCCAGGTGAAGGGATCTCCCAAACACAGAGGTTGGTCCCTTCAGCTTGCTGCACCTTCCACAGATTAACTTCTGGTTGCGTAAACTCAGCATACTTTTAAGACTGGTTTTTGGATGCCTTTCAAGATCTAGCATCACCATGGGTGTCTGAATGTGTAAGCCCTGAGACGGACTTGAGACTTGTCCATGTCCATGCATGCTTGGATATAGCAACCAGGGATGGCTGGCTGTTAATGTAATGTTTTTTTTTGTCGTTCAGTGACATTGGTGTCCATTGCACAGGCCTAACTGCTTTTCCCAGCAGTCAAAGAAAGAGACACATTGTGTGCATATTATTTGGTTACATGGCCTGTAAATCAAAATCAAAATCTCATTTCTGTATAACTCATGTGATGATACGAGGCAAATGTGACGAACTAAACGATTGCATTTAAAGCAGCTGTTCCTGAGCAGACTGAGATGGAACGGGAAAATGGGACAAATGCTCCCTGACGTACAATCTGCATCCTGGACACTGGGCTTTGAACTGGATAGATATAATGTATGTTAGATCAGTGATTCTCAACTGGTGGGTCGCGACCCAAAAGTGGGTCGCGGACCCGTTTCCAGTGGGTCGCGGGCCTTTGCCTGACACAAAAAAAAAAATTATTATTTTATTTTCAAGGGCATTTTTATGCAGCGGAATTATTCCAGTATTTACGGCACTTGTTCAGCGGTGCAGGAAAAACACCCCAATGCGTTGTGAATCACATCACGTGATGAAGCTCAGCCAATCAAATATGAGTATTCTGTCAAGTTTCCTGACTTGAGTGAGATGTACACACATGACACACGGGGAGAGACGAGGATACAGAGAGCAGAGCAGGACTGTTTATTGAGGTGTGAGTCGTGAAAGTCAAATCATAGGACGATCTCCAAAAGAGAGAAATGGCCAGAGAGACCAGAGTCATTAGACTCTGAATAATTCACCTATATGAGTCTGTCAAGTCAAACACTAATTTCTCTTTTTCGAAGATGAGAAAAATATAATATTGTGGCTTTTTCACTTCACCCTGAATGAACTGAATTTAAAGCTGCAGGGTAATTCAGTGAAAATTATTTTGCTAAAATGAATTTCGTTCAGTAATTTATTTTTTAATCCAGCTGTTATTTTACTTGAAATGAGAAGAACATGTATTCATGTATTATTTATAATCCATCCAGTTAAATTTGAAAAATGAGATTAATATTTGTTAAAATATAATTGATGTGTACTTTCTTTATTTGTTTACTACACAGAGACGTTACTACTACTAGACCTCTTCAATATAGATACGCAAATTATATGTATATATATATAATTTGGGTCGTGGGTCCCGGCTTGTCATTAAGGGGTGATGGTGGGTCCCGCAGCCAGACCAGTTGAGAACCAGTGTTAGATGGACACATACTGTAGAATGACATGAGGAACAGAAAAAGAGGATGTGTTGACATCCGCACTCTGACTTGGCCTAAAAACCAAGATGATTCGCAGACAGTTGCTGCAGTAACCAGATAACTGATCCGTTATTAACTGCTGGTATTGCATGTAGTTGATGTTTGCAACTTCACATTATGTTACATTCTAGATGTCAAAAGCGGGAACAGAAAAAGAGGATGTGTTGACATGCAGCACTCTGACTACGAGCAGAAATCTGTGTGCACGGGAATCATCAAATGTTTGGTTCCGCATTTGTACAAGATGTGAAGATAGAGCACAACTCAACTTCCCTGAGGTGACGATGCGTGCCGCGAAGGCTGGTATCGGTGCAGTAAAATGAATAAGTGAAAGGATCTTTTTAATTTTAGGGATAATAAAAGGTTATACAACCTCAGTGTCAAAACATGATTCATGGTTTTATTCCTGTTGCTAAACTGTGCCAAGTCTCTGCCACCTCGACTTGACCGGTGAGGAACACAGGGTCAGCATCAATGTGTTCCTTTAAAGTCATACAAGTCGACATAGTTTCCCTTTGATGTTTTGGATTGCGGTGTGAGTTGCACATACACCGATTTCAACAAGAGCGATGCAGTTTCTTCAAAACACATGTAAGACATCAGAGAGTTGCTTCCTGTCCCTTTCCATGCAGCCGCTGAGCTGAGAGGCTTTGAAATCGTGTGTGCGTGTGTGATCTTACTACTTTTTTTTCTTATTGGTATGGTATCTCTAGGTTTGTCTGTGTCCCATCACTCATTGGGCAGGATGTTGTAGTCCAGTTTGTATTTTGTTCATTATTTTTTTTTATCACATTTAGATAATGTGCCACTTGGCATTGTCCGTTCACCACTAAATAGCATTGATGTTTACTATGGATGCATTTTTATTTGTCGCTCTCCGTTTCTAACAGGTGGTTGCTTCCCTGTCCATTAACAATGACAATAAGGGATAAAAGACTCAAGACAGAATCATCTGTGATATATTCAATAAAAACAGAGGTCGATATGAATGAGTGTTGATGTGAGCTAAATGTTCATGTCTGCATGCTAACATGCTCCCAATGACAGTGCTGACATTCCTAAGTTTAGTAGATATGTTTACCACGTTTGCCGTCTTACTGTAGTTTGTTAGCATGCTAGCGTTTGCTAATTAGCACAATACACAAAGTGCAGCTGAGGCTGATGGGAAAAGCATTAGTTTAGCAGACGATGATGCTAAATGAAAAATGAAAGGCCCTGTGTGTAGGATTTAGGGGGACCCATGACCCTTTGACGTTTTTAAGTTACCTGAAGGCCACCGTGTAGTTCTCCGATACACTTTGAAAGGGAGGAGTGAGCGTAGGGTTGTTCAGTCGGTTGCAATCTGCAACATCACCACTAGATGCCACTAAATCCTACGCACTGCTCCTTTCAGGGATCACAGACTTATCACAATTAATCCTAAATGGGACACGAAAGCTTGCACCAAACCTCGTGGCAAACCATCCAATAGTAGTGGAGACATTTTGGTTAAAGCTACTAATGTGAACCTGCTAGAGCCGGGGTGGGAACCATAACAGACTGTACAAATCAGTCTACTCGATGTTGAGATATTTATCAGCGTAAATGAAATCCTTGATCGCTTGGTGGCACTGGAAGATCGGTTCATTTTTCTGTGGGTATCATACCAAATGTCATGGTTATAGAGGGACACTGCCATGCTGCTAGCATAGCTAAACAAAAACATTTACAGAAATTCTGAGTTGATCTTATTAAATGTACTTTTCCACTCTGTAACATAATCATAACGGCACATCACTGAGAAATTATGTTCTTCACTTCCCCAAAACAGTGACTGACTTCACTGTTCCAGAGTTCTCCCACGGTCCTCATTAAAAAAAATTATTTTTTTTAAATAGACAGCCAGTGTGCAGAAGCTACACAGCAACCCCCTTTTAAGCAGTCAGGTGCTGCGAGTGGTATGCTGGGAAAGGTGTAGCAATATTTCCAGCACATGATAGTTTTGACATATTGATAAGCAAGAACTCCTCTGGGCTGTTTGTGTTGGAGGCACTGTGGTGTGAATTGTCATGGTAATAAAAAGGAAATGCAGATACCAGTTTGGAGAACAGCAAGAGAAGTGTGAGGGGTTGTCCACCCCCAACAACCTTCTCCCTCTTGCGATTTATTTGCACCCTATCTGTGATAGGCCATGCCTGAACTCCGGTTCCTCCTTACCTTTCAGGTGGACTGGAGGAGATTATTATTATTAAAGTTCTTATTAGTCTACTGCTCACTTCCGTCTGAGTCCAGGCGATGCTACTAATGGTTTACTTAACCCTGTGGTTTTACATCAGGGTTGAATGATCAGTTGTCCAGTGTGCCAACGATTGAAGCACTTAGTTATGGCTCTCAATGACAGTGGCCCCCCTGATAGTGTGAATTGGGAGCCAACCATTGTAGCCAACGCATTGGTATTTAAAAAGCACCAATTAAAATGACATGAAGTCAGGGACAAATCGACAAAGTCATGATACATGACAAGTATACTTCGGGCTCATTTCACAAGACGTCTCAGTGTACGAGCAACGGAGGCTCAGAGTTCTCATTTAAAGCTGCAGTTATGTGACAAACTCCAACAGATTACTTTCCCCTCTGCAGATACAGCCAAGTGAAGCGTCAGGCAAGACAGAGTACAGGGGATTTTTAATAGAAAGAGTCAACTCAATAAAAGACAAATTTGGGATGGCAGTCTTTTTTGAGATTAAATGTGATGGGCCTCAAGCACCACAAAGCCATGACAAAGTAATTCAAAGTGGCACGATAGCTATAAGAGGAACATTTAACCAGACACAGATATCAAATGACAAATTTAAGTTTCCAAATTGTAGAGAGTCAGCGTTGAGAAAGTTACCCTGCAATCATACCAGAGTATTTACTGTTTAAAGCAGACCCGATAACACCGGGCGTAGACTTTACATCTGACGTAAACATTTTAATCTCAGCCAAAAAACTAAAAAGCAATGTTCAGGTTCAACCATTTGTCCTAAAAAAATAAATAAAAATTATATATATTAAAAAAAAAAAAAACTACTATATTCCATGCTTTTTATACACTTTCAGCAAGGAGAACGAGAGAAGAAACCAAGCAAGAGTCCATGTAGTCACTTATAAGTAAACGATTTTATTGGACATACAAAAAAAGGTTAAGATCTAAAAATCACATTTACAGTTCCAGAAATTTAACTTTTCTAAACTAGTTTACAATCACTTTTTAGGCCTTTGGAGCCTGGAATCAAGTATCAGAATATGTTTTGTATTTAAAGCCACGAACATTATCTCCCACGCCCATAGACAACGGACCAAACCAAGAAGCCGTGGTTTCCCGGACAAAGGGGAATTTTCATGATAGTGCGTGTAAAAAAAGAAGAAAAAAAAAAGTAAAACTGAGACAGCTCTGAAAGCGCGCGCTCCTTCAAAATGAATTCCAAAAGTGACAGAAAAAAGAAAAGTCCAAATTGTGTTGGAGGAGAGACTTTGGGAGTAACGTTGCATGCCCAGTCCAGCAGTCTTGACAGTGCGCAAGGCGCTAACATCAGTCCGGTCGTTAAGACCACCCGTGGAGCAGAGAGGCCGCGACAGCCAGCGGCAGCAGCAGCGTGAAGCAGTCAGTCGTTCCGGAGCCGCTCGCTTTGGTTGGCGGGTTCCCAGTCCCGTTGGCCATAGTTACGGTCATGGGGGGGCCTGTGGTCTGGGCCTGGACCACCTGCAACATGCAAGACCACAATCATCTGGTTATTTTAACGTGAGCAGGTCTACAGAACACACTAGTCCTTCAAGGGCGTAAGATCACAATATTTCAGCCGGTGGACAAAAGTTATTAAACATTTAAAAAATAAAATTAAAAGAAAATAAATCTCTAAATACCCATTACACACAACCAAAACCTTAGGAGAATGCGCATTAGAGTTTAAAACTGTTTAAAGTTTAACAAATTCATCAACCCCTGACACTAAATCCTCAGAGTTCTGGAAAATAAAGAAGTGTAACTGGACAGTAAAGACAGCTTGGGTCCCAGGGATGAAATTAAAGTTACTTATTCCCTATAACTTGCCGCTTTAAAAAAAAAAAAGAAAAAAAACCCCCGCATGTTTAAATATTTATAATAACCATTTCTGTTTAGAATAAGCCCATTGCCCACAGTGCCACAGACTCACAGCTAAAATAACCTTTAAATTAGAGTTAACAAGAGCACCTGTGACGGAGCGCCTCAGGAAGCCGAGGAGGAAACAAACGACCGGTGTTCGACTAGTTGGGTTCAGCAGCGCGTTTAACCCTTAGCAGGTCAATATCCCGCTGAAGTTAGAGACAAAGCGAGTGAGAAACAGAATAAAAAGCAACGACTGACCTGTGATGAGATGAGATGGAGAGTCAGCAGCAGAGCTCCGAGGTAAGCTACACACATCTTATTCATGTTGGCGTGGAGAGTGTTCGAAGGCTGTGCACGCTGATCCGGTTAAGTCCTCTCGGTTAGTCGATGAATAACACCACGGGGCTGCAGCCGCGAGCTTTATACCCCCGGTGACATCATCAGCCACTCAATACCACCTGCTGTATAGCCTGTGTCGTGTTGCATTCATGCGCCGTCGGGAATATATTGATATCAAATTAAGCGCACGTGAACGACTTTAATTTACACAGTCCAATTCGTTTGATAGGGCTGCTGTTTGTCAGCAGACATTTAGGAATGGAAGGCAACAGCTGGAACAACAGTCCAACACGACACTAGCTCCACAACCACCACAGAATATTTATGACAATGAAAATATTTGTGTGAAATAATCTGTGGCCTGTAAGCATTAGTTTTATTTAGGACTGCAGAGTTTTAGTTAGTCATTGTGTCCACTGCATGCTAAAACGGAAAACGTTATTTTAAATAGACCTACAGGAGACAAAAATCAACTCCCTTTGTCAAGTGAGACGCAATAGCATGATAAATATTCCGGTGGAAACCTTCAAAATAAGACAACCAAACCACACTGCCGCTAATAGTTTTTCCACCCATGTGAGTGTGGGCTCTATTGCGTAAGGACTCGGAGATACTATCAACATAAGTACTGACATGACTATCATTGGAAGCGTATATTAAAACATATAATTTTCGAAATAAAACCACTCAATCAGACAACTCTGGTTTTATTTACCATAATATCACTTTTGTTGTATATGAGCTTACAATTCAATCAAACAGTTCAATCACAATTCATAATATTCAATATTGTTTCCCTCAATGGATTATGTATCTCTTCATTCAGCAACCGCTTGCTTACGTTAGTATAAATACGACCTCATTTCAATTTTGACCGAACGGAGTTCCCGTAGTTGTCCTTGCTTCAATTTCTTCCGGAAGAAACAAAGTATTGCGCAAAGGGCGGAATGTAACAGCGCGATAACTGCACACTGTCACAACTCAGAAACAACCAAACAGTCTTCAGTTTTTTGTGGTTTTGCTTGTCCACAGAGCTACATCGCCTCTCCATGCTGCTGTGCCGGGTTTCGGCAGTAAGCCAGACGCTAGCGAGATGGGGACGGAGGTCACAACGGGGAGGCGGCCTCCTCCACCGTGCTCTCTCCTTCAGCTCCAGCCACTGTCACGGTGTAAGTTCAGGCGAAGCCGGCGCTCAGCCCGCAGAGGCAGGCTCTGCTCAGGGACTGTACCGAGACACAGTGCTCCTTCCCCGGTCTGAGTTCCCAATGAAACTGACTGGACAGAAGCTGCTGGACCGAGAACTCCAGATACAGCAGGTAGGACAAACTATTGAGACTGACCCTCTACTCAAAAACACGTCATGTGAATTCCCCCACTGCTCGCGGTGAACTGGACACATTGTAGCACACGACTGTAATTTTTCTACAACTCTTTAGGGTTTATTCTTCAGGCCGGCATGCATCTGATGCGTCGAGAGGCAGTTACCCCCACCCCTTGTAAAACAGACGGGCACCTTTCTGAATTATGCAGACTGAAAATAATGTCTGACGGCTCACACAGCTGAAGTATTGGATTATGCTCGGCGTCGCATAACTGTGACTTATCACCCTCTTGGTGGGTGGGTGTGCATACTTAGATTTGCACAGCTCAAATCTAACAGTCTATAGTATCTCGATGGTTAAACACTGCTACAGAGAGCTCTATATCAACGATGCATTGTTTTTTGTCACATGAAAAATATGAATTCTCGCCACTTTTGCAGGAGTGTGGGTTTGCAGGTTTGTACTCCTGGCAAAGAGAGAGGAAGGCAAAGAAGGAGTTCTGCCTACACGATGGACCTCCGTATGCCAATGGAGACCCACATGTAGGACATGCGCTCAACAAGGTGATCACATCAAGTTTCAGATATTCCCCTCTGTTATGGTGCATTCTAACTTTTTGACAGCCGTGGACACCTGCGGCACCATTTAGTCGTTGTTGTAAAAGCTCTCAGCTTTTCCTGGACACTGCCGAAATAAACATTCAATTCACTCTGTCTTGTTTTTGGTCTAGATCCTGAAAGATATCCGAAACCGTTTTGAGATGCTGAGGGGGCGGCAGGTCCACTACGTCCCGGGTTGGGACTGCCATGGCCTGCCCATCGAGCTGAAGGCTCTGGGGGAGTTGGGGACCAGCGGTCTCAGTCCCCTGCAGATCAGACAGAAAGGTAAAGATGGACGGAAAGCTGGACGAACGTCACCGCTGTCAGATCTTTGCAGCTGCTGTAATGTTTTTATCCCATCCAGCGCGGGAGTTTGCAGAGGGGGCCATAGCTCGTCAGAAGGCTGCCTTCCAGCGCTGGGGGTTGATGGCTGACTGGGACCAGTGCTACTACACCTATGATGGGGCCTATGAGGCTGCTCAACTGAAAGTCTTCCAAGAGATGCACAGCAAGGTGGCCAATGATGCGCTATTCAGAAAACACTTTTATGACACTGTGAAAAGGCTCAATAACCTAAATAGTGACATAATAGTTATTGCAATAGGGGATTACTGTAGTAAACACATGGATGGGATTAAAACAGAATTTTGCTCTCAGTAGCTTATTAGGCTAATATTTATTTTTTCTTTGTGGTTTTTAGGGGTTCGTCTACCAGGACTACAAGCCAGTCTTCTGGTCCCCTTCATCAAGGTGCCTGAGCTAGTTTGCTTATGCAGAGGTTGCTGCATCGAGGCATCAATATTTCTAAGCTATTCTAGATCAGCACATGATAACTGACTTGGCTACTGTGGTCTGCTTTGATCCGGACTCTGGGCCCTTTGCAGAACGGCCCTGGCAGAGGCAGAGCTGGAGTACAACCCTGAGCATGTGAGCAGAGCCGTCTATGCCACATTCCCCCTGAGCACACTGCCACCTGCGATAGCCTCAGAGGGTAACGCACACACGCACACACACATCCAGTTGATTCATTTATTTTAAAAGATTATACTTTAGTCCTGACCTGGTGAGAGGTGTGTGTGTGTGTGTGACGTACCTCAGCAGGATTGCAAAGTGTCTCTGTGTTGGTGTGGACCACCCAGCCCTGGACCATTCCCGCCAACCAGGCCGTCTGCTACATGCCCAACGCCCAGTGAGTAGCAGCACCACAACATGACGGTTATACAGCGGCCGTTTGAGGGCATCTCTCTGCAGACATGACTCTACTCGCTATTATTTCAACTGTTGAATAATCTTCTTGTTTTCAAGATTGATTTGAAACATTAGAAATGTTTTGTGACCGACCAACAGTCCAAAACCCAAATATATTCCGTTTATTATCATACAACACTAAGGAAGCAAGCTACACATTACAGAGGCTGCAACAATCTCTTTTTTTGCAAAATTTGTTTAAAAATAATCTTAAATGAGCAATCAATTATCTGAATTTGCACATGAATTTCATGCGATATGACCAACTGATTAATTGGCAAAATCATCTCAAGCCCAGGTCTTTTGTCATCTTCAGTCTATTACATCTACTGGTATGCCATTTCCTTACAGCAGTGGTGTCCCTGAAACCTAAACCACATTTCCCATCAACCCGTTGTTCACAGGTACTCGGTGGTGAAGAGGGCGGACAACTCTCAGCTGCTGTTAGTGGCCACTGAACGCACAGCCAGCGTGGCAGCACTGCTGGCCACAGAGCTGGAGAGTGTAGGCACCTTCACAGGTAGTGCTCGCACACGCACACGCGCGCACGCACGCACGCACTCCTGGTGTATCTAGTCATTTACAAACATAACTACGCTCATGTGCCTCTGTTCCAAGGCTCTCAGCTCGAGGGTGGGATCTGCAAACATCCCACAATTCCTGACAAGGAAGTGCCGCTATTGCCGGCCAATCACGTGACTATGGCAAAAGGAACGGGGTTGGTCCACACGGCGCCAGCTCACGGCATGGAGGATTACAGTGTGGCTTCTCAGTTTAAACTTTCCGTGGTACGTTCTGTATTTTATAATGGCAACCTTTGGGAAATCAAGAAAAGCTTCTACCATGCAAGACAGTGACAGTTTTGATCGTTAATTGTTTCAGTCATGCATCAAAGGAAAACGTGTGTGTGTGTGTGTGTGTGTCCAAAGGAGTGCATGGTGGACGAGGACGGGAAGTTCACTGAACTGGCCGGCCCTGAGCTACAGAATCTGTCTGTGATGACAGAAGGCACTGACAAAGGTACAGAACAATGAGTGAAAAGGGGATACACTTACTTAGCCCGTGTGAATTTGTGAGGGCATGTGTTGTTTTTCATCTCGGTCTGTTTATCACATTTGTGGATTGGTCTGGCGGCGTGTGCTAGTGATCGCCATGCTGACGGACGGCGGCGCCCTGGTGAAGGAGGAGCAGTGCGTCCACAGTTACCCGTACGACTGGAGGACGAAGCAGCCCGTCGTCATCAGGCCCAGTAAACAGTGGTTCATCAACACGGCGTCGCTTAAAGACAAGGCCAAGGTGAAGCTGGGAGACATATTTTTACTTTTTGTTTAGCTCTCATTTTATTTGCTGGAAAAATAAATCCAGCCTGTTCCTTGTGCAGATAGAGCGATGCATTGTGCTCTTCCAGGAAGGGACTCTCTTCTTATTCACGGGTTGTTCCAAAGGAAGTAATACCTGTGTTTGTCCAGGAAGCACTGCAGAAGGTGCGTGTTTTGCCAGAGTCGGCGAGGGGCAGCCTGCTGACCATGCTGGACAGACGGACGTACTGGTGCATCTCCAGACAGCGGAGCTGGGGCGTCCCGATCCCAGTCTTCTACCACAGAGAGACCGGAGAGGCTCTCGTCAACAAGTCAGCTCACACACATGCAGACAAACTGGCTTTATACGCGCCAACGCTACTTGCACACTCGCAATTTTTAGAGTTACTGCAGACACTGTGTGTCACACTCGATTACTTTTGGGTATTTTATCTCCTTTTTGGTTTGCTGTAGTTGTCTGATTTTATTATATAGCAGCCCTGAAATGTTTTTGTTTCTGGTTAAATCATGTAAAGCACTTTATAACTCTGTATTATTGTTATTATTATTATTGTTGTTTATTAATGAGCATTCTTCCCATCTCTGCAGGGACACCGTGTCCCATATAGCAAAGCTCTTCAAAGAGAAGGGCAGTGACTGTTGGTGGGAGCTTCCTATTGAGACTTTGCTGCCAGAAAATGTGCTCCAGAAGGTGAGCGTTGTGATGGTGTGTCTGTGAGATAATGAGAATAGGTTTGAACCAGCCTCAGTGGTACATCAGGTGATATTGGCCATGGTAAGGGATATTCCCTCTCTAATATGATGAATATTATAATTACTTTTACTATTGTTGGCGAGAGTAGACACTGATGACTGATGAATTGTTTTTGCTTTCCTCTCTACTGTCCACCTCTCAATAGAAGGCAACAATCGCAAGTTAGCCAGAGCTCAGAAGGATGCATTAAAAATGTTGTTAAAACACGTAATAATACATCTGAAAGGCTGTTAAAAGCAATAGTTTTATATTTGCTTTTGATGATTGAGCTGCTCTAATCATCATATTTCTGCAGCACTGTGGCATTTTTATTCCACATTAGCTCATTGTTTTGGTTAACACATCAGATTTCTCCGTTGTACTCACAGCTACTAGCAGGTGAACAGTAGTGGAACATTTTACAGCTAAAGACAGATATGTTTGAGTTCCATTTCCAGATATTCTGCCCCAGAGTGGCTTTAAAAAGTGATCAATAGAGCTTTGAATATGATTATTAATATTGTCATCTGTTTTCTGTTGGCCAACCAACTAATCACCTTATTGTTGCGCGTCTCTGTAGAGTAAAGCAGGTCCAGTGAGCGACTACGTTCGTGGAGAAGACGTCTTAGACATCTGGTTTGACAGCGGAGCTTCATGGGCTGCTGTACTAGAAGGTACGTCTGAACTGTCCTGCTGTGTACGTCGTACCAAGCAGCTATCTATCTATCTCTCTCTCGCTCTCTCGCTCTCTCGCTCTCTCGCTCTCTCGCTCTCTCTCTCTCTCTCTCTTATTTATATATATATATATATCTCCAGTTTTCATAATCTACATAGACGGGATAATGTTTTCTTCCTCTCTGATGACAGCAGTTGGTTCTCCTGCTCACGTCAATGACTGGCAGCTTTCCAAATGCCTTTAATCAACTCTCCTGTCATTAGTTCTATTGTAGAGAAAGCTACTTACACACTCTCACTGTCCACTCATTAAGTCGCTTTGCAAAGTGTATTGTAAGGAAAAGCTCCACACACGGGGATTACAAGGCAGTGCAGCCTCAGCATACCAGGGTCACCGTGCTCTGTGTCTAGTAGAACAGTCGAAGGTAAACTGTTATACTGCGGACACCCTGTCCAAAATATCCACCGTAGCCCAATCTAGCAGAGAATCTTCAAACTATACAAAAGAATGAGCCTTTTACAGCAGAGACTGGCTCAACAAGTTTGTCTGCTAGCCTTCGTTAACCGAGTTATGTCTTTTTTCAAAAGTGGAAAGTCTCACTAACCCATCTTCTATGTAGGACTAAAAGCTTTCCTGTTCACTTCCAGGTGAGTTTTAATTTCGCCACACAAGGTAAACACGAGCCATATTGTATGTTAGCAAATTATGTAAAACTCACCTGGGAGGAAACGAGCATGTTTTTAGTCCTATTTGGAACAGCCTCTTGTGGCTGAAATGAGTATTACAACAAGAAATACTTTTTCACCTGCCAAAACTTAAAGTTGTTATCAGTGAAAAAAGGGAACTCTGAGATTCTCCTGGCAAAGCCTTTATTCACCTGCTCTGAAGTCATAAACACAGGAGAAGAAACTATTCAGATCACACTTGGAGAATAGATCATCACAATATTGTTGTCTTGAGCTTCCTCTCAGGGCTTCTGTACGTGTGACTCTATGGATGGCAACTAATTATGTCTTCCAACTTGCTTACACATAACACCGAAAATGAATTGGACGAAGATGTCTTTTTGTTTGCTGGCAAAGCAGAATCCAAGACCAGAAGGCTTTTTAAGGGTAGCTGTTAAATGTCGCTGTTGGTTTTGTGTTGTCGTTTTCTAGAGGAGATGGAGGGAGACACTGAGGAGCCTGAGTCACGTCTCAGCTGGCTCCCCGCTCCGCTCCGTGAACCTCTGGTCACAGGTTGTCTGATCCTCCGCCTACCGGCCAACGCAGCTGCCTCTGTCTTCCAATGTGTCTTTGTTTCTCTGTCCTGTCCGTCTGCTTTAAATGTCCTCCAATGCCAGATCGCTCCTCCTCCCTCTGCCTCTGAACAACGCAGCACCTCTGTTGTGCCCAAATACTGAAGATCATTCAATCCCATTCAGTATATATTGGTTAATGCTCGTCATAGCATATTTGAATGTGCTGTGAGGAGTGTTTATGAATACCAAAACGTGGAAGCTTTTTCTCCTCCTCTTTCTCTCTGTGGCAGTTTGTTTCTTTTTCCAGGAACGGCCCAAACTCTTCTTTTTGTGTGTCTTGTCTGTCGGATTGATTCAGGATGGAGATGGACGAGGCTGAAAGTTCTCTGTGCCTGTGATGCCATGGCTGCAACACCTGCCTGTCGGATAGCTGTCTAAATGAAATCTGCTTCTTGAGTCTTTAGCAATGGTCACCCTTGAGTGCACAGGTGCTGAATGGTTGGAGTCCCACACTAACACTGGCTTGTCTCTCGGCTTTTCTAGATGTTTCTCTCCTCTGGGACAGTCTTCCTGTGCACTAACCGTTTTGGTTATCTAGTGTGTGTGTGGGGGGGGGGGGGGGTGTGAGACTAGAATTGAACTGACTTACGCCTCTTTTCTCTGCAACCCGCCCTGCAGAGTCAGACTCCAGGGCAGATGCATATGTTGAAGGGAAGGACCAGATCGGAGGCTGGTTTCAGTCCTCGCTGCTCACCAGCGTCGCCGTCAGGAACAAGGCCCCTTACAAGTGAGTGTCCTGTTTTGCAATCTAGTGGATTCACATTTTTCTAACGTGAATACATGAGTTTAAATGGGGGAAAAACATCTGGTAGACATTGCTTTCACAAGCCTACAAGCAGGTTGTGATTGGTTCATTGGTGAAACTGATAGTGACTCGTATAATCCACCGTTTCTTTTCTAAAATAGTCTACCCTCGCCTCCTAGATGCCACCTCTTTCAAATCCCTTCACTGTGTACTGTCAGCCTTCTGGTGAATATTTGAAGTCTCAAGCCCATGCTCATATAATTCCAATTACATCATCAAACTTGATGAAATCTCCTTAAGAGCCACAGAAGCCATTACACAACCGCTCTCACAGGTGAATGAACCCGAACTTCATGTGTAGAACTAGTGGCGTTCTTTTAAGTAACAGTTGATGACACAAATAATAAACACAAATACCAATTTGTGTTTACAAAAGTATGCTGTACCACGAAAAGTAGTTGAGAACAACATTTCGAGGCCAAAATATGTATTTTTTAAAATTCCATATTTTCAATCACACATGTTGTAGTGGCCATTTGTCGGCTAAATCAAACTTAAACAAATAATAATCAAACGCCACTGATGCACCGTGGTCGGTATCCTTACGCAGCCAGAAGAGTGAAATGTCCAAGCAGGATTCCATTTTTGTGTATTTATTAAATAAAACAAACCAACTAACAAAACTCCTGTCATGCAATGCTGCTGTGCAGCTGGTAAAAACTATACGCCCACCCCGGTGCATGCTGGGCCTATCTTTCTACTCATTTAAATAGCAACAGGTGCCCACAGTAATTACCCAAAAATAATAGAACTAAACAAATTACTATTAAAGAGAAAATAATCTTAATATATGAAACATCTACAATAATTAAACAATACTACTTATGAATGAAATAACAAAATACAATATCAAATAAATAGCTCCAACACATGTAATACATACAATATCCTACTTTTGCGAATATGAGACTGTGGCTTTGTGTGTGCAGGTCTCTGGTGGTCCATGGCTTCGCTGTCACTGAAAAAGGAGAGAAGATGTCCAAGTCTGTGGGCAACGTTGTGGATCCAGATGTAGTTATTAATGGAGGGAAGGTACGGTCAGGGAGAGAAACTGTTCGATACATGCATATAAAGAAAGGAACGGCGTTCTTCAATCATAGAAGGCTGAACCGTCTCTTTGTAGTGTGTAGCTACGCAGATAGTTGTGCTTCTAATTGCCACGGTTTTGATATATCTGGTGCTGAGACCTTAACCACAGCCTAATGATCTGAGTTGAATTGATTTTTTTCATCCATTGGAAGCGTTTAGCAATTCCGATGGTATTTCAAAACCCTGAAGGATAAAACTAAACTGCAATGCAAGACACCTCAAGGAGTAAGTGGTATGTTTCAGTGCTTGGGGTGATCAGTTACTTTTATCAGGGGTCACTAACTGATTCACTAAAGATAAAATGATGTTTGTATTGATGGTGCATCTGTGCTCATGAAGCATTCAGCCATTACTTAATGCAATTACTTTTACTACAGTAAATTCATGTCAATCCAAAAGTCACATTACTGACACACTTTTCTTTCTCACATGTCCCTCCCTCTCCAGGACCCGGGTACGCCAGCCTACGGGGCGGATGTGCTGCGTTGGTGGGTGGCGGAGTCAAACATCTTCACTGAGGTTCAGATTGGACCCACTGCTCTCAACTCAGCCAGAGACAGGATCGGCAAGGTACCAGTGCAGTGAGGACATGGTGCAAGTGGCTGCTTATTGTCCAGTTACTTTTCACATCTGAGCCCCGTTTCTTTCAGCTGAGGAACACTCTGAAGTTCCTGCTCGGCAACCTGCAGGGCTTCGACCCACGTGTGCAGGCTGTGGACCCCAAAGAGATGCACTACATCGATCAGTACATGCTGCACCTGCTCCGCGAGTACAGCATCAAGGTGTGTTCATCTCAGCCACACGGTATGAGGCGCTGACTGAAATGAGTGTACCTGTGGAAGCCAATGACGTGTGTGTGTGTCTCTCTTTCTCTCTCTGTTTCTCTGTGTGTGTGTGTGTGTCTCTCTCTATGTCTCTCTTTCTCTCTCTGTCTCTTTGTTTGTGTGTGTGTCTCTCTTTCTCTCTCTGTCTGTGTGTGTGTGTGTGTGTCTCTCTCTATGTCTCTCTTTCTCTCTCTGTCTCTCTCTGTGTGTGTGTGTGTCTCTCTCTATGTCTCTCTTTCTCTCTCTGTCTCTCTCTGTGTGTGTGTGTGTCTCTCTCTATGTCTCTCTTTCTCTCTCTGTCTCTGTGTGTGTGTGTGTGTGTGTGTGTGTGTGTGTGTCTCTCTTTCTCTGTGTGTGTGTGTGTGTGTGTGTGTGTGTCTCTCTGTGTGTGTGTGTGTGTGTCTCTCTCTCTATGTCTCTCTGTGTGTGTGTGTCTCTCTCTCTATGTCTCTGTGTGTGTGTGTGTGTCTCTCTCTGTCTCTCTGTGTGTGTGTGTGTGTCTCTCTGTGTGTGTGTGTGTGTGTGTGTGTCTCTCTGTGTGTGTGTGTGTCTCTCTGTGTGTGTGTGTGTGTGTGTCTCTATGTCTCTCTGTGTGTGTGTGTGTGTGTCTCTCTTTCTCTCTGTGTGTGTGTGTGTGTGTCTCTCTCTTTCTCTCTGTGTGTGTCTCTCTTTCTCTCTCTGTGTGTGTCTCTCTTTCTCTTTCTGTGTGTGTCTGTCTTTCTCTCTCTATGTCTGTCTGTGTGTGTCTGTGTCTCTCTTTCTCTCTGTGTGTGTGTTTCTCTCTTTCTCTCTGTGTGTGTGTGTGCGTGCAGGTGACAGACGCCTACAGTGAGTTTGATGCCGGTAGGGCCATCCGTGTCCTCCAAGCCTTCATCACCAGAGAGCTCTCCAGCTTCTATTTCAGCATCATCAAAGACCGGTAAAGGCTGAAAACATGAGACCCACCAGTGGTTTAGCTGTGCTGGTGTCCTTCTGATCGCTTTACTTTGCTTTAACACTCGTTCCTCATGAGACATTTTGGGCTTTCTTTATTGTTCTATCATTTTGGCCGTGTTAATACGTATGGCATACATTTTGGAAAGGGTGTGAGCTTTTTCATTTTTTAAATTTTATTTTGGAAGTTGAACTTCAGCTCCTATAATAAGTCTCCAATAAACTGTGTAGCCAAAATACATACCCTCAGACCTTAAGGACAAAAATGATCCACATTGACATCCCACAACTATTACAGTATAAAATCAAGTCAGTGAGAGTGGAAAATGTTCTTCCTATCATTTTTGAAGCAGACATTCTTGTCTTCTGTGGTATAGAGCAACTGTTTTTTTAAACCCACGGGTTAAGTATCTGCGAAACTCTCGTATCTCTTCCTCTGTCCTCGTCTGTTCCTTTTAAATCAGGTTGTACTGTGATCCAGAGGACTCGTTGGGCAGAAGATCATGTCAGACCGTTTTAGAGGAAATTCTAGATGGAGTGACCAGATCTATAGCTCCCATCCTGCCACATCTAGCTGAAGAGGTCTATCTACACGCACCAGGACATGACGGTACGTGTCAGTTGGTTCGTGTTGTTACAACATATCACACCGCATGTGTTTTCAACCACACCGTCTCGCTATACATTTTGTGTTCTCTTGCTACCAAAGAGTATTCATGAACCATAAACGCTTCTGCAGAAGGGGAGACATTATTTCAGAGCGGCTGGATCAAAAGCAGTTCGGTGTGGCGGCGACCAGGATTGGAGGAGGCAGTGGAGGGGGCCTGTGCCATCAGGGACTCCTTCCTGTCTTCCATTCCGGGCAAAAATGCTGCTCAGTACGACCTCACCATTGCCATTGAACCCAGTTTGCTGTTTGAGCTCATGGAGGTAAATAAAATGTTGTGAGCAAGCCACTAGACAGAGAGAGTCCACAAAAGACACTGAGAAGGACTTCACATGTTCAAATGCTGAGGCAATGGGCCAAGATCTAAAGTAGAGTGATTGTTTCCACTTCTTTTTTTTTTTTTGTTAAGTAAAATGTTTCTGCAAAGCTTGAGAACATCGACACATCATGTGTCATCACTTCCAGGCTGCTAGAATCATGCACACATATAATAATAATAATAATAATAATAATAACAAATTAAACTAGAAAATGCATTTCCTGCTGAAGATGCGTTGGAATGCTGAAAACTGAAATGAATCTCAAAAACATTGCTGAAAATAGATATCCAATTTAAAAAAAAAAAAAAAAAAAAAAAAAAAAAAAATTGCAAAAAGCTGAATAATTCAAAAAGTTGAAAGATTACAAATATGAAGTTATGTCACCCCTCTCCTGAAAGAGCTGAACATTTTGATATTCGAACGGTTTCTGTAGCTTTATAGCAGTAGCAGTAGTAGTAATAGTAGCAAAAGTTGTAGTGGTAATACTAGAAATATTAGCAGTAGTAGTAGTTGTCGCAGTATTAGTAAGAGCATTCATTATTTCAACAAAAAAGCCTAATTTTGAGCGAAATGTTTAAATACAGTTAATCCATGAGGCTTTTATTTTGAAAGGGTGGGGGAGGGAGGGGGAGAGGAGACATAATCATAATGTTAGATAAACACAAACCGGTTATTAAATGACAGGCTCATCACAAGCATTTCAGTTAGGATTCATTCTGTGGGGCTTTTATTTTAAAATGGTGTGGGTGGAGGAGGGGGGAAAGACCTCTAAAGATCCCTAAGACCTGAATGACTGTATGAGAGACACAGAGAGAGAGAGGGAGAGGAGAGTATGTGCGCATGTGTGTCTGTGAGTCTGTGTGTTTGTCAACATCACTAATTGGCTCATTCGCAAACAGCTGTGTGCCTGAAGCCATTTCATGGAGATAAAACAGGGAAACACCTCTCAAACAAATCATCAAAACTCCCATAACCGTAGCTCCTATTGCTCCGATATTAATAATTGAGGGGAAGAATGTGTTGAAGAACAGATGGACAGCATTCCAACAGCATTCCAACAACTAAATGTCATCTGTAATATACATAACATGCAACATATAATGTAACACATGTTTACAATACTATCGATTTGTAATCATTAGATAAGAATAAAATATGCTACACACATGTTGGAAATCCCCAATGCTTTTATTTATATATGATCAGTCTATATGAAGGGACATGAACCCATAAGCTTCCTCCTCTCCACTCCCAGTCTCTCCAAGAGGAAGCCACCTCCACCTCCTCCCAGCTGGCTGAGCTGATGACGGTCGCGCGGGTCAACCTGACCAGCGTGCTGCCCCGCGACCTTCCCCCAGACGCCTTGCTGAGCCGCGGCGCCTTCCTCATCAACCTGGAGGGTGAGGAAGGTCCACACTGAGCTAGTCGGTACAACGGTGCAGAGATAAATCAGCCAGGGTTGGGGAAATAGTCGCGTTTTTGCATCATGTCTTAATGGACCTTTTTTCACAGCAGACATTTGCACCCGGCTAACGCTGATGTAATAACATGTCAGGGCCCCGTCTCCAGAGCGGGATACCTCGGGCTCAAACCTCCACCTGGACTCAAGGATGAACTGATTCGAATTTGGAGGTCAGAGGTCACTGTGACCTCACAAAACAAATTTTGGGCCAGAACTGAAGAATTGATATGCTAATTATGGAAATTTCACACAAATGTCTAATAGGATAAAAAAAAATGATGAAGCGATGACATTTTTGGATGTAAACTGATACTTGACTGGTTGATGGAGCTTTACAACCACGAGGTGATCATTTTAGTTCCCACTGTTTCAAACAGCTTCTTATATTTAAATTGTGTGATCATATTGTATATATTTTACCTCGCAGAATATCCTCTACTGCTATAACCAGATCACCATCATCATCATATCATCAACATTTCATAAAACGTCACACTAAATTGCCAACTCATTGTTCTCATGACATTGCTTGTAATAGACTACTCCTCTTTCACATGACTATTGTGACTGATAAAAGCCAGCGTTCCCTGAGCCATGTGATAAGCAGCTCTATGATAGCGGTTATCGGGAAGCTCCGTGAACCCAAAGACAAGTTCAAATGTCTGCAGTGAAAAAGGTCCACACAGTTGTGCACAAAATGTGAATAAGATGACTTCCAACATGCTCAGTACGTCTGTCTGTCCGGTCAGGTGGTGTCATACGAGAGGACAGCGCCTACAGCATAGCAGCAGTGCCCACCACTGCCTCCAGGTGCCCGCGGTGCCGCCGCTACACCACAGACTCGGCAGACTGCCTGTGCCCGCGCTGCCAGACCATCGTTTCACCGGCTCACTGACAAAGCGTCCCGTCACCGTGACGAACATTGACCAGCGGCTGTTTCCTTCCCCTGCATCGGGTGAAGTTCCTCTTGAGGGCTGAATAGAGACCGGCTTTTATAATCCCTGCCGCCATCACCTGAGAGGTGTAAAACTGACTCCCTGTGTTGTTCCATTTTGGCCGCTGCCAGTCAAGAGAGCAGCTTAGCACAGGGCTGTCCTAATAGCAGATAACAAAGCGTAACTGTTTTATGCACTTACAAAACCACAAGGCTGACTGTCCATGAAGCGGGTGTTTTCTGAGCACCAGCGACTTTTGTTTTCAATTAGATGATCTCTGAACTTTCCAGAAAGGGTCCTGTATCGTTACTGTGGCGCACTTTTGTGACTGATAACTCTGCACCAAACGATACAGCATGAGTAAGCTTGCTTACTGTATGTTTCATTGGGAATACTGTTTGAAGTGCGTAACTACAGGGGAAAGGAATGCGTTCCTCTGAGCGTCACCATGTGACTGCAGTAGAGAATGTCTACTGGGTATTGGGGGAACGTTCTTGTAAACGTTTACCGTTCTATAATAGATCCTGTTCCCATAAAGTTGAAGGTATATGGAAAAAAATGTCTCTAAATTATAAATAAATGGATTATGACATTTTCTGACATTCTATACTGACTTTTTTTAATACTATAACAACATGCTCACCGTGACTTTTTTTAACATCCTATATAACTTTTTTTATAACATGCTATGAATTTCTTTATGAGATGCTGACTATATTTCGATATTCTTTTCTCATACTTTATCATGACTTTCATTATGTTTTGTTTTACACACATCTTTTATTTTCATCATGCTAAACGGTCTTTTTATGAAAAACAATTCACGTATTATTCTATGACTTTTCTTAATGACTAATAAATACTTTGACTTTCAACATAATGTACTTTAAATGCCTTAGTATACGATTAATTTCATAAATATTTGACGACTACAGCATACTATGACTCTTAATGATATAGGACTTCTTTATGACATATTTTCAACATGTACTGAGTTTGTTTTTACAGACTACCATGACTTTCATGATTTAGTTTACATCTTATACTTTCACTACTTTTCAACATACTATACTATGATTTTTTTTTCATGCCATGCAAGACTGACATTCTTTCAGATATCTTTTAAATGACATGATATGAGGGCGACTGGCTCAGTGGAGAGCAGGGCCGTCCTTCAGACGATCGGCGGTTCGAGCTTACGTTGTATGAATGATAGAATCTGAAACTAATACATTTTTTATCAACATTGAATAGTAAGATTTTTTTTATCAACATACTGTACTATAACTTTGTTAATGGAAAAAAAGACAAGTCATACAATACTATGACTTTTGTATGACTGTTTCCAAATACTATACTATTATTTTATATGATTTACTATACCATGACATTTTTTCTGCTGGACTAACATTTTTTAGGACAATTTTTTGACATACAATAACATCATTTTTATACAGACATTTTTTCATTATAGTATACTTTGAGTTTTTAATTTACTAAACTTTTAGTTTTTTTGACATACTATACTAATAAGCCTTTTAAATTAATTTCGTTCGACATACTAAACAATTACTTTTGTTGACATACTACACGATACTATTTTTTCTCGACGTAATAAACAATGAATTCTATTCTAAGACTATTTGAAGTTTTTTTTTAACATACTATACTCAGTGTTTTTGTGACTTTTTTCGACATACTATTCAATTAAATTTTCCTCATAGGGCTTTACAATCTGTACACATACGACATCCTCTGTCCTGGGACCCTCTGTTCACATCAGAACAGGAACAACTCTCCCAAAAAACCCTTTAACGGGGAGAAAAAAGGAAGAGACCTTAGGGAGAGCAACAGAGGAGGGATCCCTCTCCCAGGATGGACAGAAGTGTGATAGATGTCATGTGTACAGAATGAACAGCATAACAGAGACCAGGGTCCAGGTATAACCAGGATCCACGGGAACCTGGGAGGGGAGAACGCACAGAGACTGGTGAAGAAGCAAAGTCAGTAATGTGCGTTAATATCTGTAATATAAAATAGTAAAGTGAGTAATAATACAAATTATATTAGCAGTGGGTGTCAGCAGGACCATGGCCAGAGGAAGGACCAGGGTCCAGATGAAACCACGAACCATGGAAACCTGTGAGGAGAGAAAGCACAAAGCCAGCCCTAACTATAAACGTGAACCGGCCCGAACTATAAACGTGAACCGGCCCTAACTATAAATCTGAGTCGGCCCAACTATAAATGTGAACCGGCCCTAACTATAAACCTGAGCCAGCCCTAACTATAAATCTGAGTCGGCCCAACTATAAACGTGAACCGGCCCTAACTATAAACCTGAGCCAGCCCTAACTGTAAACCTGAGCCAGCCCAACTATAAACCTGAGCCGGCCCAACTATAAACGTGAACCGGCCCTAACTATAAACGTGAACCGGCCCTAACTATAAATCTGAGTCGGCTCAACTATAAACCTGAGTCGGCCCAACTATAAACCTGAGCCGGCCCTAACTATAAACGTGAACCGCCCCTAACTATAAATCTGAGTCGGCCCAACTATAAACCTGAGCCAGCCCTAACTATAAACGTGAACCGGCCCTAACTATAAACGTGAACCGCCCCTAACTATAAACCTGAGCCGGCCCTAACTATAAACCTGAACCAGCCCTAACTATAAACCTGAGCCAGCCCTAACTATAAACCTGAGTCAGCCCAACTATAAACCTGAGCCAGCCCTAACTATAAACCTGAGCCAGCCCTAACTATAAACCTGAGCCGGCCCTAACTGTATCACGTGAACCGGCCCTAACTATAAACCTGAGCCGGCCCTAACTATAAACCTGAGCCGGCCCTAACTATAAACCTGAGCCGGCCCTAACTATAAACCTGAGCCGGCCCTAACTATAAACCTGAGCCGGCCCTAACTATAAACCTGAGCCGGCCCTAACTATAAACGTGAACCGGCCCTAACTATAAATCTGAGTCGGCCCAACTATAAACCTGAGCCGGCCCTAACTATAAACGTGAACCGTCCCTAACGATAAACGTGAACCGGCCCTAACTATAAATCTGAGTCGGCCCAACTATAAACCTGAGCCGGCCCTAACTATAAACGTGAACCGGCCCTAACTATAAACGTGAACCGGCCCTAACTAAACCTGAGCCGGCCCTAACTATAAACCTGAACCAGCCCTAACTATAAACCTGAGCCAGCCCTAACTATAAACCTGAGTCAGCCCAACTATAAACCTGAGCCACCCCTAACTATAAACCTGAGCCAGCCCTAACTATAAACCTGAGTCAGCCCAACTATACACCTGAGCCAGCTCTAACTATAAACCTGAGCCGGCCCTAACTATATACCTGAACCGGCCCTAACTATAAACCTGAGCCAGCCCAACTATGAACCTGAGCCAGCCCTAACTATAAACGTGAACCGGCCCTAACTATAAACCTGAGCCAGCCCTAACTATAAACCTGAGCCGGCCCAACTATAAACCTGAGCCAGCCCTAACTATAAACCTGAGTCTGCCCTAACTATAAACCTGAGCCGGCCCTAACTATAAACCTGAGCCGGCCCTAACTATAAACCTGAGCCAGCCCTAACTATAAACCTGAGCCAGCCCTAACTATAAACCTGAGTCAGCCCAACTATAAACCTGAGCCAGCCCTAACTATAAACGTGAAACGGCCCTAACTATAAACCTGAGCCGGCCCTAACTATAAACCTGAGCCAGCCCTAACTATAAACCTGAGTCAGCCCAACTATAAACCTGAGCCAGCCCTAACTATAAACCTGAGCCAGCCCTAACTATAAACCTGAGTCAGCCCAACTATAAACCTGAGCCAGCCCTAACTATAAACGTGAACCGGCCCTAACTATAAACGTGAACCGCCCCTAACTATAAATCTGAGTCGGCCCAACTATAAACTGAGCCGGTCCTAACTATAAACCTGAGTCGGCTCTAACTATAAACCTGAGCCGGCCCTAACTATAAACCTGAGTCGGCCCAACTATAAACCTGAGCCGGCCCTAACTATAAACGTGAACCGGCCCTAACTATAAACCTGAACCGGCCCTAACTATGAACCTGAGCCGGCCCTAACTATGAACGTGAACAGGCCCTAACTATAAACCTGAGCCGGCTCTAACTATAAACGTGAACCGGCCCTAACTATAAACCTGAGCCGGCCCTAACTATAAACGTGAACCGGCCCTAACTATAAACCTGAGCCGGCCCTAACTATAAACCTGAGCCAGCCCTAACTATAAACGTGAACCGGCCCTAACTATAAACCTGAGCCAGCCCTAACTATAAACCTGAACCAGCCCTAACTATAAACTTGAGCCAGCCCTAACTATAAACCTAAGTCAGCCCAACTATAAACCTGAGCCAGCCCTAACTATAAACGTGAACCGGCCCTAACTATAAATCTGAGTCGGCCCAACTATAAACCTGAGCCGGCCCTAACTATAAACGTGAACCGCCCCAAACTATAAATCTGAGTCGGCCCAACTATAAACCTGAGCCAGCCCTAACTATAAACGTGAACCGGCCCTAACTATAAACGTGAACCGGCCCTAACTATAAACCTGAGCCGGCCCTAACTATAAACCTGAACCAGCCCTAACTATAAACCTGAGCCAGCCCTAACTATAAACCTGAGTCAGCCCAACTATAAACCTGAGCCAGCCCTAACTATAAACCTGAGCCAGCCCTAACTATAAACCTGAGTCAGCCCAACTATAAACCTGAGCCAGCCCAACTATAAACGTGAACCGGCCCTAACTATAAACCTGAACCAGCCCAACTATAAACGTGAACCGGCCCTAACTATAAACCTGAGCCGGCCCTAACTGTATCACGTGAACCGGCCCTAACTATAAACCTGAGCCGGCCCTAACTATAAACCTGAGCCGGCCCTAACTATAAACCTGAGCCGGCCCTAACTATAAACCTGAGCCGGCCCTAACTATAAACCTGAGCCGGCCCTAACTATAAACCTGAGCCGGCCCTAACTATAAACGTGAACCGGCCCTAACTATAAATCTGAGTCGGCCCAACTATAAACCTGAGCCGGCCCTAACAATAAACGTGAACCGTCCCTAACGATAAACGTGAACCGGCCCTAACTATAAATCTGAGTCGGCCCAACTATAAACCTGAGCCGGCCCTAACTATAAACGTGAACCGGCCCTAACTATAAATGTGAACCGGCCCTAACTATAAACGTGAACCGGCCCTAACTAAACCTGAGCCGGCCCTAACTATAAACCTGAACCAGCCCTAACTATAAACCTGAGCCAGCCCTAACTATAAACCTGAGTCAGCCCAACTATAAACCTGAGCCAGCCCTAACTATAAACCTGAGCCAGCCCTAACTATAAACCTGAGTCAGCCCAACTATAAACCTGAGCCGGCCCTAACTATAAACCTGAGCCGGCCCTAACTATAAACCTGAACCGGCCCTAACTATAAACCTGAGCCAGCCCAACTATAAACCTGAGTCAGCCCAACTATGAACCTGAGCCAGCCCTAACTATAAACGTGAACCGGCCCTAACTATAAACCTGAGCCAGCCCTAACTATAAACCTGAGCCGACCCAACTATAAACCTGAGCCAGCCCTAACTATAAACCTGAGTCTGCCCTAACTATAAACCTGAGCCGGCCCTAACTATAAACCTGAGCCAGCCCTAACTATAAACCTGAGTCAGCCCAACTATAAACCTGAGCCAGCCCTAACTATAAACGTGAACCGGCCCTAACTATAAACGTGAACCGCCCCTAACTATAAATCTGAGTCGGCCCAACTATAAACTGAGCCGGCCCTAACTATAAACCTGAGTCGGCTCTAACTATAAACCTGAGCCGGCCCTAACTATAAACCTGAGTCGGCCCAACTATAAACCTGAGCCAGCCCTAACTATAAACGTGAACCGGCCCTAACTATAAACCTGAACCGGCCCTAACTATGAACCTGAGCCGGCCCTAACTATGAACGTGAACAGGCCCTAACTATAAACCTGAGCCGGCTCTAACTATAAACGTGAACCGGCCCTAACTATAAACCTGAGCCGGCCCTAACTATAAAGGTGAACCGGCCCTAACTATAAACCTGAGCCGGCCCTAACTATAAACCTGAGCCAGCCCTAACTATAAACGTGAACCGGCCCTAACTATAAACCTGAGCCAGCCCTAACTATAAACCTGAACCAGCCCTAACTATAAACCTGAGCCAGCCCTAACTATAAACCTAAGTCAGCCCAACTATAAACCTGAGCCAGCCCTAACTATAAACGTGAACCGGCCCTAACTATAAATCTGAGTCGGCCCAACTATAAACCTGAGCCGGCCCTAACTATAAACGTGAACCGCCCCAAACTATAAATCTGAGTCGGCCCAACTATAAACCTGAGCCAGCCCTAACTATAAACGTGAACCGGCCCTAACTATAAACGTGAACCGGCCCTAACTATAAACCTGAGCCGGCCCTAACTATAAACCTGAACCAGCCCTAACTATAAACCTGAGCCAGCCCTAACTATAAACCTGAGTCAGCCCAACTATAAACCTGAGCCAGCCCTAACTATAAACCTGAGCCAGCCCTAACTATAAACCTGAGTCAGCCCAACTATAAACCTGAGCCAGCCCAACTATAAACGTGAACCGGCCCTAACTATAAACCTGAACCAGCCCAACTATAAACGTGAACCGGCCCTAACTATAAACCTGAGCCGGCCCTAACTGTATCACGTGAACCGGCCCTAACTATAAACCTGAGCCGGCCCTAACTATAAACCTGAGCCGGCCATAACTATAAACCTGAGCCGGCCCTAACTATAAACCTGAGCCGGCCCTAACTATAAACCTGAGCCGGCCCTAACTATAAACCTGAGCCGGCCCTAACTATAAACGTGAACCGGCCCTAACTATAAATCTGAGTCGGCCCAACTATAAACCTGAGCCGGCCCTAACAATAAACGTGAACCGTCCCTAACGATAAACGTGAACCGGCCCTAACTATAAATCTGAGTCGGCCCAACTATAAACCTGAGCCGGCCCTAACTATAAATGTGAACCGGCCCTAACTATAAATGTGAACCGGCCCTAACTATAAACGTGAACCGGCCCTAACTAAACCTGAGCCGGCCCTAACTATAAACCTGAACCAGCCCTAACTATAAACCTGAGCCAGCCCTAACTATAAACCTGAGTCAGCCCAACTATAAACCTGAGCCAGCCCTAACTATAAACCTGAGCCAGCCCTAACTATAAACCTGAGTCAGCCCAACTATAAACCTGAGCCGGCCCTAACTATAAACCTGAGCGGGCCCTAACTATAAACCTGAACCGGCCCTAACTATAAACCTGAGCCAGCCCAACTATAAACCTGAGTCAGCCCAACTATGAACCTGAGCCAGCCCTAACTATAAATGTGAACCGGCCCTAACTATAAACCTGAGCCAGCCCTAACTATAAACCTGAGCCGACCCAACTATAAACCTGAGCCAGCCCTAACTATAAACCTGAGTCTGCCCTAACTATAAACCTGAGCCGGCCCTAACTATAAACCTGAGCCGGCCGTAACTATAAACCTGAGCCGGCCCTAACTATAAACCTGAACCGGCCCTAACTATAAACCTGAGCCGGCCCTAACTATAAACGTGAACCGGCCCTAACTATAAATCTGAGTCGGCCCAACTATAAACCTGAGCCAGCCCTAACTATAAACGTGAACCGGCCCTAACTATAAACGTGAAACGGCCCTAACTATAAACCTGAGCCAGCCCTAACTATAAACCTGAGCCGGCCCTAACTATAAACCTGAGTCAGCCCAACTATAAACCTGAGCCAGCCCTAACTATAAACCTGAGCCAGCCCTAACTGTAAACCTGAGCCAGCCCTAACTATAAACCTGAGCCGGCCCAACTATAAACGTGAACCGGCTCTAACTATAAACGTGAACCGGCCCTAACTATAAATCTGAGTCGGCCCAACTATAAACCTTAGTCGGCCCTAACTATAAACCTGAGCCAGCCCAACTATAAACCTCCTGAGCCAGGCCTAACTATAAACCTGAGACAGCCCAACTATAAACCTGAGCCAGCCCTAACTATAAACCTGAACCAGCCCTAACTATAAACCTGAGCCAGCCCAACTATAAACCTTAGTCAGCCCAACTATAAACCTGAGCCAGCCCTAACTATAAACGTGAACCGGCCCTAACGATAAACGTGAACCGGCCCTAACTATAAATCTGAGTCGGCCCAACTATAAACCTGAGCCGGCCCTAACTATAAACGTGAACCGCCCCTAACTATAAATCTGAGTCGGCCCAACTATAAACCTGAGCCAGCGCTAACTATAAACGTGAACCGGCCCTAACTATAAACGTGAACCGGCCCTAACTATAAACCTGAGCCGGCCCTAACTATAAACCTGAACCAGCCCTAACTATAAACCTGAGCCAGCCCTAACTATAAACCTGAGTCAGCCCAACTATAAACCTGAGCCAGCCCTAACTATAAAGCTGAGCCAGCCCTAACTATAAACCTGAGTCAGCCCAACTATAAACCTGAGCCGGCCCTAACTATAAACCTGAACCGGCCCTAACTATAAACCTGAGCCAGCCCAACTATAAACCTCAGTCAGCCCAACTATAAACCTGAGCCAGCCCTAACTATAAACGTGAACCGGCCCTAACTATAAATCTGAGTCGGCCCAACTATAAACCTGAGCCGGCCCTAACTATAAACGTGAACCGCCCCTAACTATAAATCTGAGTCGGCCCAACTATAAACCTGAGCCAGCCCTAACTATAAACCTGAGCCAGCCCTAACTATAAACCTGAGTCAGCCCAACTATAAACCTGAGTCAGCCCAACTATAAACCTGAGCCAGCCCTAACTATAAACCTGAACCAGCCCTAACTATAAACCTGAGCCAGCCCTAACTATAAACCTGAGTCAGCCCAACTATAAACCTGAGCCAGCCCTAACTATAAACCTGAGCCAGCCCTAACTATAAACCTGAGTCAGCCCAACTATAAACCTGAGCCAGCCCAACTATAAACGTGAACCGGCCCTAACTATAAACCTGAACCAGCCCAACTATAAACGTGAACCGGCCCTAACTATAAACCTGAGCCGGCCCTAACTGTATCACGTGAACCGGCCCTAACTATAAACCTGAGCCGGCCCTAACTATAAACCTGAGCCGGCCATAACTATAAACCTGAGCCGGCCCTAACTATAAACCTGAGCCGGCCCTAACTATAAACCTGAGCCGGCCCTAACTATAAACCTGAGCCGGCCCTAACTATAAACGTGAACCGGCCCTAACTATAAATCTGAGTCGGCCCAACTATAAACCTGAGCCGGCCCTAACAATAAACGTGAACCGTCCCTAACGATAAACGTGAACCGGCCCTAACTATAAATCTGAGTCGGCCCAACTATAAACCTGAGCCGGCCCTAACTATAAATGTGAACCGGCCCTAACTATAAATGTGAACCGGCCCTAACTATAAACGTGAACCGGCCCTAACTAAACCTGAGCCGGCCCTAACTATAAACCTGAACCAGCCCTAACTATAAACCTGAGCCAGCCCTAACTATAAACCTGAGTCAGCCCAACTATAAACCTGAGCCAGCCCTAACTATAAACCTGAGCCAGCCCTAACTATAAACCTGAGTCAGCCCAACTATAAACCTGAGCCGGCCCTAACTATAAACCTGAGCGGGCCCTAACTATAAACCTGAACCGGCCCTAACTATAAACCTGAGCCAGCCCAACTATAAACCTGAGTCAGCCCAACTATGAACCTGAGCCAGCCCTAACTATAAATGTGAACCGGCCCTAACTATAAACCTGAGCCAGCCCTAACTATAAACCTGAGCCGACCCAACTATAAACCTGAGCCAGCCCTAACTATAAACCTGAGTCTGCCCTAACTATAAACCTGAGCCGGCCCTAACTATAAACCTGAGCCGGCCGTAACTATAAACCTGAGCCGGCCCTAACTATAAACCTGAACCGGCCCTAACTATAAACCTGAGCCGGCCCTAACTATAAACGTGAACCGGCCCTAACTATAAATCTGAGTCGGCCCAACTATAAACCTGAGCCAGCCCTAACTATAAACGTGAACCGGCCCTAACTATAAACGTGAAACGGCCCTAACTATAAACCTGAGCCAGCCCTAACTATAAACCTGAGCCGGCCCTAACTATAAACCTGAGTCAGCCCAACTATAAACCTGAGCCAGCCCTAACTATAAACTTGAGCCAGCCCTAACTGTAAACCTGAGCCAGCCCTAACTATAAACCTGAGCCGGCCCAACTATAAACGTGAACCGGCTCTAACTATGAACGTGAACCGGCCCTAACTATAAATCTGAGTCGGCCCAACTATAAACCTTAGTCGGCCCTAACTATAAACCTGAGCCAGCCCAACTATAAACCTCCTGAGCCAGGCCTAACTATAAACCTGAGACAGCCCAACTATAAACCTGAGCCAGCCCTAACTATAAACCTGAACCAGCCCTAACTATAAACCTGAGCCAGCCCAACTATAAACCTTAGTCAGCCCAACTATAAACCTGAGCCAGCCCTAACTATAAACGTGAACCGGCCCTAACGATAAACGTGAACCGGCCCTAACTATAAATCTGAGTCGGCCCAACTATAAACCTGAGCCGGCCCTAACTATAAACGTGAACCGCCCCTAACTATAAATCTGAGTCGGCCCAACTATAAACCTGAGCCAGCGCTAACTATAAACGTGAACCGGCCCTAACTATAAACGTGAACCGGCCCTAACTATAAACCTGAGCCGGCCCTAACTATAAACCTGAACCAGCCCTAACTATAAACCTGAGCCAGCCCTAACTATAAACCTGAGTCAGCCCAACTATAAACCTGAGCCAGCCCTAACTATAAAGCTGAGCCAGCCCTAACTATAAACCTGAGTCAGCCCAACTATAAACCTGAGCCGGCCCTAACTATAAACCTGAACCGGCCCTAACTATAAACCTGAGCCAGCCCAACTATAAACCTCAGTCAGCCCAACTATAAACCTGAGCCAGCCCTAACTATAAACGTGAACCGGCCCTAACTATAAATCTGAGTCGGCCCAACTATAAACCTGAGCCGGCCCTAACTATAAACGTGAACCGCCCCTAACTATAAATCTGAGTCGGCCCAACTATAAACCTGAGCCGGCCCTAACTATAAACGTGAACCGGCCGTAACTATAAACGTGAACCGGCCTTAACTATAAACGTGAACCGGCCCTAACTATAAACCTGAGCCGGCCCCAGCTATAAACGTGAACCTCCCCTAACTATAAATCTGAGTCGGCCCAACTATAAACCTGAGCCAGCCCTAACTATAAACGTGAACCGGCCCTAACTATAAACCTGAGCCGGCCCTAACTATGAACCTGAGCCGGCCCTAACTATAAACCTGAGCCGGCCCTAACTATGAACGTGAACAGGCCCTAACTATAAACCTGAGCCGGCCCTAACTATAAACGTGAACCGGCCCTAACTATAAATCTGAGCCGGCCCTAACTATAAACCTGAGCCGGCCCTAACTATAAACCTGAGTCAGCCCAACTATAAACCTGAGCCGGCCCTAACTATAAACGTGAACCGGCCCTAACTATAAATCTGAGTCGGCCCAACTATAAACCTGAGCCAGCCCTAACTATAAACGTGAACCGGCCCTAACTATAAACGTGAAATGGCCCTAACTATAAACCTGAGCCAGCCCTAACTATAAACCTGAGCCGGCCCTAACTATAAACCTGAGTCAGCCCAACTATAAACCTGAGCCAGCCCTAACTATAAACCTGAACCAGCCCTAACTATAAACCTGAGCCAGCCCTAACTATAAACCTGAGTCAGCCCAACTATAAACCTGAGACGGCCCAAACTATAAACCTGAGCCGGCCCTAACTATAAACCTGAACCGGCCCTAACTATAAACCTGAGCCAGCCCAACTATAAACCTCAGTCAGCCCAACTATAAACCTGAGCCAGCCCTAACTATAAACGTGAACCGGCCCTAACTATAAACCTGAGCCAGCCCTAACTATAAACCTGAGCCGGCCCTAACTATAAACCTGAGTCAGCCCAACTATAAACCTGAGCCGGCCCAACTATAAACGTGAACCGGCCCTAACTATAAATCTGAGTCGGCCCAACTATAAACCTGAGTCGGCCCTAACTATAAACCTGAGCCAGCCCAACTATAAACCTGAGCCAGCCCTAACTATAAACCTCCTGAGCCAGGCCTAACTATAAACCTGAGACAGCCCAACTATAAACCTGAGCCAGCCCTAACTATAAACCTGAACCAGCCCTAACTATAAACCTGAGCCAGCCCAACTATAAACCTTAGTCAGCCCAACTATAAACCTGAGCCAGCCCTAACTATAAACCTGAGCCAGCCCTAACTATAAACGTGAACCGGCCCTAACGATAAACATGAACCGGCCCTAACTATAAATCTGAGTCGGCCCAACTATAAACCTGAGCCGGCCCTAACTATAAACGTGAACCGCCCCTAACTATAAATCTGAGTCGGCCCAACTATAAACCTGAGCCAGCGCTAACTATAAACGTGAACCGGCCCTAACTATAAACGTGAACCGGCCCTAACTATAAACCTGAGCCGGCCCTAACTATAAACCTGAACCAGCCCTAACTATAAACCTGAGCCAGCCCTAACTATAAACCTGAGTCAGCCCAACTATAAACCTGAGCCAGCCCTAACTATAAACCTGAGCCAGCCCTAACTATAAACCTGAGTCAGCCCAACTATAAACCTGAGCCGGCCCTAACTATAAACCTGAGCCGGCCCTAACTATAAACCTGAACCGGCCCTAACTATAAACCTGAGCCAGCCCAACTATAAACCTCAGTCAGCCCAACTATAAACCTGAGCCAGCCCTAACTATAAACGTGAACCGGCCCTAACTATAAATCTGAGTCGGCCCAACTATAAACCTGAGCCGGCCCTAACTATAAACGTGAACCGCCCCTAACTATAAATCTGAGTCGGCCCAACTATAAACCTGAGCCGGCCCTAACTATAAACGTGAACCGGCCCTAACTATAAACGTGAACCGGCCTTAACTATAAACGTGAACCGGCCCTAACTATAAACCTGAGCCGGCCCCAGCTATAAACGTGAACCTCCCCTAACTATAAATCTGAGTCGGCCCAACTATAAACCTGAGCCAGCCCTAACTATAAACGTGAACCGGCCCTAACTATAAACCTGAGCCGGCCTAACTATGAACCTGAGCCGGCCCTAACTATAAACCTGAGCCGGCCCTAACTATGAACGTGAACAGGCCCTAACTATAAACCTGAGCCGGCCCTAACTATAAACGTGAACCGGCCCTAACTATAAATCTGAGCCGGCCCTAACTATAAACATGAACCGGCCCTAACTATAAACCTGAGCCGGCCCTAACTATAAACCTGAGCCGGCCCTAACTATAAACGTGAACCGGCCCTAACTATAAATCTGAGTCGGCCCAACTATAAACCTGAGCCAGCCCTAACTATAAACGTGAACCGGCCCTAACTATAAACGTGAAATGGCCCTAACTATAAACCTGAGCCAGCCCTAACTATAAACCTGAGCCGGCCCTAACTATAAACCTGAGTCAGCCCAACTATAAACCTGAGCCAGCCCTAACTATAAACCTGAACCAGCCCTAACTATAAACCTGAGCCAGCCCTAACTATAAACCTGAGTCAGCCCAACTATAAACCTGAGACGGCCCTAACTATAAACCTGAGCCGGCCCTAACTATAAACCTGAACCGGCCCTAACTATAAACCTGAGCCAGCCCAACTATAAACCTCAGTCAGCCCAACTATAAACCTGAGCCAGCCCTAACTATAAACGTGAACCGGCCCTAACTATAAATCTGAGTCGGCCCAACTATAAACCTGAGCCGGCCCTAACTATAAACGTGAACCGCCCCTAACTATAAATCTGAGTCGGCCCAACTATAAACCTGAGCCGGCCCTAACTATAAACGTGAACCGGCCCTAACTATAAACGTGAACCGGCCTTAACTATAAACCTGAGCCGGCCCTAACTATGAACCTGAGCCGGCCCTAACTATAAACCTGAGCCGGCCCTAACTATGAACGTGAACAGGCCCTAACTATAAACCTGAGCCGGCCCTAACTATAAACGTGAACCGGCCCTAACTATAAACCTGAGCCGGCCCTAACTATAAACGTGAACCGGCCCTAACTATAAACCTGAGCCGGCCCTAACTATAAACCTGAGCCGGCCCTAACTATAAACGTGAACCGGCCCTAACTATAAATCTGAGTCGGCCCAACTATAAACCTGAGCCAGCCCTAACTATAAACGTGAACCGGCCCTAACTATAAACGTGAAATGGCCCTAACTATAAACCTGAGCCAGCCCTAACTATAAACCTGAGCCGGCCCTAACTATAAACCTGAGTCAGCCCAACTATAAACCTGAGCCAGCCCTAACTATAAACCTGAACCAGCCCTAACTATAAACCTGAGCCAGCCCTAACTATAAACCTGAGTCAGCCCAACTATAAACCTGAGCCAGCCCTAACTATGAACGTGAACCGGCCCTAACTATAAATCTGAGTCGGCCCAACTATAAACCTGAGCCGGCCCTAACTATAAACGTGAACCGCCCCTAACTATAAATCTGAGTCGGCCCAACTATAAACCTGAGCCAGCCCTAACTATAAACGTGAACCGGCCCTAACTATAAACGTGAACCGGCCCTAACTATAAACCTGAGCCGGCCCTAACTATAAACCTGAACCAGCCCTAACTATAAACCTGAACCAGCCCTAACTATAAACCTGAGCCAGCCCTAACTATAAACCTGAGTCAGACCAACTATAAACCTGAGCCAGCCCTAACTATAAACCTGAGCCAGCCCTAACTATAAACCTGAGTCAGCCCAACTATAAACCTGAGCCAGCCCAACTATAAATGTGAACCGGCCCTAACTATAAACCTGAACCGGCCCTAACTATAAACCTGAACCAGCCCAACTATAAACGTGAACCGGCCCTAACTATAAACCTGAGCGGGCCCTAACTATGAACCTGAGCCGGCCCTAACTATAAACCTGAGCCGGCCCTAACTATGAACGTGAACAGGCCCTAACTATAAACCTGAGCCGGCCCTAACTATAAACGTGAACCGGCCCTAACAATAAACCTGAGCCGGCCCTAACTATAAACCTGAGCCGGCCCTAACTATAAACGTGAACCGGCCCTAACTATAAATCTGAGTCGGCCCAACTATAAACCTGAGCCAGCCCTAACTATAAACGTGAACCGGCCCTAACTATAAACGTGAACCGGCCCTAACTATAAACCTGAGCCGGCCCTAACTATAAACCTGAGCCGGCCCTAACTATAAACGTGAACCGGCCCTAACTATAAATCTGAGTCGGCCCAACTATAAACCTGAGCCAGCCCTAACTATAAACGTGAACCGGCCCTAACTATAAACGTGAAACGGCCCTAACTATAAACCTGAGCCAGCCCAACTATAAACCTGAGTCGGCCCTAACTATAAACCTGAGCCAGCCCAACTATAAACCTGAGCCAGCCCTAACTATAAACCTCCTGAGCCAGCCCTAACTATAAACCTGAGACAGCCCAACTATAAACCTGAGCCAGCCCTAACTATAAACCTTAACCAGCCCTAACTATAAACCTGAGCCAGCCCTAACTATAAACCTTAACCAGCCCTAACTATAAACCTGAGCCAGCCCAACTATAAACCTTAGTCAGCCCAACTATAAACCTGAGCCAGCCCCAACTATAAACGTGAACCGGCCCTAACGATAAACGTGAACCGGCCCTAACTATAAATCTGAGTCGGCCCAACTATAAACCTGAGCCGGCCCTAACTATAAACGTGAACCGCCCCTAACTATAAATCTGAGTCGGCCCAACTATAAACCTGAGCCAGCCCTAACTATAAACGTGAACCGGCCCTAACTATAAACGTGAACCGGCCCTAACTATAAACCTGAGCCGGCCCTAACTATAAACCTGAACCAGCCCTAACTATAAACCTGAGCCAGCCCTAACTATAAACCTGAGTCAGCCCAACTATAAACCTGAGCCAGCCCTAACTATAAACCTGAGCCAGCCCTAACTATAAACCTGAGTCAGCCCAACTATAAACCTGAGCCGGCCCTAACTATAAACCTGAGCCGGCCCTAACTATAAACCTGAACCAGCCCTAACTATAAACCTGAGCCAGCCCAACTATAAACCTCAGTCAGCCCAACTATAAACCTGAGCCAGCCCTAACTATAAACGTGAACCGGCCCTAACTATAAATCTGAGTCGGCCCAACTATAAACCTGAGCCGGCCCTAACTATAAACGTGAACCGCCCCTAACTATAAATCTGAGTCGGCCCAACTATAAACCTGAGCCGGCCCTAACTATAAACGTGAACCGGCCCTAACTATAAACGTGAACCGGCCTTAACTATAAACGTGAACCGGCCCTAACTATAAACCTGAGCCGGCCCTAGCTATAAACGTGAACCTCCCCTAACTATAAATCTGAGTCGGCCCAACTATAAACCTGAGCCAGCCCTAACTATAAACGTGAACCGGCCCTAACTATAAACCTGAGCCGGCCCTAACTATGAACTTGAGCCGGCCCTAACTATAAATCTGAGCCGGCCCTAACTATGAACGTGAACAGGCCCTAACTATAAACCTGAGCCGGCCCTAACTATAAACCTGAACCGGCCCTAACTATAAACCTGAACCAGCCCAACTATAAACCTGAACCGGCCCTAACTATAAACCTGAGCCGGCCCTAACTGTATCACGTGAACCGGCCCTAACTATAAACCTGAGCCGGCCCTAACTATAAACCTGAGCCGGCCCTAACTATAAACCTGAGCCGGCCCTAACTATAAACCTGAGCTGGCCCTAACTATGAACGTGAACCCGCCCTAACTATAAACCTGAGCCGGCCCTAGCTATAAACGTGAACCTCCCCTAACTATAAATCTGAGTCGGCCCAACTATAAACCTGAGCCAGCCCTAACTATAAATGTGAACCGGGCCTAACTATAAACCTGAGCCGGCCCTAACTATGAACCTGAGCCGGCCCTAACTATAAACCTGAGCCGGGCCTAACTATGAACGTGAACCGGCCCTAACTATAAACCTGAGCCGGCCCTAACTATAAACCTGAGCCGGCCCTAACTATAAACGTGAACCGGCCCTAACTATAAATCTGAGTCGGCCCAACTATAAACCTGAGCCAGCCCTAACTATAAACGTGAACCGGCCCTAACTATAAACGTGAAACGGCCCTAACTATAAACCTGAGCCAGCCCTAACTATAAACCTGAGCCGGCCCTAACTATAAACCTGAGTCAGCCCAACTATAAACCTGAGCCAGCCCTAACTATAAACCTGAACCAGCCCTAACTATAAACCTGAGCCAGCCCTAACTATAAACCTGAGTCAGCCCAACTATAAACCTGAGCCAGCCCTAACTATAAACGTGAACCGGCCCTAACTATAAATCTGAGTCGGCCCAACTATAAACCTGAGCCGGCTCTAACTATAAACGTGAACCGCCCCTAACTATAAATCTGAGTCGGCCCAACTATAAACCTGAGCCAGCCCTAACTATAAACGTGAACCGGCCCTAACTATAAACGTGAACCGGCCCTAACTATAAACCTGAGCCGGCCCTAACTATAAACCTGAACCAGCCCTAACTATAAACCTGAGCCAGCCCTAACTATAAACCTGAGTCAGCCCAACTATAAACCTGAGCCAGCCCTAACTATAAACCTGAGCCAGCCCTAACTATAAACCTGAGTCAGCCCAACTATAAACCTGAGCCAGCCCAACTATAAACCTGAACCGGCCCTAACTATAAACCTGAACCGGCCCTAACTATAAACCTGAACCAGCCCAACTATAAACCTGAACCGGCCCTAACTATAAACCTGAGCCGGCCCTAACTGTATCACGTGAACCGGCCCTAACTATAAACCTGAGCCGGCCCTAACTATAAACCTGAGCCGGCCCTAACTATAAACCTGAGCCGGCCCTAACTATAAACCTGAGCTGGCCCTAACTATGAACGTGAACCCGCCCTAACTATAAACCTGAGCCGGCCCTAGCTATAAACGTGAACCTCCCCTAACTATAAATCTGAGTCGGCCCAACTATAAACCTGAGCCAGCCCTAACTATAAATGTGAACCGGGCCTAACTATAAACCTGAGCCGGCCCTAACTATGAACCTGAGCCGGCCCTAACTATAAACCTGAGCCGGGCCTAACTATGAACGTGAACAGGCCCTAACTATAAACCTGAGCCGGCCCTAACTATAAACGTGAACCGGCCCTAACTATAAACCTGAGCCGGCCCGAACTATAAACGTGAACTGGCCCTAACTATAAACCTGAGCCAGCCCTAACTATAAACCTGAACCAGCCCTAACTATAAACCTGAGCCAGCTCTAACTATAAGCACGATCAAAAAGGAAAGTCTTAAGCCTACTCTTAAATGTGGTGAGTGTGTCTGCCCCCCGGACTGAAATGGGAAGCTGGTTCCACAGGAGAGGATCTTGATAACTGAAGGCTCTGGCTCCCATCCTACTTTTTAAGACTCTAGGAACCACAAGTAACCCTGAATTTACGGAGCGCAGCTCTCTAGTAGGGCAGTATGGTACTATAAGCTAAGATATGATGGCGCTTGACCAGTTCGGGCTTTGTAGGTGAGGAGAAGCATTTTAAATTGTATTCTAGATGTTACAGGGAGCCAGTGCATATAAGCTAATACAGGAGTAATATGATCTCTTTTCTTAGTTATTGTTGGTACATGAACTGCAGCATTCTGAATCAGCTGGAGAGATTTAATAGATTTATTAGAGCAGCCTGATAATAAGGAATCGCAGTAATCTAGTCTAGAGGTAACAAATGCATGAACTCATTTCTCTGCATCGCTTTGAGACAAGATGTGCCTGATTTTTAAAATATTACGTAGGTGAAAAAAGGCAGTCCTTGAAATAAGTTTTATCGGAGAGTTAAAAGACAAATCCTGATCAAAGGTAACTCTGATATTCATTACGGTGCTGCTGGATGCCAGCGCAATGCCATCTAGAGAAACTATATCATCAGATAACTGATGTCGGAGGTGTTCTGGGCCGAGTAGAATAACTTCAGTTTTGTCTGAGTTTAACATTAGGAAGTTGCAGGTCATCCAGGTTTTTATGTCCTTAAGACATGCTTGAAGTTTAGCGAGCTGGTCGTTTCATCTGGTTTGATCGATACATTACATTTATATTACATTACAGTCATTTAGCAGACGCTTTTATCCAAAGGGACTTACAATTCAGATTCTATCACATAGATATAATTGAGTATCATCTGCATAACAATGAAAGTTTATAGAGTGTTTTCTGATAATATTGCCGAAAGGAAGCAGATATAAGGTGAACAAGAGTGGTCCAAGCACAGAACCTTGTGGAACTCCATGACTAACGTTGGTGTTCATGGAGGTTTCATTGTTTACATACAAACTGTGATCGATCTGATAAATAGGATTTAAACCAGTTCAGTGCGGTCCCTTTGATGCCAATATAATGTTCTAGTCTCTGCAACAGGATGTAATGAATGATCAATGGTGTCGAACGCAGCACTAAGGTGTAACAAGACAAGAACAGAGACGAGTCCTTTGTCTGATGCAATTAGAAGGTCATTAGTTATTTTACCAGAGCTCCCTCTGTGCTGTGATGCTTTCTAAATTCTGACTGACAATCCTCAAATAAACTATTGTTTCGTAGAAAGTCACACAACTGATTTGCAACTGCTTTCTCAAGGATCTCAGAGAGGAAGGGAAGGTTAGAGATCGGTCTATAGTTGGCCAACACCTCTGGATCCAGAGTGGGCTTCTTAAGAAGAGGTTTAATTACAGCTACTCTGAAGGACTGTGGTACATGGCCTGTTAGTAAAGACGTGCTAACTAACGGTAACACTTCTTTAAGCAGTCAAGTCGGTATCGGGTCTAAGAGACAGGTAGAAGGTTCAGACGTAGACATTGTTGAAGTCAATTGGTGATGGTCGATGGGAGTAAAGCATCTAAACATACATCAGGGTTTACAGCTGTTTCTAGGTTACTCTATTTGAGGAAAGATCGGTACTAGTTGAGGGCAGGAGATTATTAATGTTCTCTCTAATAGTTATAATCTTATGATTAAAGAAGCTCATGAAGTCATTGCTACGGAGTACTCAGCTCAATAGAGCTGTGACTCTCTGTCAGCCTGGCTACAGTGCTGAAGAGAAACCTGGCTTGTTCTTATTTGTCTCTATTAATGAGTAATAAGCTGCTCTGGCCTTACAGAGGTCCTTCTTATATATCTTAAGACTGTCTCACCAGACTAACCGAGATTCTTCCAAGTTAGTGGAACGCCATGTTCTTTCAAGTTTTCGCAATGTTTGCTTTACGGCATTGAGGGTTATACCATGGAGCGAACCTCCTTTGTTTTACCATCTTCTGTTTTAGAGGAGCAATAGAGTCTAGTGTCATTCTCAGTGAGCCTGTAGCACTGTCGACAAGATGATCAAGTAGTAGGAATTCAAAAGTTATTAGATAATTGTCCGATAAAAGAGGGTTCTGTGGAAACACTATTAAATCTTCTATTTTAATGCCATAAGTCAGAACCAGGTCGAGGGTTATAACAGTGAGTGGGTTTCTGTACACTCTGACAGAAGCCAATCGAATCTAATAATGAGATAGCGCAGGACTAAGGCTATTATTCTCGACATCCACATGAATATTAAAGTCACCTACAATAATTACTTTATCTGTTTTAAGGACTAGACTTGATAAGAACTCTGAAAATTCCGATTGGAATTCAGAATACGGACCAACTATCACAAATAGAACTATATAATATATTACAATATATATTATATAACTCTTTCAACTTAATGACTTTGTAATGACATTTTATCAACATACTTTCAATATGCTATTCTTTTTACGACATACAATACTATGACATTTTTATAACAAACTGTACCATGACTTATTCATTAGTTTTTTCAACACAACTATTTTTTACTGTTACTTTTTCAATGACTTTTTCTGGCATACTCTAACACTTAACATGTTGTTCAGAGTGTCATCACAATCAAACAAGTAGCCAACAACACTGCAATACGTCAACATAAACAACTGAGCTTTTGAGAAACCTCTTTATTCTGGATCAGCCCAGTGGGAACCGCTGGACATAAGAATACAGAAGAGAAGGTTTACAGGCACAGCTAGTACAGGACTGTCTGCGTATATAAATACAAAATAAGCTCCATATATTTTATGATACATCTTTTGTCCACGAGAGAAAGTGAAAGAGGAAGGGGAAATGTCAAACAGAACTTGATATGGCACACAGTGAGGACACCAACACACTGACTTTCGAGGTTAATCCGATTGAAAGAGAAGGAGAAGTGACAAAGAAAAGACATGCCCCATTCCTTAATAACCATCTCATAATCATATTCCGACTCTTCAATAACACAAGTATTCAATACAAGTTATGTTACATGCACCAAAATATAGATTAAAAAAAGTTAAAAGCCTATCCTATCCACCCACAGCCTACTACAATGAAGTGGTGAGGACGAAGGTATCGTATTAACATCAGCTGAATGACACAACACACCATGTCCTCCATCTCAATGATGTAAGAGGGTGAGAAGGCCGTCCATCATCGTTCTCTTTGTGGACTGCACAACTCCAATCCTGAGGTGGTACAGACCTGGTTCTGATTAGATAGTGGGTGGTGGTGGTGGGGGTCTATCTGCAGTCGCCATACATACAACACCTCTCTGCCTCCATCACAGATTTTCATTTCTTTGTTATTTTCTTCCTTATCATCTCTCCACCTGCCTCCTATGACCACTCCTTTAAAAAGGTGTCCACATACCCACTCCCCCCCTCCCCCTCAGCTATTGTCCTCAGTGGTGAGGGCATCCACAGCCTCCAGAAGGTGCAGGGCCAGGCTGTACTGGGCGTGGTTCTCTGGCAGGATTTCAATCAGACGGCCGACCAGCCTGCTGGTCTGGGACAGGGGGACCAGGGGGCACCGCAGCTCACTAGGGTCCTGCAACACAAAACACATTATATACATTCCATTGTTAAACAGGCAGCTGGGCCTGTCACTGCAAAACTGGATGGCTTATTTTTACCTGACAGTTTTTGGTGATAGAGCTCAGGCCAAAACTAGAGTCCACCTTTCTTCTAAACCAATCCTGAACTAGTCCTATTCATTATTCTTCAAAACATATGCACATATTATCCATGGGATACACTTCTATGACTTTACTTACATTATAAGGACATTAATATTATAGTGCATCATATAAATGTCCTTATAGAAAAGAGCATCTAGCCTCTAAGAACCAGCGCCTGAAATGTCTTGATCCGATGACATTGTTTTGGTGTCTCACCATAGCCTTGAGCCACGTGCAGAGGGTGGGGGGGAGGCGGGCCAGCAGCTCCATGGCAGCTTGCGTCTGGCTCTGGCTGTGAAGCAGCGAGTAACTCAGCCTCTGGCCAGTCAGCACCAACAGCTGGGAGCCCAGCACATCCTTATCTTCCACCTCCAGCATCACCTGGGGGATAAGAGTTACATCACAACATTGGGTTGTAGGAGCACTGGGATCAGCATAAAAGGTTTTATAAAAGTAGTAAAATCCAGATTTTAGCTTCTGTCTGACACAAAAGAAAACCACATTGTGCCTTGCCTCTTCAGCCCGGAGGTCCAGGCCCTGGTTGTAAAGCTCGCAGACGATGTGCCGCCTCAGGATGTCGGGGTTGACCTGCAATAGGGAGCCTAGCTCCAGACACAGCGAGGGCCACCAGTCAGCCTTGGGGCCACTAGAAGGCAGAGGGGGGGTCTTGGTGCCGGGGGCTGAGCTGGAAGGATCATCTATAGCCTGAACCCAGCCGGTCAGCACCCGGAGGAGGAACTGAGACAGAGCAGGAATGTGGGCAAGATGGAATGAGATGACAACAAACTGTTTGCTTTCAAGATCTTCATTTTCTCTAGACCTCTAGATGTAGATCCACCGCCCACCTCTTGTCGTAGTGAGACCAGGCCTGGGTCCATGTCTCCAGTGGGCATCAACTGGATGGACGTCAGATCTCTGAAGAAAGCATTCTTACCCTGGGACAAAACCAACCAGGTAGGGTTATTTCTCTATGGACTCTAAAGAATCATATTAGTGTTGTCACGATACTTGAATTTCTAACTGATACAATGTTTGATACCATAGTGACACATTTACAAAAATGAGTGCATACAATTTCAGATTTCTATTGAAAGACAAATAGTGTGTGTCAAGGTGCTGTTGCAGAGAAGAGAAAGCAGAAAATGAATAATGAAACAGTTTCAAATATGCAGTATCGATATGTACTAATGATTCAACATTTTTGACACCACTCATACATATATTGTGTGTTAGCAAGTTGTGTAAATGAAAAACATGAATGCTTTAGTGGAGAGTGGTGCACTTTAGCCTCGTGGTCAAAATTAGTACGACAACAATAAACACTTGATCACCGATGAAAAAAAGAAACTTAACAAAATGATCCTGGCAAAAAAATGTTTTGTCACTTATTCATAAGTCATAAACACAGGAGAGAGAAAACAAGTCAGATCAGACTTAGAAAACTTGTTTTTCACTTCCATATATAATACTGCATTATGAATAAACACATGATGACACAACGCAAAGTCAAAATCAGTGCACAATGCAAATGTGCAAGGATACAAGTATCTAGTAGCTAGTAAATGATGTCTTCAGTCTTGTTGGGACTTCTGTAGAAAGGTCACCATGAGTGTGTGTGTGTGTGTGTGTGTGTGTGTGTCCCGTCTCCTCACCTTGCCTTCAAACAGACTGAGTGGTTTGACCCTCAGACTGAAGCTCATAGCAGCATGCAGCAGGGAGGCTAACAGGCAGTGGTGTTGCACCAGCGTGAAGCAGACGCCTCTCTGCCCCAGGCCCAGTTCAGCGAGTTCAACGAGGGACGCAGGGCCTTCGGCCCCGCACCACGCCTCCTCCACGGACAGCTCCGGAGGGGCAACGTCCTCCACCGCCGAGTCCGCCTGCGTGACAAAAAGCGACCGAAGAGATGGTGAGGAAAAAAGCTTGTGTGCTTGTCACATTATCATCTTAAATCACAGTTTAGTTCACAGTCAATGCAGCCAAGTGCAGATTACAACACATGCACAGATTTAAAGTCCCCCTGCATCTTTTCAGGATACATTCTATCCAAGAATTAAACTTTTGAAATGAGCAACATCTGCATGTTTAGATATTCTAGACTGAATTGTAAGAATTTCTATTGAACTATTTTGTGGAGAAACCCTATCAGACACAAAGCATTACTGCAGGTAATAATACAAAGTTGTTGGACATCGTTCCGAACTAGCTAATAGATCAGATGCGTATCAAGTATAGGTGTGGTTAGTAGTGGTAGTGATAGGTTTCTCCATGCTCTGCTTCTCCTGGAATCTCTTTACTTGCATAGTAATCAATAATAGACAAATGCTCCAGTCACCTCCATGAGGATCTGCAGCAGCTGGACACAGCAGCCCAGGAACGACGTCACGGCTTTGTCTCCCATCCCAACATCCTGCACACACAAACGCACGTCCTTAAAACATGCAGCTAAATACTTGAATTGAAACACTTCACATCTAAAATAATGGTATCAAATCTATACGTACTTACCCGTCGACATAAGCGATCTTTGGGTGCCTTCCCCACCTAGGAAAAGGAAGCGTTAACATTTTATATATATAGCCTCACAGACATCGCCTTCCATCAGACACACTGTGCACTTCATGTGCATGACTTACCTTCTCCATTAGGAAGGCTGCTGCTGAGAAACGCTTGACAATGAACGTACTCCACATCATGGCAGAAATACCTGAGAGGAAGATTCAGTGAAATCAGTATTAACACCAGTGATGGTCATTTTCAGAAGGTAGGCTACTGATTTACAAACGTTAACATCACTTCTGGTAACACAGTACCTTCGCTCACATATTAGGGTTATTATTTTATGCATATCTGAGGAAATGTACACCGTTTCCAACAATTATAGACACAAATATGAGAAGATGGATTAGACATCAATATATAAAAAATATTTGCAAAAAAAAAAAGCCCTTCACCTAGATGGATATATGGACAGGAGACTCGCTTCAAATGTTCAACAGCCAACCACAAGTATCGGCCCTCCTAGGAAGAGAAGCAGGTCCAGATTTAAGAACACGAGGGGATTGGTTATTAGTCATCCATGTTCCTTCCCCCACTTTGGTAGAACTGGCTTGCTGTGCAGTAAGTAGTGATAATATACACCAAATGAACTGAAGATAAACATTTAATGGCCGTCTTACGTCTTCTGAACTATCATAAACAAAAAGCCTGTGTGTGTGTGTGTGTGTGTGTGTGTGTGCACCTCGGGGTCTTTGTTCCACTGCACTACATATTCCCAGCAGCAGTGGGTGAAGAGCAAGTCAGGTGAGAGGGAGTGTGGGAACCGCTGGCTCACTGCCACCAACAGCTCTGGAAAACACAGTGGACTTTGTTTGACTTGGATTTGATCTGAGGGTGTAAAGTGTGTGATATAGTGTGTACTGTTGCAGTCATAACATTGCTCTCGTAATGCTGTATGAATCTACAAAGGCTATTAACAACATTACTGATAAAAGCAGAGATACACCTGTTTAGCATGAGAGCCAATGTAGAAGTGAATATCCACAGTTATGTACGTCAACATGTTGATCAGTTCTTGTCCGGTTCAGAGTCCTGACCTGCTCTCCTGTCTGTGTCCTCTTGGCTCTTCTCCTCCTGCTCATTTCCTTCTTCTCCAGCCTTCTGCTCTAGTTCTTCGTCTGCCTCTTCGTCTTCTCTCTTTCGGAGAATTTCCTTCAGTCGCTCAGGGGCCAAGTTGTGTCTGAACACCCACTTGGAGACACTGTCGGCAATGCCACCTTTACAGACGTAACAAAGAAAACGACACAAATAGAAGATCTGTTTTATGTAGCCACACCAAGATTATTACAGAAACCCCAAGAGGCAAGTGAGAACTTCTGGTCTAAATTGCTTTAGCCTTTTGTTTAAAATCCGTTTTGGATAATAATAAGATGTGTTTTTATCAACTGTGAAAACAAGTGATTCTAAATGTTTTGGCAGGATCATTTTTCAGGATCAGTTTGTTGTTGTAATACCCATTTACCCAAAGACAGAAAGAAACACATCATAGCTAACAAGAAAGAACCGCTGTCTTACTTTTTGATAGCTCATCTGTCTGCCTGCATACATCCCTGAGGATATTCATCTTTACAGCTTACCTGTGCCTCCCTCCAGCAGCGTTTTGATGGAGCACTGAGCTGCAGCGCCCCCTGTTGCTCCCTGAGGAGGAGGCACCAACAGCAGAGTCTGCAGCACCAGCACGTCCTCCAGCTGGTGAACACACACCACCCACTGCTCCAGCTCTAGGGACACCGCCTCCCACTCTGACTGAAACTGTCCCACACAAACACAGAAAACAGGTCAGTGAGTGTGGTTTTAGTTGCCGATATTATGCCTCGAAGTAGTTATAGTGTTGGTGAAGAAGGTGGGAGAGTACCAACTCGGAAATAAAAGTCAACCCACAGAATGATGAGTGCACTCCTGTGTGTATATCTGTGTGTGTGCACGAGACTACCTTGCTGTCAGCCCGGCTTGTGATGCTCGCCTTTGCAGCACGGTGAGCAACGAAGGCGGCCAGCAGAGCAGCCGCAGCATTGTGGGACTGGATGCATGTGCAGCGAACTTGCTGCCACCAGGGAGAGATGGACTGGGGGTCCCACGACTCCTCAACTGCTCCTGAAAAGAGGAAGCGTTAACAGTTTCCTCCTCCTTTTTTTCATGGATTGACACTTTTGCAAATGAGTCAGCCCACGCTGGACACACGCACACACCTTTCATGTCGCTGAGGGCGATGAGTAGTGTGTGTAGATTTCTAACGGCCTCTTCTGGTTTCTGTAGCACCTCCTTCTCTCTTTGCAACCACACACTTAGCAACAGAGACTGAACAGAAGAGGAGCAGGTGGAAAAGGGTCAAACTGAAATATTAGCGGAATGAGCATTCATTTAAAGTGGTGGCACTCCTGTACTAAAATACTTGTTTAAGGATGGATTGCTGTCATTCCCATTCTTCTTATGGAAGCTTTTTGGAGTCTATAGGAAACATGCCCACTCCAAAAACTACATATCATAATTACATTAGTCCTCATATTTGTCACATAATCATCTGACTGCACTTTTACCTCCATGAGCAAAACACAACTTCATTTCAACCAATCTTTTCCTCCATCTTACCAGCAGCTGCTGTGGACTGATGCCAGCCTGCTGCAGTGTGTCACAGACTTCACGGGGAGGACTCTTTCCACACAGACAACCCCAGAACATAAAATTCCCTGCAAAGGACACACAAGAGTAAAGTCCTCAGTCTGCACTTGTGTGATGCACTGATGTCTGTAAATCAAAAAGTATTCTTCTTTTCTACTACACAACCCTCTGTGTGACTTGTGTAAATTCCACCTATCCCGTTGTTGCACATGGAGAAAGACGGCAATAGAATTCCACTGGTGTGAGACAGACACTACCAGCATCTCACTGCCAAATGACACTTCATACTCTTACCTGATACTTATGCATTTGCAATTGATTTGGCAGTGTCATACTGAGACGAACAAAATGCTACACATAGCCTCATATATTTTGATTGTTTCATGTATCTGCTTGGATAACTGTGTAAAGGTCTGGTCGTACAATGTGCATACAAATGTTGCCATACCTAGATGATTCCATTTGGTTTCAGAGCCGCGGGTGACCCTCAACCCCTCATCATCGGTGCACTCCATCTGGGAGAGAAAGGCTTGGGCTGGCATGGGTGAGTCAGGTGAGTCCTGGGCAAAGGAAACACTTGGTCTCGCGGTGAGCTGGGCGTAGCGTTGCAAGGTGGGGCCAACGCGGGACAACTCCTCCTCTATGCCTTCGAGGGAGTCCTGTTGGGTGGGGAGACCAGAAGTTTATCATAGAGTTATGAGTATTAATAATGACCACGTAGCAACAATACTGCCCTAGTTAGTCGCTGTAATGCCTATCATACGGTATTACCGGTATGTAGCTTTGTATCGTGTATTACAGTTTAGAAACGTCTATGCGAGTGCCATTAACAAGCTTCACATATGTGTATGTCCTTACATTTTCAGAGCAGGCCTCTCTGTCTGCACCAGAGTGCAGGTTCTGGATGTCGGTGTAGAGCTGAAGCAATGTCAGCTGTGAGGAGCAGAGCTGGAGTAATGCTGCATCCACCTCCTCAGGGTCTGTGATGAAGAAATACACAACCACGAACAAAGACAGATAAACCATTGTATGATATGTACGGAACATTTTACAGTACAACATTGTTTCTTAACAATAAACCGTCTCGTTACCTTGTTGCTTCAGAGTGTCATGTAAGGCGCGTGTGATGTTAGTTAGACATGAGACAGGAGCATTCTTGTTTGACAGCAGAGACTCCAAAGCCTAGAAGCAAGAGGGAAGACTTTGACCGTTACCACAAAGACACCAGGCCTCTCTGTTAGTGTGTGAGCCAGTTTGTTTTGTGTCTTTGTTTGTACCTGCTTCTTAATGGCGGGGTGTTTGATGTCCAGCAACACACTTTTGGCTTCGCGCTCCAAAATGTCTGAAAAGTAAAAAGATGAGTAGGCACATAGAAGGGCAGAGATTCAAACCTCTCTTACATCTCCATCTCCATACATCCTGCATCTCTTACCAGGCTCCACCTCTCTGCTCCTCAGTATAGTGGTCAGTCTTTTTATCAGGTGCATATCCTTGGCTCGCTCGCTTTTCTTGTCACTGAAACGGGGAAGAGAGATAAAGAAGGATTTGGATATCAAAGCCTAGAATTCATCTGTGAAGGTCATTTGTTTGTGAGAATATAAAGACTTTTGGAGTTGTGGTTGAAAACCTTAGTTGTGAAAGTAAATGATGAAAGTCAAGTAGCCATAAACTCCCATTCTTTAGCAGGATCTAAATGTGCCTCCTGTTCAGTCGAGTGAGTACATTTTGTACAAAAATAAGTTCTATGCTTCTATAGCTGAGGTACATAATACAGATATTACTAGAACGTAGGGGCGTAAAGATTAACTGTAACGTCTCTGAAAATTGGCAGAGTTTAAATCCATACGGCTAAACTGATACAAAACTCTGCTTCGTCTCAAATTCTCCCAAACCCAAAGTGGAATCGGTCAAAAAACGCTAGGTCCGTTATAAACTGACAATCAGAAAAAGCTCCACTTGAGCAGAATTTGACACGTTATATGACATGGATGTATAAAGATGTGTATGAGCAGAAAGAGACAAATTGAGGTTTTCTGTGTGTGCACGAGGCAGCGAGACCTGGCCCTGTCTCTCCACTATTTATACAGTAAAGGGGGGACAGGAGCAGAGGACAGCCAGCGAGCCAGCAAGTCATGCGTGAAAGCAGGCGGTCACTAGTGGGGAGCTAGCTAGGTAACAAGCTATGAAGATTCAGAAAAACAAATGGGATTCAAATGTGCCAGGCGATGGTTTTGTATGCGGGGAGGCTAAGCTACATTCAACAGCAGCACACAACCATTTTGCTGCCTATTTTGGCTTGTTGGCTGCATGTCAGCAAGTGATAACCAATTAGCTAGCTGGGGTACATATATAAAATACATGTCATAGAATTCAGTCACATCATCATCACAGATTCAAGGCAAACAACAGTTGAAATTAAAAGGTTACTGCCATTAAATTACAACCATGGCCGATGAGCTGCATTGAACCAAACTGGTATGGGAAATATATGACACGTCATGACAATACTATATGACTTAAGTTCATCTGAATATATCAAAGTAGTGCTTTATTGGACTGTATTGAATTACCACATGGTTAAATGTATCGTGTTTGTATTGTATCGAAGACTATTGAGATATGTATTAGATGGTCCTGAGAGGGAAAGATACACATCCCTATTAGAATGACATTCCTAGTACATACAGGGACCAAAAGCTTGTTTGAGAGAAGAAAGAGTATCCCTACACCACATGTACAAGCAATCCTACTGTACAACAAACACGAAGTTTGATGTTTTGGGATTCTTGAACTCAGTTTCTGCTGCTGGCCGAAGAATAGTCATGAACATGACCCCCATTAAGGCTGCAACTTGTCAAATTAACACTTTCAACAAGTGAGATACAGTATGAAGTATTATTTAGTGTGCTTCAAAAGGTGCTGGACTACTCCTTTTAAAAACGCACACACGACAAACGCTGATCGACAGTATCTCTGAGGTTCATGTATGTCTGTGAACCAACCTGAGGGCCAGATGGAAGGGGATGTTCACTGTCCTCAATGCTCCTGTGATGGGATCCAGCAGACACACCTGCTGGGTGAGGAGCTGCCAGCCCTTACTGGTAACACTGTTCACCCCCATCAGACGGTAGCCAGCGTACAGCAACCTGGAAGTGCACACGCACAAAACAACAACATTTAACACACATTATATTGTGTGCTATTCCCCAGTTTGTCTATCCGTGAGTGTCCGAGTGTACAGCATCTTCTGTGGTACTACATACGAAAATGCACACGTGCTGCTTTGTTTGTGATGCTTTTGAGTCGAAGAAAGCACAGCCCTCAGAAAAAGTTGACGCCTTCAGTTTTCGCATTGTTTATACCTGCAGTGTTTGCCCACAGTGAAGGCGCCAACTCGAGGCCCCTGCTGCATCCCCCACACCTCCAGGATTCCCCTGCGGGGTGCGTAGATGACCAGAAACAACGCATGGCGTCTGGGAAGGGAGGCAGAGGGGGAGAACTCCCGATCACCGCGCTCCTCCGGAACCTGCAGCCAACCCAGTTGAGCATCTCGGTAACCTGCAGTCAAGTTAAATCAATGAATGGTCTTATGATATTAAAGAAGGAGGCTATCAATGTTTGATAGTTAGCATGTCTCTCAGACCACATGGATACTTCCGCTAAAGCGACAAGAGAAATGAAACGTAAAAGAGGGATATGAAACTTCTACCTTCTTAGCACGTGCTCCATGCTTCAAGGGATAGTTCAGATTGTTTGGGAGAGGACGGGGGCAGCAGCTAAACGTATCCTAGCCA
>NC_136649.1:2820663-3075663 GCF_949748355.1 Melanostigma gelatinosum | reverse complement strand
AACTGGTGTGCAGTGATTTTCATTCCTCCTCAAGGTAATCAAATTTTACTCTCACCCTTCGTCAGTGCTAAGGGTTCCAGTCCAAGACACAGCCAAGGTCATCTCCTCTCTGCCACTGTCATCAGTAAGCCACTTAGCTGGAAGAAACAATGAGCATTAACAGCAAAGTATAACTCTCCTGTGTACTTAGCGGTGTGTGTGTGTGTGTGTGCGTTCGGGTTGGGCCGGTTTAAAAATTGGTTTGACATTAAATCAAACAACCGCCATCAAACAAATATATCATAGTGTACCACTAGGTGTGGCACTTGACTCAGCAGCTGTTCCCGAGTGAACCATAATGAGACAGAGAGCTCATGAATGAGCGACAACTGCCGCAGTTTTAGTTTTCTTTGAGACTAACTCTTCCTTGTCTCTTCTCGTCATCATCATTAGAGATGTTCCCATACCGATGCCGATTCCAGTACCTACACTTGCCGCTAACAGGTACCGATCCCATTCCAGTGCGTTAAAAATCAAAACTTCAAACAGGTCATAATTCTTTTGAAGATTACATTTGAACACATCTGATAACATTTTAGTTTGTCTTCGCCCAATACTCATTTTTTCAAGATAGAGCTTGACCGCATCGTAATGAAACTTAATGCAACCCTCTGGTATTAGCCAAGCAGCCCACCAGATGTAAACCGGCACCCTTCCTGCTGATTTCAAACAGACTTTATGTTCACGATGTAGCATTATCAAAAAACAGGTTGCTGATGTACCGGTGTTGGGTAATTGAGCTGATAAATGATATGTAACGCGATATCGGATCAGTGCATAGACTTGCATACTCGCCGATATCTGATCCAGCATTTTAGGCTTAATTGGAGGCTTTCCAATACTGGTATCGGAACACCTCTAGTTGTCATATTGCTTATTACTAATGTAACACAAGCTGAATTTGGCACAGTGACTCCTTCGGCATAGGTTGCTGATGAAGGCCACTTTTTAATTTGCCAGAACGTGCCATAATGACAAATGCCGGTTCATCGGTTTGACGCTCGAACCTTACCGGCAAAACCGTCATCGACACAGCTCTAGTGTGTGTTTGCACATCTGACCTGAGAGAAAGACAGCCTTCTGTTCACGGGCCACTACTAGCAGGTCAGAGCAGGGCGACAGGGACACTACACAGTCCTGCAGCCAAGGGGCCCTCTGCCCTGTGGTCTCCTCCTCCACCTGTGGGGCAAAGAGGAAAGGAGGGGACCTTTGCGGTCAATCTGCAAATATATGAGTGATAACCACATACAACACCTCAGGTCAATTTCACATATTTCACAAAGTGGTTTGCAGCTTTTGTGTTATTGTCAATTTTCTTATTCAGTTTTTTGTTATGACAATGTTAGACAAGAGAATGACAAACAAAAGGACAGACCGTTGTGGCAGAAGTGGCTCCCTCCTCTTTGTTTTCTCCACTATCCATGTCGCCTCCCATTCCGAAGAGTCCCAGGACAACTCATTTTCTGTTAAAAGGTAAAAGGGGAAGAGGGAAATCAAATTAATAATTTGTGACATCATGCTGACTTTTAATATGACCCGGTGAAGTGACTGACACTTTTCTGGTAGCCTACACATCGCAAACATGACAGTGATCTCACGTTCCAAGAAAAGTGACAAATTTTACTGTTATAGAGGGGGGTGAAATCCTGGGTTTAAGTCACAGCTGTTGTGTATGGAAGTGTTAACGCCAACCACTAAAAATATTAACTGAACACAGACATAGTGATGATGATCTACCAAACCGTATACAACTAAATGAGATTTTATTTTATTTATTTATTAATTATTTATTTTAAAACATATATACATATATATATATATATATATATAATATATATATATATATATAACATATATATATATATATATATATATATATATATATATATATATATATATAACATATATATATATATAACATATATATATATATATAACATATATATATATATATATATATATATAAAATATATATATATATATTAAAAAAATATATATATATATAAAATATATATATATATATATATATATATATATATATATATATATATATATATATATATATACATAAAATGCAAGCCTTGGTGCACAGTGTGTGGGGGTCAATATTCCAGCGCAATAACATTGTGCTGCTGGCACGATCTGTAGGTCTGAACGCATCCACATGAAATAAAGACTTTAGGCCAACAGCATCCTGCAGTGATGTGTTCAGGTGCCTCATGTGGGATGACTCATAGCACAAAGGGCAGACACAGTTCTCCTCCTCGCCTCTCATTGGCCTAGTGGTATTGTTAGCAGAGCACAGATGAAGCTCTATCCATTCTCTTTACAAAGCCTGCTTTGATGGCCATGACCATCAAAGTATGTGCCATTAGAAACAGTAATTAAAGGAATTCATGTAGGGTTTTCGTTAAATATATTTATTATAATAATTATTTTGTACAACCCTGCTATGCATAAAGAGGGCGGTTACTTTATGCAGTCAAGATTATTAAATTCCGCCCACTGTCACCTGTAGCCAAAAACTTGTGTATAACGTCAGTTCCCGACAAAGTGACCCACGCACCCTTTGGCTGCATTGTTTAACGGTATTTAGCTGTAGTCCTTAATATGTTCGTTAGTAATTGCTTTGTTTAACTGAGTGTTATGCATAGCTAGTTCCAGAGGTAGCTACCTGGACTGTTGTCACTTTGGTTAACACTAATGTGCTAGCATGCTACATCATGCATCTGTATCGTCTATCTCGCCCTGGTAACATACCTGTTTGATTCTTCTCCACTGGCTCGGTTTTCTGGCTCAGGTACAAGTAGTCCCTGACCGTTTTGAGCTCTTGGAGCCGACAAAACTCCAATAAGCTGCAGGACATCTCTCTCCCGTCCCGTCAAGTAGACAGACAGGGAATCAGCCAGTTAGCCCGCTTGCTAACAGTCCAGCTGTGGAAGATTGCAACGTAGCTTAGCAGTTTGAGTCCGTTTGCAAGTCCTGCTATCGTGTTAACTTTATGACAGCCTGTTCACAAAGACAATGCTACTTACTTGTCTTAAACTGGCCCTTAAATAAATGTTTCAGGAGCCTGGTACTCTTATTTTCCTCCAACATTTGCAGCTTCCACCTTAATTCTGATGTGTTGATGACACATCGTTAGCATAATAAAGTAAGTACTTCCGGGTCCTTGGTGAAAGCAGAGTCAAACTTTTCAAAATAAAAGCAGTATCTATTATTAACTAGCCCTAACCCTAACTGAAAATAGATATCCAATTCAAAAACAAATTGCAAAAAGCTTAATAATTCAAAAAGTTTAAAGATTACTAATATGAAAAGTCAAATCACACCTCTCCTGAAAGAGCTGAACATTTTGATATTTGAACAGTTTCTGTGGCTTAAAAAAATTCATCAGTGGTGATATTTGTGGTGGTATAAGTTGCAATGAGTGAGAGAGAGAATGAGAGAGACATAATCATCATGTTTGACACACATAAACAGAGGTTATTAAATGACAGGCTTCATCACAAGCAGTTCAGTTAGAATTCACTCTCTGGGGCTTTTATTTTGAAATGGCGTGTGTGTGTGTGGGGGGGGGGGGGCGTGGAGGAGGGTGGAAAGACCTCTAAGACCTGAAAGACTGTATGAGAGAGAGAGAGAGAGAGAGAGAGAGAGAGAGAGAGAGAGAGAGAGAGAGAGAGAGAGAGAGAGAGAAGAAAGAATGAGTGAGAGAGAGAGAGAAGAAAGAAAGAGAGAGAGAGAGAGAGAAGAAAGAAAGAGAGAGAGAGCGAGAAGAAAGAATGAGTGAGAGAGAGAGAGAGAGAGAAGAAAGAGAGAGTGAGAGAGAGAGAGAGAGAGAAGAAAGAGAGAGAGATAGAGAGAAGAAAGAATGAGTGAGAGAGAGAGAGAAGAAAGAATGAGTGAGAGAGAGAGAGAAGAAAGAATGAGTGAGAGAGAGAGAGAGAAGAAAGAATGAGTGAGAGCGAGAGAGAGAGAGAAATACGAATGAGTGAGAGAGAGAGAGAGAGAAGAAAGAATGAGTGAGAGAGAGAGAGAGAAGAAAGAATGAGTGAGAGAGAGAGAAGAATGAGTGAGAGAGAGAAGAATGAGTGAGAGAGAGAGAAGAAAGAATGAGAGAGAGAGAGAGAAGAAAGAATGAGTGAGTGAGAGAGAGAGAGAAGAAAGAATGAGTGAGTGAGTGAGAGAGCGAGAGAGAGAAGAAAGAATGAGTGAGTGAGTGAGAGAGAGAGAGAAGAAAGAATGAGTGAGTGAGAGAGAGAGAGAGAAAAAAAATAACTAGAAAATGCATTTCCTGCTGAAAATGCGTTGGAATGCTGAAAGCTGAAATGAATCTCAAAAACATTGCTGAAAATAGATATCCAATTTTTAAAAAAATTGCAAAAAGCTGAATAATTCAAAAAGTTGAAAGATTACAAATATGAAGTTGTCACCCCTCTCCTGAAAGAGCTGAACATTTTGATATTCGAACGGTTTCTGTAGCTTAAAAGAATTCCAGCAGTTGTGATATTTGTTGGAGTAGTAGTAGAAGTATTATTCGCAGTATAAGTATGAGTAGCATTTGAATAAGTACTAGTTGTAGCAGTAGTGATATTTGTAGTAGCAGTAGTAGTAGAAGTTGTCGTCGAAGTATTTGTAATTAGAAGAAGTAGTAGAAGTAGTAGTATCAGCAGTCGGACTAATAGCTGTAGTAGTATTAGTACTGGTTATTAGTACTGGTTGTAGCAGGAATAGCAGTATTAGCAGTTGTGGTATCAGTAATAATAGTAGTGGTAGTGGTAGTAATAGCAGTAGTGGTAGTAATAATATTTATGGTAGCAGTAATAGCAGTAGCAGTAGTAGTAATAGTAGCAACAGCAAAAGTTGTAGTAGTAGTGGTATGTCACTTGCTTAACAGCATTCCAACAATAAAGATTCGAAGAACAATAGTTGGAATGCTTAACAGCATTCCAACAATGAGAGAGAAAGACCTCTAAAGATCCCTAAGACCTGAATGACTGTATGAGAGAGAGACACACAGAGAGAGAGAGGGAGAGGAGTGTATGTGTGCGTGTGTCTGTGAGTCTGTGTTTATCAACATCACTAATTGGCTCAATCGCGAACACCTGTGTGCTTGGTTGTTGGAATGCTTAACAGCATTCCAACAATAAAGATTCGAAGAACAATAGTTGGAATGCTGCACAGCATTCCAACAATTATAATCAATTAATAATTATATGGCAGAATTAAAGACGTGTTTTTTAACAGTCAGTTGATACATCAAAATGCATTTGCGACCTACAATACGATTTCTTGGTATTTGTAAAGTGTATTGGTATGTTCTTTTCACTAGAGGGCAGTAGGGGAACATTTTTTTCAGTTGGCTTGTTGGATCTTGTATCTCTTCCTCCTCTCAGCGCTTACATATTGTTTTCCACCCAGCTCAACCACAGTGTACTGTACTCGTACTACAACATAATGGCATGTTTTCCATTGTAGTACTGTAGGCAAACAGTAGGCTCAGTGATGTACACAACTTCCATTCATATAATTATTCTGGTCGCTGCTTGTTGAAGATTTGGGAAATAAACGTGATCAAACTTATTTTATATCATTCTTGATAGAAAATAAGAAAATGGTTGAATGTAATTTTAAGTTTGGTCAGTTATTCACTGCAATAACATATTCATATACTCCACTATTAAACAAAACAAACAAAGAAATGCAAGCTAAATTGTTAAGGGGGAAGATCTTTACTCAGGTCATGGCCTATTTACTCTGCCTGTCTTGTTGCCCTACATTTATTTTACCTTTACCCTATGAAGTTAAAGGTTCAGTGTGAATGTTCTCAGAGACAAAAATAAATAAAAATAATTTTTTTGTTCTGACTGTTGGACTATATTGACCCCACACAGAGTATCATGTTGGTGGAGTCTTGTGGGGTCAGAGGTCAAGGTTACTACTTTCTGTTCTCTGTGAACACAAGGTAATGCCTGCAGTGAACATGACCAGCTGTTAGTGGCATTGTTTAACACTGCTCAGTGTCTTTCTTTCCCATCCTCTCTTATGCTCTTTAAAAAGCAACGGGCATTTTGCCAATGTACTTCCTGCATTCTCCATATCTGCCCCCTCCCTCTGGAACTCTCTCCCCAAAAACATCCGAGATTGCACTGACCTTTCCACATTCAAATCACAAATCAAAACTCACCTGTTCAAAACTGATTTTAAAGTGTGACTATTATTGTGTACTTTGTTTTTAGTGTGTTGTTTTTATATATGATGATTTTAATGTAAAGCGTCTTTGAGTGTCATGAAAAGCGCAATATAAATAAAATGTATTATTATTATTATTATTATTACGAAAAAATCCCACGTAGCTCTCACAACCAAAACACACACCCACACACACGCACACACACACACCCACACACACCCACACACACCCACACACACACACACACACACACACACACACACACACACACACACACACACACACACACACACACACACACACACACACACACACACACACACACACACAAATACAAACTCACCTCTGGGGGGTGCCCAAACGTTTCCGGTCCGGAAGGCCGGACACAGAAACTCAGGAAACAATTTGGTGTCAGAGAGGTCCTGTACCATTGCTTATTGCGCTGTTGTTGTGGCGACTGTTTCACAGTCAAGAGAAAACAAATCTCCATCTGGTTCCCTCTTCCTTTGTTGGCAAGGAAGTGAGCTGGCATCACTCTGTCCCAGGACGGCCATGTTGTTGATACGCAAAGAGAGATGAGATTGATTTATTCAGACACTCGTAAGCGTAAGTCACTCCAGTAAGACTTTGGGCACATTGAGGATTGTTTTGTGATGCTTGCTTTTTGGAAGTTATTCAAATAAACAATTGAGTTACACTCACGTCACATGATGCCATTGTGATTCATCTGGTGGAATTAGAGTAAATTTAATTAATAAGTTGTTTATTGTGAGACACAATAACGGCCTACGTTAAAGCGATGTGGCAGCTGTATGCTCCGACTTTGAGTGTACTTGCTGCCCGCTCCTGCTGTAATCTCTTCACAAGTACACTCGACATCTGGGAAACACAAACTGTGAAGGAAGTAGTGCAGTGTGAAAGACGAAGGGCGGCACGCTGGCTGGTTTCAGGGACCCCTTGCGTCATCGGACTCTTTAAAGGAGGAGTACACTGACGCACGCCCACGCAGTCTGAAGACCTACAGGTCACCAAGAGTGCCAATTAGCCCTCTTGTCTTAAACCTGTGGAAGGAATGAGATGTTCTGAGTACAATATGGCAAAGTCATGTGTTTGCTTTGGCACATGATGGCTTGCTGTGTTGTGCCATTCAACATATCTCTGCAACATTTCAGCAGCTCATCGCACCAACGGTTCATTTTCCGCTCTGCTATTTACATTTGGTGGAAATCCTAGACCTTTTGCATTCTTAAATGTAAACATTGTTGATTTATCTTACTATTTTATATAAATATTGGGTAGTTAACAGAGCTGCTGGGAACGGTACATTATATTTCCATAACTGCATACCATAAAATTAAATCATGGTCTAAAAGGCAACTTCCCCAAACTCCATATTGGTATTCTTTGAAACTGAAAAGCTTGCATAGAAATTGTACTACTTTTGCTCATAATCCACTTTTTTAACATGCATCTTGCAGGAATGTGTTAATTTTATTTATATATATTGCAATCAGCATATCCAGATGTGTTAAATGTATTATGTGGGCAGTTAAGACAGTAATATAGATCCAAAGATCAAACAGTCATGTGTTAACTCTTTTATGACAAATAAAGTCTGTTCTCTGAACTTGTCTGCAGTGGAAGTCTCGAGCTCTTCAACAACAATATGTTGCCAGTTTATGTTTCTGCTAAGTTTTACTGCAAGGGTTTCAACATTTAGTGTGGTTTTGGTGACGTTTCCAGATCCTATCAGTAGTGAGGGAGTCAGCAAACAGAAAAAGAGACATATTGTCTCAGATGAGCAACCGTCGCCTGATCTCTTGTCCTCATCTAATCTTCTCTCTGAAATCCCCTGACCAAACAAAATCGTCACTGCTGACGTGATGCAATGTATGAAGCTTAAGTGCTGTGAAACTGAGGACATGAGACTCTCTGATCCCCCTACCTGAGGTTATTGCAAAATGAGCACGAGGGTATTCGCGGCCATGAGATAAGTATTTAATACTGTAGTTCCTTCTTTTTTTTTTGCAAACTAACAGGCAACATTTGCCCTGAATCATCCCTTTGAGTGCTGTCACATAAGCTAGTCCAGCAACCAAAGGCCAATTTTCACCATCCCTGAGGCGTCTCCCAAATTGCATTTGGTGATGTGTTTATGATGATGAGACTAGCCTTGCACACCCACTTATCCACAGCTGCAATGTGACGTTTGGCACGTATTGTGGTGCATTATAGCGCCTCCCATGTGTCATGGCACTGGTGTTTGCAGGACGGCATCATATAAAATTTGCTTTAAAGTTCACATTGGAGTGATTTAAATTTTTTTAATGACCAACTTTCACGGCTTCACAGTTAGTCTAGGTGTTATTTCAGACGCATTTTGTGATTCCTTAAAACTTTCAAAGGAATATCATGTTACCCACGGTCAAATTTAAATAGTACAAATTATGAAGTATAAGGGATATTTTTCTTTCCTCAGCTTTTCAACGCAGACACCATGATTAGAGGCCTTCGTGTTTTGAGTTATGTGGTCCTACATCAACACTAATTTAGCTGCCAAGGTTCAAATAGTTTGAGTTGTTTCAATTGGAAGATTTGATCTGGCCTGTGCTCTTCTCAATTGTTAGAAGTCGGTGGGGTTGGAGGGCCAAGGTAACCGTGGTTACTGCATAAGCGACGTAATCGCAACGTCACCGGTTTGATTCCAACCCTTTGTAGCATGTCATACCCCTCTCTCTCGCTCTGATTCTAATCTGCAACCAGAGTCTTCATCTGTTTTGCCAAAAGACAAAATCATATTTCAATCAATTCTGAACCCACCAAGTCGAGATGAAGCAGAGGTTTTGAGTGTCATGGGTTAAAGGTTAAACGTTTAACTTTGATTCCCGACTATTTTGTTTAAATATATATATATCATATTTAAACCTGCAACTTTTTTTCTTGGGCAGCGAAGACATATCCTCACCTGTTTCGACGACATGGCAGAATTATTGGGGAAACAAATGCTCATTTACACATCCAGCAGTTACAGAGCAGCATTACCAGTCATGTGGAGTCGTCCGATTTTTCGTGCGTTCTCCTGCAAATATTCAGCAACACGTGATCATTTCTCATCATTACATGCATACAGCTTTTTCAAAATAAACTTCTGTTTTCACATGAAACTATTTGGTTAGGTTTAGGCAACAACATTACTTAATTTAGATTTTGAGAAAGATAACAGTTTGGGTTAAAATAACTACGGAAATTTCGTGACTTAAGTACGGAAGCCTCTCTTTTAGCTCTCTACCAACTCCAGAGGGAGATATCTGGGTGTTTCGCTGCCAAATGCCCCACTTTGTTCATTAGCTCACTGTGTCTTCCCTGATCCATTCACATCAGTTTACAAAATATCTTAATATTGATTTATTAGAATTGTAGCTCAGAAGGTAAAGGCGCTGACCATGAGCTGCACCACAACCGGTTTGCGTCCTGCCGAGGACCTTTCTTTCTTCCCTCTCGTCATCTCATTACTGTCTGACTGTAAATAAAAGCCCACAAATTCCCTTCCATATCTGTTCACTTTGGGAATTAAACAACAATAACCTCAGTATTCACAGTCATTTGAACATTCTGGATCGCACTCCAGGGTGAGGAACGTGAAGACATGAAAAGGGGGTTAATTTATGTTGTGCCTGGAATCCCACAGTAACAGGAGACATTCTGGTTTCCACCAGGCTCAGCACTTTTTCCACAGTGTCTTTAGTTTGGATCAGTAACCATCATCAGTTAAGTTAACATTTATAAGGGCGAAGGTTCTCTCGCACCACCCATTCTAGTGAAACATTGATGATGGAAAGGCAATGAAACATTGTTTCACTGCAGATTTTTTAAACTGCGCCATCAGACAATAACATCGCATCTCAGAAAGTTATAAAAAAATATCAATGCGCTGCGGTTTAATTTCACACTTTTCTGAATGTCAATGTTTTATAGATTTAATTCCGTCACTATTGGTGGAACCAGGGAGGGTTGTTCTGCTGAACCCATTCAAGCATTGGCATTCATTTTTAGCCTGTGTCAACAACAACTTGTTATGCACAAGCTAATCTCATGTCTTTTTTGGCACATCAGGATATGTCAACAGCTTGGCTCCACCCAGATTCCAATCATTAACCAATACTCTAAAGTAAACAAGCACAGACTAATGTGCAGAAATGCACCCTGTTTGTGTAGAATGTTATTACCCGTTATTCGGGTTTTCTTCGTTGTTATTACGGCTAGGTTTGCATCAGCTTTCTGCTCCCTTTGCAGTGTGGTTCACTTGTATGACAGCATGACCTTGATGTTTGTGTGCATAGTGAGCAATGCCAGGTGTCACTTGGATAAGAAAATAAAGTGAATACACGATGCAAATTTTGCACAAGAACTTCACAGGTAGATTACATGAGTTGTACAGGTTATTATGGCACCCTTGCATTCTCCATTCAATTTATAATTTACTCTAAGGCTGTTATTTTAAGCAAAATTCAGTAATGCAGGTTTGACTGTGCAACAAGGATACATATCTCATACTAAAGGAGGAAGCATGAAGGAAAGACACTTGTCTGCAGTGTGTGTGAACACAAGATATCTCAAAATACCAGTGGTGTATAAAGTACCCAAAAGCCATACTTGAGTAAAAGTAAAGATACCTTCCTGGAAAATGACTCCAGTAAAAGTAAAAGTCACCTATTAGAATACTACTTGAGTAAAAGTCTTAAAGTATCTGACATGTATTGTACTTAAGTCTCAAAAGTAATTTTCTGATATTAAATGTACTTAAGTATTGAAAGTAAAAGTACAAGTAAATGCTGTTAATAAAAAAGCAAAGGGTCAGAATTTTGAGAATTATGAAGTTTATTCTTTTAAGTGCTGTGGCACCATGACCAAGGACATGGAGCTGTGTTGAACATAATTGGGTTGGCTGTGATCCATCCAGGAGCAACAATGTTCAACATAATATATTGTACATAAGTATACTTTTGCATCTACTATGAACTTATCATCATAATTCTCCGAAAAGCAATATGACACTATGAAGGAGTTGTAACAGTGCGTTTATAAGTCTGCTCATTAGACTAGAGGATGTAGAGGACCAATGCATAATATTATGTTCAGCAAAAAATATCCACTTGATGCATCAGGTCAGTGTTGTGAGAAAGGACACCTGCCTTGTAAACTCCTATGGGCCTGATTTGAGCGCAATAGACAAAGGTTTCGCTCAAGCTGAATCTGCAATTGGGCGACTGCTACCATCATAACTCCATCTGATCATCCACAACATGACTCAAATATCAAAACATGATCAATACTAAAGCAGCACCGAAAGTAACAACCCAGTCATTACTTGAAACTGAAAAATGTCCTGGTCATCTTCAGAAGACAATTCTATTAGAATGTAAAGAAGTTACATTGTTTTACAATGTAACTTCTTTACATTCTAATAGAATATAACTTCTTTACATTCTAATAGAATATAACTTCTTTACATTCTATTAGAATGTAAAGAAGCTACAGTGTATAGAATGATTCTATTGAAATTATTCCTTTTTTAAAATGTTTTAGACGAGTCACTAATCACTTTAGAAGAGTGATGATAGCTGATTTAACTGACAGACATGAGATTGATCTTCTCATGTCACTCTTTATACAATGATATAAATTCATCCCCGTTTTATTGATATCTTACGAAAGGTTACTCCTCATTTTCCTGCAAAAGTCCAGCAACATGAGTCTGTTTTGGCTTGTTACATGCATACTGTCTTTTCAAAATAAACTTCCATCTTCACAGGAAACAACTAAGGTTTATGCGATGAAACTACTTAGTTAGGTTTAGGAAAAGATCGTGGTTTGCGTTAAAATACTACGGAAGTGGCGTTGCTTAAGTACGGAAGTCACGTCACAAATAAATCAACATTGGCTTCTCGTTTCACACAAGGCAGAAACTGCGGCCTCCTGGAGGAAACACTAGTGTTTGTTTGACCCATCCACCTCTCCTCATCCCACCCGTCCTGTGTGGAATTCTACTCATGTAGTCGCTCGCTAGTTTATAGCATGTAGCATCCTGGGCATCACTGGGAATCAAAACACCGCGGCTTTGAGAGCACTTGTTTGCAATTGCGCATTAACGTGATTAACCAATGATTTAACTTGCAAGCTAGGACCACTGATTCGCCAAACCTGCTTTATCCACCACCACCAACGGGTTCCGAAAGGCTGGACTACTACGAGATGAAGAGGACAGCGCAATGAGGAGGACAAAGCAAGCTCAAGGGCGGATTTGCCTCGGGAGCAAAGTGACACTGAGGGTGCAGAGCAGCTAGCAGAGCTACGAGCTACGAGCAACAACAGGACTCAGGACAGCAGAGTTATATTGCAAACCAAGATGATTTATTTCTCTCACTCAAAAACACGCACACAAAAACACGCAATAACTGTTGTTGCTCGTAGCTCGTAGCTCTGCTAGCTGCTCTGCACCCTCAGTGTCACTTTGCTCCCGAGGCAAATCCGCCCTTGAGCTTGCGTTTTCCTCCTCATTACGCTGTCCTCTTCTTATCGTAGTAGTCCAGCCTTTCGGAACCCGTTGGTGATGGTGGATTCTTTCACACTGCTCCGCGCTGTTAGGATCCACTGGCAGACTTGAGAAAAAGCTGCTCTTCTCATGCAGCGTGTCTACGTTGCTCATAGCTCTGAATAGCATTTACGGCTAACTGGCTTGGCCAGTTGCTGCTAGCACAACAGCTATTCAGAGCTGTGAGCAACAACAGTTGTTGCCTCATTGCTTTTCGTTTGGTAGCCGTGAGAGACCATAGTCTGTAATGCAAGTATGTCTGCATGAAAAGATGTACAAAGATATATTATATATTCGCTAATGCTAATCGCGGTTAGCATTTCCCCATTGGCCGTAATGTTAAAATTAGCTTAGAAGCTAGGGAGTCGGACATGTACTGTTAAAAGCATCTTGCCGTTCAACCTTTTTTGTTAACAGTCCTAGTGAGAGGTAGGTCAAAGGTACTTCATCCATATTGTAGCGACCCTGTCAGTAACAGCTGGTAGCAGAGGGGTTGCTGGTAGCAACTGTTCTATGTCGGGAGCTAGTAAATGTTGTGTTCGACCGGAACCGAAGTTGCGGTTGTTGTTGTGGCGGAGAAAAGCTACAAAAATCCGTATATAAATCGCACCGGACTATAAACCGACGCCTCAAAGTGTGGGGTAAAAAGTAGCGGCTTATTGTCCGAAAAGTACGGTACAAGTTTACAAAACCATACGTCACCATTTGTGTTAGAAGTGTTCAACCATATATCCTGGATTAAAATAACCACCAGATGATAAAAACAGTAAGTAAACAAATTGATGATATTGTGAGTACTACCACTTGCTTACTGACACCTCAGAGATTTGATACAGTTTATATTTTGGTTTATTTTACAAGGAAAATTGTTGACTGTTCCTTCTTCAGCTGAAACAGCGTCATACAGGTCAGTTTTGACAGTTCCTTCTTCAACTGAGAGCATCATACAGGTCGGCTGTGACTGTTCCTTCTTCAGCTGAAACAGCATCATACAGGTCGGCTTTGACTGTTCCTTCTTCGGCTGAGACAGCGTCATACAGGTTGGCTGTGACTGTTCCTTCTTCGGCTGAAACAGCATCATACAGGTCGGCTTTGACTGTTCCTTCTTCAACTGAAACAGCATCATACAGGTCAGCTTTGACTGTTCCTTCTTCAACTGAGACAGCGTCATTCAGGTCGGCTTTGACTGTTACTTCTTCAGCTGAAACAGCGTCATACAGGTCGGCTGTGACTGTTCCTTCTTCAACTGAAACAGCGTAATACAGGTCAGCTTTGACTGTTCCTTCGTCAGCTGAAACAGCGTCATACAGGTCAGCTTTGACTGTTCCTTCTTCAACTGAGACAGAGTCATGCAGATCGGCTGTGACTGTTCCTTCTTCAGCTGAAACAGCGTCATACAGGTCGGCTGTGACTGTTCCTTCTTCGGCTGAAACAGCGTCATACAGGTCGGCTGTGACTGTTCCTTCTTCAGCTGAAACAGCGTCATACAGGTCGGCTTTGACTGTTCCTTCTTCAACTGAAACAGCGTCATACACGTCAGCTTTGAATGTTCCTCCTTCAACTGAGACAGCGTCATACAGGCCGGCTGTGACTGTTCCTTCTTCAGCTGAAACAGCGTCATACAGGTCGGCTGTGACTATTCCTTCTTCAGCTGAAACAGCATCATACAGGTCGGCTTTGACTGTTCCTTCTTCAGCTGAAACGGCGTCATACAGGTCGGCGTTGACTGTTCCTTCTTCAGCTGAAACTGCGTCATACAGGTCGGCTGTGACTGTTCCTTCTTCAACTGAAACGGCATCATACAGGTCAGCTTTGACTGTTCCTTCGTCAGCTGAAACAGCTTCATTCAGGTCAGCTATGACTGTTCCTTCTTCAACCGAGACAGAGTCATGCAGGTCGGCTGTGACTGTTCCTTCTTCAGCTGAAACAGCGTCATACAGGTCGGCTGTGACTGTTCCTTCTTCAACTGAAACAGCGTCATACAGGTCAGCTTTGACTGTTCCTTCTTCAACTGAGACAGCGTAATACAGGTCGGCTGTGACTGTTCCTTCTTTAACTGAGACAGCGTAATACAGGTCGGCTGTGACTGTTCCTTCTTCAGCTGAAACAGCGTCATACAGGTCGGCATTGACTGTTCCTTCTTCAACTGAAACAGTGTCATACAGGTCGGCTTTGACTGTTCCTTCTTCAACTGAGACAGCGTCATACAGGTCGGCTTTGACTATTCCTTCGTCAGCTGAAACAGCATCATACAGGTTGGCTGTGACTGTTCCTTCTTCAGCTGAAACAGCGTCATACAGGTCGGCTGTGACTGTTCCTTCTTCAACTGAAACAGCATCATACAGATCAGCTTTGACTGTTCCTTCGTCAGCTGAAACAACGTCATACAGGTCGGCTGTGACTGTTCCTTCCTCAACTGAGACAGCGTCATACAGGTCGGCTTTGACTGTTCCTTCGTCAGCTGAAACAGCGTCATACAGGGTGGCTGTGACTGTTCCTTCTTCAGCTGAAACAGCGTCATACAAGTCGGCTGTGACTGTTCCTTCGTCAGCTGAAATAGCGTCATACAGGTCGGCTTTGACTGTTCCTTCGTCAGCTGAAACAACGTCATACAGGTCGGCTGTGACTGTTCCTTCTTCAACTGAGACAGCGTCATACAGGTCGGCTTTGACTGTTCCTTCGTCAGCTGAAACAGCGTCATACAGGTTGGCTGTGACTGTTCCTTCTTCAGCTGAAACAGCGTCATACAGGTCGGCATTGATTGTTCCTTCTTCAACTGAAACAGCGTCATACAGGTCAGCTTTGACTGTTCCTTCTTCAGCTGAAACAGCGTCATACAGGTCAGCTGTGACTGTTCCTTCTTCAGCTGAAACAGCGTCATACAGGTCGGCTGTGACTATTCCTTCTTCAGCTGAAACAGCATCATACAGGTCGGCTTTGACTGTTCCTTCTTCAGCTGAAACGGCGTCATACAGGTCGGCGTTGACTGTTCCTTCTTCAGCTGAAACAGCATCATACAGGTCGGCTGTGACTGTTCCTTCTTCAACTGAAACAGCATCATACAGGTCAGCTTTGACTGTTCCTTCGTCAGCTGAAACAACGTCATACAGGTCGGCTGTGACTGTTCCTTCTTCAACTGAGACAGCGTCATACAGGTCGGCTTTGACTGTTCCTTCGTCAGCTGAAACAGCGTCATACAGGTTGGCTGTGACTTTTCCTTCTTCAGCTGAAACAGCGTCATAGAGGTCGGCATTGATTGTTCCTTCTTCAACTGAAACAGCGTCATACAGGTCAGCTTTGACTGTTCCTTCTTCAGCTGAAACAGCGTCATACAGGTCGGCTGTGACTGTTCCTTCTTCAGCTGAAACAGCGTCATACAGGTCGGCTGTGACTATTCCTTCTTCAGCTGAAACAGCATCATACAGGTCGGCTTTGACTGTTCCTTCTTCAGCTGAAACGGCGTCATACAGGTCGGCGTTGACTGTTCCTTCTTCAGCTGAAACAGCGTCATACAGGTCGGCTGTGACTGTTCCTTCTTCAACTGAAACAGCATCATACAGGTCAGCTTTGACTGTTCCTTCGTCAGCTGAAACAGCGTCATACAGGTCAGCTTTGACTGTTCCTTCTTCAACCGAGACAGAGTCATGCAGGTCGGCTGTGACTGGTCCTTCTTCAGCTGAAACAGCGTCATACAGGTCGGCTGTGACTGTTCCTTCTTCAACTGAAACAGCGTCATACAGGTCAGCTTTGACTGTTCCTTCTTCAACTGAGACAGCGTAATACAGGTCGGCTGTGACTGTTCCTTCTTCAACTGAGACAGCGTAATACAGGTCGGCTGTGACCCTTCCTTCTTTAACTGAGACAGCGTAATACAGGTCGGCTGTGACTGTTCCTTCTTCAGCTGAAACAGCGTCATACAGGTCGGCATTGACTGTTCCTTCTTCAACTGAAACAGCGTCATACAGGTCGGCTTTGACTGTTCCTTCGTCAGCTGAAACAGCATCATACAGGTTGGCTGTGACTGTTCCTTCTTCAGCTGAAACAGCGTCATACAGGTCGGCTGTGACTGTTCCTTCTTCAACTGAAACAGCATCATACAGATCAGCTTTGACTGTTCCTTCGTCAGCTGAAACAACGTCATACAGGTCGGCTGTGACTGTTCCTTCCTCAACTGAGACAGCGTCATACAGGTCGGCTTTGACTGTTCCTTCGTCAGCTGAAACAGCGTCATACAGGGTGGCTGTGACTGTTCCTTCTTCAGCTGAAACAGCGTCATACAAGTCGGCTGTGACTGATCCTTCTTCAACTGAAACAGCGTCATACAGGTCAGCTTTGACTATTCCTTCGTCAGCTGAAACAACGTCATACAGGTTGGCTGTGACTGTTCCTTCTTCAGCTGAAACAGCGTCATACAGGTCGGCTGTGACTGTTCTTTCTTCAGCTGAAACAGCATCATACAGGTCGGCTGTGACTGTTCTTTCTTCAGCTGAAACAGCATCATACAGGTCAGCTTTGACTGTTCCTTCTTCAACTGAGACAGCGTCATACAGGTCGGCTGTGACTGTTCCTTCTTCAGCTGAGACAGCGTCATACAGGTCGGCTTTGACTGTTTCTTCGTCAGCTGAAACAGCATCATACAGGTCGGCTGTGACTGTTCCTTCTTCAGCTGAAACAGCATCATACAGGTCGGCTGTGACTGTTCCTTCTTCAGCTGAAACAGCGTCATACAGGTCGGCTGTGACTGTTCCTTCAGCTGAAACAGCGTCATACAGGTCGGCTGTGACTGTTCCTTCTTCAGCTGAGACAGCGTCATACAGGTCGGCTTTGACTGTTCCTTCGTCAGCTGAAACAGCGTCATACAGGTCGGCTTTGACTGTTCCTTCTTCAGCTGAAACAGCGTCATACAGGTCGGCTGTGACTGTTCCTTCAACTGAGACAGCGTCATACAGGTCGGCTTTGACTGTTCCTTCGTCAGCTGAAACAGCATCATACAGGTTGGCTGTGACTGTTCCTTCTTCAGCTGAAACAGCGTCATACAGGTCGGCTGTGACTGTTCCTTCTTCAACTGAAACAGCATCATACAGGTCAGCTTTGACTGTTCCTTCGTCAGCTGAAACAACGTCATACAGGTCGGCTGTGACTGTTCCTTCTTCAACTGAGACAGCGTCATACAGGTCGGCTTTGACTGTTCCTTCGTCAGCTGAAACAGCGTCATACAGGTTGGCTGTGACTGTTCCTTCTTCAGCTGAAACAGCGTCATACAGGTCGGCTGTGACTGTTCTTTCTTCAGCTGAAACAGCGTCATACAGGTCAGCTTTGACTGTTCCTTCTTCAACTGAGACAGCGTCATACAGGTCGGCTGTGACTGTTCCTTCTTCAGCTGAGACAGCGTCATACAGGTCGGCTTTGACTGTTCCTTCGTCAGCTGAAACAGCGTCATACAGGTCGGCTTTGACTGTTCCTTCTTCAGCTGAAACAGCGTCATACAGGTCGGCTGTGACTGTTCCTTCTTCAGCTGAAACAGCGTCATACAGGTCGGCTGTGACTGTTCCTTCTTCAGCTGAAACAGCGTCATACAGGTCGGCTGTGACTATTCCTTCTTCAGCTGAAACAGCGTCATACAGGTCGGCTGTGACTATTCCTTCTTCAGCTGAAACAGCGTCATACAGGTCGGCTTTGACTGTTCCTTCTTCAGCTGAAACAGCGTCATACAGGTCGGCGTTGACTGTTGCTTCTTCAACTGAAACAGCGTCATACAGGTCGGCTTTGACTGTTCCTTCGTCAGCTGAAACAGCGTCATACAGGTCAGCTTTGACTGTTCCTTCTTCAACTGAGACAGAGTCATGCAGGTCGGCTTTGACTGTTCCTTCTTCAGCTGAGACAGCGTGATATAGGTCAGGTTATATAGAACGGTTTAATACGAATACGTGTATTGTTACACGTAAGAGATTATTAGGTAGTGTTTCAGCTGCAGGACAGCACTGAAGGCCCAGTTATAAAATGCACGGCTCGCCACTGGCGTTAGATATACTACAAGTCGACATGTTAGCATTGCTCGGTGCTAGAAGGATCAGATACCTGACGATGTACCTCTCTGTTGAGCACTGCAGGGGAACCGGTGTCCCACTTCTGATAGATCTTAACGTCCATGACGTCTTTGGTGTTGACGCCATTGCATTTGGTAACTTTGCTGAAGCAGCCGGTGAACATGAAGTACTGCAGTTGGTACACACCGAGCTTGCTGTGCAGCACGTCCCGGAGTTGTACCTCTGAGTCACCGGAGCCTTAGACGGGTCAGAAAGTGCCAAGCATTCAGTCCAAACAAAATACACGAACATAAAACGAAACTATCTAGGCACGTACCCAAAATCAACACAAAATGAAAGTACCTTATTGAAGCTTCAATGTATCTATGGTCAGAAATTATGTAAAGTAACGTTAATGAACCGAATTTCTTTTTTTTTGTTTGAATTCATTTTTTCTTGTGGGATTGATATCTCAATACCAGAATTTCGTTTGGATAAGTAGGGACCATCTACAACAGTGTCTACATTTCCCCTTTTCTGCTTTTATCAACCTTTTCGCAGCTTTGTAACACAATAACGGCAAAGTGAGTAAAATTGCCCACAAAAGGGTTATTCTGTGTGTAAATACTGTCAACATTTTTTTTCTATAACAATTTGTTTTATGATTCAGAATTTACTGACAGGCAACGCTACAGTCACTGATTTCTCTTTTCTTCCCATACCGACCTCCTGTATACAGCGCCATCAGTTTCCCTCTCTCATCCGTTCTTGAAGTGGATGACATAGACTTTTTGCTGGCCTCTCTCCAGGAAGTAGCCCAGCCCTGCTGAAAGCTCCTGAAGAAACAGACAAACAAGGATAAAGAAAGAAATAGAAAAGTTAACACAAAATGCAGAGACATTTTTGCCTGAAACGCCCCCTAACCTAAATATAGAGATCAAGGTGCACCTGCTAAAACGGATCCCATATTTGAGCCACCACCAAAAGGTGCAAGCTCCATTCTCTCACAAGTGGACCCCCCCCCCCCAGAGAGAAGGTTGCCCATAGGTTCAAGTGGCCTGGAACACGGGTGGCTCTGAGAGACAGGTAATGAACACTTACCCACATCAGAGAGACACAGCTCCAGCAGGGGAAGCCCTCCCTGCTTGTTTATGTAGGAAATGTTATGTTGTCCGTCCTGATCAGAACATGCCTGACCATCAGAACTGGACAAAAATGCTTTAGAGCTAACAAAGCAGCTATAAGCTCCAGGTGGTTGGTGTGCAGCTTGCACTGTGCCGATGTCCAGATCCCCCATCACTGCTGCCCCATTGTACAGAGTCACCCTACCCTCTCAGGGAGGCCGCTATCAGAGCCCAATCATCTAGATTCAATTCAATTCAATTCAATTTATTTTTGTATCGCCCAAAATCACAAATTACAAATTTTCCTCAGAGGGCTTTACAATATGTACACATTTGACATCCTCTTGTCCCGGGACCCTCACATCGGAACAGGAAAAACTCCCCCAAAAAAACCCTTTAACGGGGAGGAAAGAGGAAGAAACCTGTGGGAGAGCAATAGAGGAGGGATCCCTCTCCCAGGATGGACAGAAGTGCAATGATGTCATGTGTAGAACAGGATAGTGAATTACAACACATGCAATGTAATTACAGCACATTCAATGTATGACACAACCACGACAGGAGGCAAGACCTGGTCCAGGTAAACCCGGATACACAGGAACCTGTGAGGCCAGAAAGCACAGAGACTCTGGTGAAGAAGCAGGTCAATAATGTGCATTAATGGTATCGGTAATATGAAACAGTAATGTGAGTAATAATAAAAGTGATATTAGCAGTTGGAGTCAGCAGGGCCATGGTAGGAGGAAGGACCAGGGTCCAGATGAAACCATGCTCCATGGAAACCTGTGAGGAGAGGAAGCACAAGGACTCCGGGGAAGAAACAAAATCAGTACTGTGTATTAATGGTATCGGTAGTATGAAATAGTAAAGTGAGTAATAATAAAAGTGATATTAGCAGTTGGAGTCAGCAGGGCCATGGTAGGAGGAAGGACCAGGGTCCAGATGAAACCAAGCTCCATAGAAACCTGTGAGACGAGAAAGCACAAGGACTCCGGGGAAGAAACAAAATCAGTACTGTGTATTAATGGTATCGGTAATAGGATTAATAATGTTAATAATGAAGATCGTAGTAGGTGTCAGCAGGGCCATGGCTGGTTGAAGAACCAGTGTCCAGATAAAACTGCGGTCATGGGAACCTGTGAGGCGAGAAAGCACAAATACTCCGGGGAAGAAGTAAAGTTAGTAATGAGCATGAATGGGACATCAATGCATACAGACGGAGGTGAAGAAGAGGAGGAGAGAGGTGCTCAGTGTAGGAAGTCCCCCTGTAGTTTTTGCCGATACCAGTTTGTCCATGGGCCGGTCCAAGCCAAGCCAGAGCCAGCCCTAACTATAAGCACTATCAAAGAGGAACGTCTTAAGCCTACTCTTAAATGTGGTGAGTGTGTGTGCCCCCCGGACTGAAACAGGAAGCTGGTTCCACAGAAGAGGAGCTTGATAACTGAAGGCTCTGGCTCCCGTCCTACTTTTTAAGACTCTAGGAACCACAAGTAACCCTGAATTAATGGATCGCAGCTCTCTAGTAGGGCAGTATTGTACTATAAGCTCTTTAAGATATGATGGAGCCTGACCAGTTCGGGCTTTGTAGGTAAGTAAAAGGATTTTAAATTCTATTCTAGATTTTACAGGGAGCCAGTGCAGAGAAGCTAATACAGGAGTAATATGATCTCTCCTCTTAATTCTTGTTAGTACACGAGCTGCAGCATTCTGGATCTACTGGAGAGATTTAAGAGACTTAGAGCAGCCTGAAAATGAGGAATTGCAGTAATCTAATCTAGAGGTGACAAATGCATGAACTAATTTCTCTGCATCGCTGTGAGACAAGATGTGCCTGATTTTTTGAAATATTACGTAGGTGAAAAAAGGCAGTCCTAGAAATAAGTTTTATCTGAGAGTTGAAAGACAAATCCTGATCAAAGGTAACTCCAAGATCCTTGACGGTGCTGCTGGATGCCAGCGCAATGCCATCTAGAGAAACTATATCATTAGAAAACTGATTTCGGAGGTGTTCTGGGCCGAGTAGAATAACTTCAGTTTTGTCTGAGTTCAACATCAGGAAGTTGCAGGTCATCCAGGTTTTTATGTCCTTAAGACACGCTTGCAGTTTAGCGAGCTGGTTGGTTTCATCTGGTTTGATCGATATATATAATTGAGTATCAATCATCTGCATAACAATGAAAGTTTATAGAGTGTTTTCTGATAATATTGCCTAAAGGAAGCATATATAAGGTGAACAAGATTGGTCCAAGCACAGAACCTTGTGGAACTCCATAACTGACGTTGGTTTTCATCGAGGCTTCATTGTTTACATAAACAAACTGAGATCGATCCGATAAATAGGATCCAAACCAGTTCAGTGCGGTTCCTTTGATGCCAATATAATGTTCCAGTCTCTGCAACAGGATGTAGTGGTCTATAGTGTCGAACGCAGCACTAAGGTCTAACAGGACAAGAACAGAGACGAATACTTTGTCTGATGCGATTAGAAGGTCATTAGTTATTTTTACCAGAGCTGTCTCTGTGCTATGATGCTTTCTAAATCCTGACTGAAAATCCTCAAATAAACTATTGTTACACAGAAAGTCACACAACTGATTTGCAACTGCTTTCTCAAGGATCTTAGAGAGGAAGGGAAGGTTAGAGATCGGTCTATAGTTGGCCAACACCTCTGGATCGAGAGTGGGCTTCTTAAGAAGAGGTTTAATCACAGCTACTTTGAAGGACTGTGGGACATGACCTGTTAGTAAAGACAGGTTGATCATATCTAGTAAAGACGTGCTAACTAACGGCAACACTTCTTTAAGCAGCCTAGTCGGTATCGGGTCTAAGAGACAGGTGGACGGTTTAGACGTAAAAATTGTTGAAGTCAGTTTGTCAAGGTCGATGGGAGTAAAGCCATCTAAACATATATCAGGGTTTACAGCTGTTTCTAAGGTTACTCTATTTGTGGAAAGATCGGTCGAGGGCAGGAGATTATTAATGTTCTCTCTAATAATTATAATCTTATCATTAAAGAAGTTCATGAAGTCATTGCTACTGAGGTCTATAGGGATACTCGGCACAACAGAGCTGTGACTCTCTGTCAGCCTGGCTACAGTGCTGAAGAGGAACCTGGGGTTGTTCTTATTTTTCTCTGTTAACGATGAGTAATAAGCTGCTCTAGCATTACGGAGGGCCTTCTTATATGTCTTAAGACTGTCTCGCCAGAGTAACCGAGATTCTTCCAAGTTAGTGGAACGCCATGTTCTTTCAAGTTTTCGCGATGTTTGCTTTCATTTGCGGGTTTCAGGATTATACCATGGAGCCAACCTCCTTTGTTTTACCAACTTCTTTTTTAAAGGAGCAATAGAGTCTAGTGTCCTTCTCAGTGAGCTTGTAGCACTGTCGACAAGATGATCAATCTGGGTCGGACTAAAGTTATCACAGGAGTCCTCCGTCACATCGAAGCATGGTATTGAGTTAAATACAGACGGAATCACTTCTTTAAATTGAGCTACGGCACCATCAGATAGACATCTAGTGTAGTAACTCTTGCTTAACGTTGTACACTCCGTTAGTAAGAATTCAAAGGTTATTAGATAATGGTCCGATAGAAGAGGGTTCTGTGGATAGACTATTAAATCTTCTATGTTAATGCCATAACCAGGTCGAGAGTGTGGTTAAAACAGTGAGTGGGTTTCTGTACATTCGGACAGAAACCAATCGAATCTAATAATGAGATAAATTCAGTACTGAGGCTGTTGTTCTCGACATCCACATGAATATTAGTCACCTACAATAATTACTTTATCTGTTTTAAGGACTAGACTTGATAAAAACTGAAATACGGACCTGGGGCCCGGTACACTATAACAAATATAACTGGCTGTATTGTTTTCCAGGTTGGGTGTAAAAGACTAAGAACCAAGCTTTCAAATGAGTTATCGTCTAGTTTAGGTTTAGGGTTTAATAATAGGCTAGAGTCAAAGATGGCTGCTACTCGCAAACATCGCTCTTCTGAAGGGAAGCTAACGGCTCGACACATTTAGTAAAGTTGCGGAAGCGGAGTAACAGGCCGAACAGCAGCACCAGATACTGCCCGTGATCTGCATTAGTGCGGTGATTGTGAGATCAATAGTTGTAAACCAAGCCCTCGAGCTAATTACGCTCAGTAGCTGTGTGACTGCTAGCATTTGTAACTTGTATGATCAGAGGTATTTGTTTAACACTTCGCAGGTCCAGAGTTGGGCGCCCTGCAAACCGCAGAACTTCTGAGCCGGTGGAGGAGAGGGCCACTCTACCTCCAGCTGCTCAGCCACACGGAGGCACAGAAAGGGAAGGATGTATCGTCCTGGCCCGCCGAGGCAGCAGGGGCGGCTTCCGACAATAAAGCCTCCTGTTCATCTTCCAACAAGCCATGCATGTCTAAACCGATGTCGAGCACATCATCATGGTAAGTGGCCAGTCCCTGCAGCTTTCTCGCGCTCATGGGGCGCTCCGTCTCAACCATGGCCATCCCCTCCACGTACCCCCTGTGGTCCACTCAGTTACCAATAAGGACTTGAACCGTAAAGCTCCTCGCTGTTGGACTCAGAACAAAGCTGAATTTTGGAGGGAAGATCATGCACAATGGTCTTTCCACAAAACGTGACCCGCCTCTTCAGGGTTGATCACCAGAGCTGCCGACAAAACGCACAGGGCTCAAGCTCCGTCAAAGCCCTCCTGCCATGGACGACCCCTAGACAGACGGGACATGCCTTGTGCTGGTTAGGGGCAAACAGAACACTTCTTCCTCACACGTTTATGCCCGGCACTCATCTCGAGACACAAGGCTTATGACAGCAAACTCAAAATCAGCGACCCTGCGGATAGCCAACAGGAACCGCTGAGGCCAACTAGCCCAACTCAGCAGAGGTGTTCTTTGTGAGGTGAAGAGCAAAAGACCTGAGGAACAACAGAGGATATTGATTTATAAAGGCAGGGCCTCACGTACGTCACCACAGGTCATCCGTCTTGAAAGGCGTGTATAGAGGGGTCTTCAGGTAGGTCACTCGGAATACAAGTATGAAACTGAAAATGAGTCGGCATCACGTTTGGAACGTGCCTGTGTATGCAGTCTGTGTGCAGCGGAACTTCCATGTTTAAAATCACTGGAGTGCCACTTTAATGTAAGAATAACAAAAACACTCAGGTTTTATTAAATGTTTATTTACATAAAATATACAGTTTTGTTTGGAATTCACATGCAAACTTTTTTAAACATCAATAATTTAATCTTAAAAAAACAACGAAAAAAACAACTTTACTGGAGTTTTACACAATGGCGCAACATTAAGAGAAAAGCTTGGGGCAGTGGGTTAAACCAGCCTAACGTGTTCTGAGTTAATAATCTAAAGACAAGCTTGAAATTCAGTCCAGGCAGGTACCATATAACAATGTATTGTACTGTATAACAACGCCGAACCAACGAAAACCAGTGAAAATGAGAGAAAGACAGAGGAATGCTCACATAGATTTAGGTGATGGCCCTGTGACGAAATACAAGAGGGGGGGAATTAAAAACACCCAGTGTGAAAGATATGATGACTCAGTGAGAAGATTACAAGTACATTTAACAGATGTTACATTGTACTGAGTATCCCTACTTTGCAGTGGATTTAAGGCCTTTTCCCCTAATAGCAGCCATATGTAAGGCAGAGTCAGGAGTTAAGGAAAAATCCTGACGATATTTACAGTATATTACCCATGAGGAGTTCTAAATTCAAAGTAGCGTAGAGTGACACTGTCATCTTAATATTCACTGTAACACTGTTTCAAGTTGTTGTGTGCAAAAGGCAGCAGGTGAGTAGGACGACAAAGGGCCCTTTCAAGAGTCCGACTGTGAAAAGCAATGGACATTATATTTTGGTCCCTCGAGTTTACGGTTTTGTGTACACGTGAAACAAGGGGGAAATACGGCTGGCCTCATGTCTCATGACTGAAACGTACGTCAAGAGAGCATTGATCGGTCACAAGTTAACCTTGGCTTAACCTCGTCATAAGTGCGAGCCCCCAAAGGCAAACATGAGCAGCAAGGCCATGGCCTGTCCGAGCAGAGCTGTGTTTGTGGCTGCCGATGGGCTTTCAGCCAGCAATTACATGATAAATGAAATGAAGCAAAAGGATGCTAAAGGGACAAAAATGTGAGAATATTGTTGCTGTAAAAGTTGTGTTCCCATTATGCACTGCCATGGTAGATAGCACAGAAGCCACAGAGCGACACTTGACACGTCAACAGCAAAGCAACAATAAAAACTTTGTGTTCCCTGAAGCAATTTGAGGATAATCTGAAAGGCGGTGCATTATGTCACAATAGGAGGATCGTTTTTCTACTTTTTTTTTTACAGTGGTCAAAAAGGTTTGGAACAAAAAAAGGCAAACAAATCATAATTTAGAGTGTCTCTCTGGCAGGATATTCAGATTTGCCGTAAATGCTTCTGTTAACAAAATGGATTACTTTCTTTTCCAAGTTTATATTGGTTCTAGACACTCAAGACGTTGCTATGCATCACTGTTAACCTCTAGTGCAGTCACAATTCTATTGCTCAGTCAAAATAAACAGAAATCTCAGACACAACTAGGCAGCAGGGACTTCACAAAAGAAACAAGTGACATACCAAAGAAAAAAGAAAGAGAATTGGCCCATAACCCTTAATTTTCTGTAAGGACAGATGTTTGGCTCAGGTTTTAAAAAGAAAGTCTGCACTGAAACAGACTTTGAACTGTCCTTGTTTGGTGGAATTGTGCAATGGGAGACATATAAACTCATGCAGCCATTGGATAAATGCTACTATGTCCTTCATTTTAATAAATATTATAAAAACACCAATATGGTGAATATGCATAGAAGTAATCTATGGGTAATCAAACACATTTCCACCTATAATTTCTTATCAGCCTAGGAGTAGAAAAAAAGCACTCATGGTAAATAGTTCTTGTTTAGACATTACAATAAATGTGTGTTATTTAGTTTCTCAAACTACATAAAAAGGCATATATAGAGTAGATGTTAAATACTCATGGGTTACATGTCACCCTCTGTCGTCCATATTTACAGAGAAGATTGTTCAAGGGTTTATAGGAACAGTCAACATGATGGTGATTTCCATTTCTCAGCTATGAACAGAACATTTCACAGAAATTTGATCTTGGCTTTGCATTATCAGACCCCCAAACGTGCAATGGGACTTCTGATATTCACTCAAACAATTCACATTAGAATACTTCAATGCCAGCCAATTCAACAACTTGACTGTCTTGACTTTCGACAGTTCAAGGCTTTGTTACATCTCAAGATTCGGTATTTTCTTCCTTTGCATATTCTTCCACAAGTTTCTCATAAGAGTGGCTGTGCTCTGAACCGTCACTAGTGAACACAGACCCTTCAGATTCAGAACTCTGCTCCTCCTTGGAGTTTGCTTCAATGTTTTCATCACATGTAGTAATGGATAGTTTTGCTTTAGAAGAATCATCATTATCCTCCTCCTCTAAGTTATTGCTGAGAAAGTTCTCCTCGTCTATAAAAGTAATGTTTGCATTTTGGAATGTTCGGGGATGGTACTCCTTTGAGTCCCACATCCTTCGACCACCTGCTCCACAATCTCCCACCCCTCCATTCTCTAGGTCTACGTCCTTGTCTAGCTGGTTCTCATACATCTGGTCGAGTTCTAAGTCACCTTCTACATGGTCCTCTGTTAGCAGCAAACCATTGTCTGAGCCCAGGAGGTAGTTCTTGGACTTTGAAAAGGCAACAGTGACTCGGTCACTGAAACTATAGCGCCTCTTTTGGCGTGGCGATCGGTCCAGACTAAGGATGGTGTGTCCGTTAAACATGGGAGTATCATTGCAGCTCTTAGAACGACCAATATCTTTGGATTTATTTATGGTGTTGGCATTAACGCTGTTGTTCCTGCCATCTTTTTTGGTGCCAATCTGTTTGATCAAGTCATTGTAGCCTTCCTGCTTCTTAGACAGGAAGCTGAAGATGTTGACGTCATTAGGACTGGGTGGCAGACGAAGGGCAGCCTTGTGAGACTCTTTGTAGTGCCGGAGCTCATCAAGAGATAGCTTGCGCAGCTTGCGGCGCTTCTTTAGTGCCTTGTGGGCCTCAATCACCATCCGCACTTTCCAGTTGAAGAACAAAGAAAGCCAGGCCAACCCCAGATAAATCCACACTTCCACAAAGTAACGGTACAGAGTTGGGTATTCTTTATTTGGTTCCACACCTGCAAGGACAAACAAAATAGTCAACTGTCATTTGATTCCGAAGTTATGGCCTGGTTTAATTTAATCGGTTTAATGCACAGAATATATTTCCCAGCTTACCTGCTACCAAGTCCCCAAAACCAATCGTGGTCAAGGTGACAAATGAGAAGTACAAGCCTTCAATATACGTCCAACCCTCTTGGGACATAAATACAAAAGGTGGAAGGACTAAATGCACCAGCACACCCCAGAGGAGAAATATAGCCGTGCAGGTAAATTGAGCCTTTCTCTGAAAAAAAATAATAAAAATCATTACATCATGCGCAGGTTTTGTGATACCACAAAGAAATTAAAGTACTTTTCCCAGAAGTGGAAAGAAAAGTTCCGATCAACTTACCAGTGAAAATCCTTTCTTGGTTAGATACTGGCCCAGGTGCTTGGCTCTGCCACCGAAGAACTTTCCCAGCTCACTGATCCAGGACAGACACAAAGGCACACCAAAGAGGCCGTAGAAGATGCAAAATACACGGCCTGCTGACGTTTTAGGGGCAATGTTCCCATATCCTTCAGAAATCGAAAGCGAAAATAAAGTGGTTAGGGTTGGGATGTGTCAACCAACTGCTTAAGTTACTTTAGTGTGGCTTTATAGGAGGAGATGTAAATAACAAAAACCATGGCTCCAAGTCCATCTCATCTGTGTCCTGTACCTTTTAAATGACCGTACTTTCCGGACGATAGAGCGCACCGGTATATAGGCCGCACCCGCCGATTTTTAAAAGGAAAAATAAGTTGTACATAGATAAGCCGCACTGGTCTATAAGCCGCAGGTGTCCCCGTTGAACAGCAAGATGCTTTTAACAGTACTAAAGTTGTCTTCTATGAACATCATAACATGTCGCTAGCTTCTAAGCTAATTTTAACATTACGGCCAATGGGGAAATGCTAACCGCGATTAGCATTAGCGAATATATAATATATCTTTGTACATCTTTTCATGCAGACATACTTGCATTACAGACTAAGGTCTCTCAAGGCTACCAAACGAAAAGCAATGAGGCAATAACTGTTGTTGCTCATAGCTCTGAATAGCTGTTGTGCTAGCACAGCGGTTCCCAAACTTTTGCCTCACTCAAAAAAAAAAGAAGCAACAGAGCCTTTTAAGCCTTCATAGCCGCATAACAATCGGACCAATGAGAGAACAGTTTGCTCCCGGTGGCATTTGTTTACAAGATTTAGTCCGCTGTTAAATGTTGCAGTGTGAAGACAAACCGAACAAAGGAGCAACTGCAACAAAGCAAACGAACTGAAGGTGTGAAAACGCCCTGAAACACTGCAACAAAGTTTCAATAACTTTCAGTGACACAAGGCGTCACTTTTAAAGAGCAATACGGATGCGAGCACACACGCACAGGCTCAGAGGCAGATTATCACATTTAATTTACAATTAATGAGCGACTAATGTAGCCAGGATGTCTTCGGACAAAGCATCGATGCGGCGCGACACAGTGTTGTTGGACACCGGGATCATGTCCAACTTTTTTGCTTCTTTCTCCCCAATCATACATTCCACCATCTCTCTGGCAGCTGGCAAGCTCACGTCTTCGGCGATTGTGTGCGGTAGCCCCTTTCTCGCTATTCTGTAACCATATATGAAGCCCGTAGTGCGTCATTTATAGACCCAACACATGAATGAGACTCCAGTTGTTTTTAGCTGTTTTGTAACTCCTCCAATTTCGATATAAACAATGTAAGGGGCTTTTGACTTGCACTGGCATGCTTGGTGTTCAGGTGGCGACGTAAATAAGAGCTTCAGACTGTTAGCCAGAACCTCGCTGCACACCACGCACTGTGGCTTTGGGGAATCTGCGTTGCCAATCCAAGTGAAGCCCAGACACACATACTTTTCATCATATTTCCTCTTTTTTTCCCAGTCTGATGCTCACTCTCGTTTCCTCTTTTTTCACCTTGACTCCGCGATGGGACGATGTGCTCCCGATGTGTCTGTGCTATCCCTTCCTCCTTTCGGTCTCCTCCGTCTCATCTTCCTCTGACTCTGGCTCGATTTCTTCTCCCGGTCTCTCCCCAACGCACCTCTCCGTTCCCCTCGCCTCCGATTCCTCTCTCTCTCTCTGTCCCTCTCCTCTTTTACGACTGATAGCTTCAGATGTCCCACCTGACAGTTTTTAAATTAAAATTACATTTTTTTTTTATCTTTAATATTATTACACCATCAGACCGCCATTACACTTTTCCTCTCGCGCACCCCTAGAGGCAGCTCCCCACTTTGGGAATCCCTGTGCTAGCAGAAACTGGCCAAGCCAGAGTCGGACATGTACTGTTAAAAGCATCTTGCCGTTCAACCTTTTTTGTTAACAGTCCTAGTGAGAGGTAGGTCAAAGGTACTTCATCCATATTGTAGCGACGCTGTCAGTAACAGCTGGTAGCAGAGGGGTTGCTGGTAGCAACTGTTCTGTGTCGGGAGCTGGTAAATGTTGTGTTAGACCGGAACCGGAAGTTGCGGTTGTTGTGGCGGAGAAAAGCTACGGAAAAATCTGTATATAAAGCGCACCGGACTATAAGCCGACGCCTCAAAGCGTGGGGTAAAAAGTAGCGGCTTATAGTCCGAAAAGTACGGTATACACACTTTGGTAAAACATCCAACAGTTGTCTGCCATCAACTTTGTCCCAATGAAACCAAGTAACAAATTACTCAGTCTCATTCTCTGAAACATTCAAGTAAGTTTTGACAAAACAACTAAAAGAACTGCCTCTTTTCTGCTATCACAACTAGATCTCTCAATGTTGAACATATAAAAAGTACTTACCGATAGTGGTGATAACAGTGGCGGCAAAGATAACGGCATTTGGCCAGTTCCAGTTGTTGAAGGTCTTGCTGCCAGTTATAGTGACCCCATGGCCTGCAGCATCAGACACAACCTGAGGACAAAGAAGAAACACATCAAGTATAAGGTTGATTTCAACTTAAAAGAGAATTTAATGGAGGCCAAACTAATTGGGTGTTATCAACTGGCAGTATTAAAAAACAAGGGTCCCATCTGCCTTAAGCATAGTTTATACTCGCCGTAATCACGGCCGGCGCGTGGTGCAAGTGTTCGCTGCGCTTGGCCGTGCACCTCTGATCTTTTGGAACTTGGCACGCGATCACGTGACTGTGACAAATAGTTCACTGATAAAAGCACTATTTACATATCTGGGGATTTTACAAAGAAGGTCAATTCGCATAAATATATATCTACCTTTTTAGGTCCTAAAAATCCCCCCACACACACACACACACACACACACACACACACACACACACACACACACACACACACACACACACACACACACACACACACACACACACACACACACACACACACACACACACACACACACACACACACACACACAGTTCTGGGGGGAAATATGCAGGGTTTGGCAAAAATTTGCATGAGCCCTTAAGCACTGGAAGATGCTTGGTTCTTAATAACAGGTCTGTGACAGCTCTGCTCTGTAATTACCAGCACGAGGGGAGGCCATTCTTTTGTCTGCTGAAACAACACAGTTCCTCCGTTGGGCTTTAGAATGACAGCAGTGATGTGATGACCAAATTTGTGTTCCAACCATGGCCAGAAATTAAAGAGGGAAAACAACACACGGGTGGACAACTGTCCTGCTCACGCACTTTCACATTTGACAGCCCTCCTGAGTCCACAGCATCTGTAATTACTGCTTACATGTTTATGCATGGGTAACCTTGTTATTGACCAAATCTTATTTGGCTGAAGCTGATAATTATAGCAACCTTTGATACCCCACAACTGCATCTCCCCATTGGACTAATGAGACGTGTTTATTGCAATAGTAATCTGTTCAATGTATATCTTAACAAAAATGGTCATGCAAAAATGATTTTGTATAAATGGTAAAAAACACAACTGAACAAAAAGAGGGTAGGGATGCACCGAGCCAATACGGATATCGGGCCGATACTGGCTCAAATAGCTGGATGGTTTATCAGTGACAATGGGGCCCATCTATTCAATTCGGTTCGATGTTTACGTCTGATTACATGCGTGCATACCACTTCATGAGGCATCAGCCCGCCAGGAGAGTGCATTGCTGAGGGAGACAAAAACAAACCTGTCAGCCGTTTCGGAGGTATTTCACACTTACTGCACCAACAAATAATAAGGCTAATATGTCTAATTATTAAGCTGTATGGAAACTGTGTGGAAGACACTGGGATCATTCTTACAATATCCTGATATATTTAATTTTAAACACTGGTCGGTACTCTTTATCGGCCGATACCCAAAGCCCAGGTATCGATGTCGGGACTGACAAGGTCCGATCGGTGCATCCCTACCAAAGGAGAGTGAGGCAAACCAAAAGCAGGTTACTTTGGGAACTTGATAAACATGCATGTTCAATCATCAAATCTGCCGACAGACAAAAGATAAAGGCCATCGCATATACTTTATGTTTCCAGCACTGTGGCTTGTACTAATGGAAAGTGATGAGGCAAGTCTCACCACATGAAAGTAAATAAAAAATTCAAATGACAGACAAGCAACCATTCATTTATTCCTGAGTTGCAGCCAATAAGAAATTTTACCCCACTAGCCAAGACTAACAGTTTGAGGTTGTTTATTTTTTCTGCGTGGAAAACATCTAAAAAGTGACAAATGTTATGTTTGTGAGTCATGTCTGGTCTGTGTGCTCGGCTCTGCACCTTCCTTACACTGGCCAAATGAGGGTGTTTTGCAAATGTTCACAGTCTGCCTGACAAATAAAAACCGCTGAAGTTTGAGACGTACAAAACGCTGATTCGCAGTAATACAATGAGGGCAGAGTGCAAGCTACATCCCGTCACGCAAGCAAAGGACAAGGAACATAACCTTTTTAAAAGGGCAGACTTTGGAGGTTAACATGTTAGCTGTTCATTTTTTAAACATCCTGTATTGCTACCGTACAGAGGGCAGGAAGGAGAAGACCTACTACAGCACTCACTAAGTAAAGTTGTTCAAACATGCTTGGCGACGCACAAGGTCCTCAAGAGGTTGAAAAGGTCATCTACTGGTCAACCCGTGGCCACAAATAACACTGAGAACGAGTCAAAAGGCACAAGCACTGGGGGAGAAGAATAGAATAAACTTTTTCTGTAAGTAAGATTAGAGCCGAAACGATTACTTGATTGACAGAAAAATAATTGGCAACACTTTTTGATAATCGAAGACGAAACATTCTGCTACCAATGCTTCTGAAACACACAATCTGCACTCAAAGTTTCAGCGCAAATTGCAGTCAATTGATTGATTTACTGAAACAATCCAATATTTACAGCAATAATACTTTACTCATTGAGCATATATTTTGAGATATGGTTACACTGAAACAAATCAACCGTTGAGCAACAATCTTCAGACATCCCTAATAAAAAGGATCACACAACGTCATGGTACAAAAAACAAAAGCTTGATATGAAATACACAACGTTGACTTGAAAAATCATAATGTGGTCCCTTATGCTTACACACTATGAAAGGATTCCTTTGTGGATCTGAAAACATTGCCAAACATGCAGGCAACTGCCAGTGGCCCACTCCCACAGACAGAGCACAGTAACCGCTACAACGTCAAACTCCAACTGTTATCAGGACAGCTGGCGACTCAGCACACCAACCCCAGCTGCCCGTGGCCAGGATTGACCCGACGTGCAAACGGGGAAGTCACTCATTCTCCTCCTTGCCATTACGTATTGATGTCTGATACAGCGGATAGATGGCTGGCAAACAATGTGTTTGAGAAACACTGCTGAGACTTCATTGTGTGCACCAGTCAAAGATGTGCCAGGTGTGTCACAGGGTGCCAGGAGGAAAAAAAAGAAAAAAGAGATGGGAGGTGTGGGATGCCATCTGATCTTCACAAATCAATGTTAAGAAGAAACCGAAGCTGATTAAGAAAACAGACAACTTGTGTCCATTTTATAGCTTTTTTTCTTTATTTGGTAAAAGCTGTAAAGATTCCCCAGACAGTGAAAGGATTCTTCCATCTGTTAAGCAGAGCATATTACACCATTAACAGATTTGTGAGTGGCTTTTTTAATTCTGCATGAGGTTGAAAAACTTGCCTCATTAACGCAACATGTGGTGTTTTTATTCATTCTTGAATTTGTTGGCCTTAAAAAACATTGTAAGTCAATTTCGACACTCCAGATAACTGACGTAAATGGTGACATTCTCACATTGTACTGACAACATCCTCAATCAGATGAGGCATACAAGGCAAGAAAGACATCCCTGTCTTGTCAATTCATCGCCGAAACCTAAACCCATGACATGTAAATGCATTGCTACCTTCCGTGACTTCTGTGCAACTTTTTTTTTTTTATTATTTACTTTTCAAAAGAGGGATGAAAGACTTGGATATTTCAAGCGAGTGGCCCCTGGGCACATGACTATCCCTGCGAACAGAGCGCTACTTCATTGTGCATTTTCAGTCGGAGGAGGGGCTCAAGTTTCACTTCACGCATGTGACAGTGGAGTGTTGAGCAGTGTTTTTCAAACTTCTTCCAGGCCACACATGGTCTTTAAGTCATGTGCAACGGACAGGACCATCACGCTAAAAGGGAAATCAAAAAGGCTGTTTGCAAATTAAAGCTGCACTGAGAGAAGGAACATTTGAAGTTTTCAAATTGCAATGCCTCGCTAGGTGTGCGTTCGACTGTTAATGGTATGGAGCAGTGGGGAACTGTATTTGATTTTTGTTTTTACTTTCATTATCAAATTCATTTTGCTTTATGTCAGAGCTTGCAACATTTGGTTGATCGAAAGAAGATGCATCAGCGACCATTTTGATAAGCGATTGATTTATTTCAAAACACGGGGGCCCCCCCAAGTAGGTCACCCAGTAGAGCGGGCGTCCATGTACCAAAGCAGAGTTCTCCGAGTCACACCTGCGGCCCTTAGCTGCATCCCCTATGAAGGCAAATCACTGTCAAAATCCGAGAGCGCAAATGAGATCCACGAGCGCGCAAATCAAACAACCGCGCGCATATTTCACATCACTCCGCGAGCAAAACTCACTCTCGCATGAGCAAAAACTTTAACCTGCTCGCTCGCAAGGCTTTTACCTGCTCCATTGTATCTCTACATCTAACAGTATGATTAAATATGATCACATCATGTTTCATCAAAGAGTTTCTTTCAGCTGTTTGTCACAAGACGTTTGACTATCAAACACACATTGTCTGTAATAGAATGATGGCGTGAATTTAAACCAATCTGAGCAACTTGACTCCATTTACAAGATAACAATTTGTATTTCATCAGCCTCTACAATCTGAAAAGTTTTCAAAACCTGTCAGACAAATGTAGAACATCCTGAGACGTAGTAGAGTAGTGTTTAGTGGCGGATTCAAAACCATCTCTATCGGACCAAGCGTCTGTGTCAGAGTGATATCCGGTCTATCCAGTGGTGGGCCATCAGGGCCTGCAAGGCTTCTCTGCTGGCCTAAACAGAGTCACAAAGTTATTGTCACGGGGCATGATGAGTACTCAAGCGCAGACAGTCAGATGCAGTGAGAAAAAGGGTTTTTAACACAAACACACAGGGAATCCAAGGACGAGGGGGCAAATCCAGCAGGACAGGCAAACGTGGTAAACCGGGAGTAGGACAAGACAAACGGGTACAACACAAACAATGACCTGGCAGTGAGTGACTGAGAGACAGGGGTTTATAAGGTGACTTGAACAGGTGAGGAGAGTTGTGCTGATGAGGGAGAGCTTGATTACTGATCAGGGACAGGTGAAGGGAGTTGGCATGGTGCTGAGGGAGTGGCTGACAGGTAGAGTGCTTGATTAGCGGCAGATGAAGGGAGTTAGGCTGAGGGAGTGACAATAAACAAAGACACACAGAACACATAAGGGAAAGCCTGATCGTGACATCGTGATTACGATGTCACGTGATCCATGTTACTGAGGCATGGCGACGGCTGGGACTGGAGGTCGCTGCGGCACGGAGGCGGCTGGAGGCGGCGGCGGCTGGAGGTCGCTGCGGTTCGGAGACTGCGGTGGCCTGGACCGGCTGCAGCAAGGAGGCGACAGCTGGAGTCGGTCGGACCGCCGACCGGACACGGAGAGCTGGGGTCGGTCGGACCGCCGACCGGACATGGGGAGCTGGGGTCGGTCGGACCGCCGACAGGACACGGGGAGTTAGCTGCTGCCCAGCAGGATCGGGGAATCGCTGTGGCCCAGCGGGAACGGGAGTCTGACCCTTCCTCTGCCTCTGTCTCCTTCGAGGGTTGAGCAGGCAGTCCATCAGGTCGCAGTCTGCCTTGTGGATACTCCGAGGCCCTCCAAAGGCCAGGCGGGTGCCCATAAACTGCTCGTACCACTCAGGGAGACGGCACTCCAAACCGTAGTCTGCTGAGTCCATTCTGGGCCAGGTCATTCTGTCACGGGGCATGATGAGGACTCAAGCGCAGACAGTCAGATGCAGTGAGGAAAAAGGGTTTTTAATGAAATACGAACACACAGGGAATCCAAGGACGAGACAAGAGACGAGGGGGCAAATCCAGCAGGACAGGCAGATGTGGGGAACAGGACAAGACAAACAGGCAGGTACAACACAAACAATGACCTGGCAGTGAGTGACTGAGAGACAGGGGTTTATAAGGTGACTTGAACAGGTGAGGAGAGTTGTGCTGATGAGGGAGAGCTTGATTACTGATCAGGGACAGGTGAAGGGAGTTGGCATGGTGCTGAGGGAGTGGCTGACAGGTAGAGTGCTTGATTAGCGGCAGATGAAGGGAGTTAGGCTGAGGGAGTGACAATAAACAAAGACACACAGAACACACAAGGCAAAGCCTGATCGTGACAGTTATAGCTATTTCATAATTTAATAATTTTCCATAAATACACTACATGTATTATAATTTAGACCGGCGAAATACAACTGGGGAGGTTCATTTTGCTTTACGTCAGAGCTTGCAACATTTGGTTGATCGAAAGAAGATGCATCAGCGACCATTTTGATAAGCGATTGATTTATTTCAAAACACGGGGGAGCCCCAAAAATTATATTTTACAAAAAGCAATACGTTCATCGTTTCTGGCTTTTTACATGTGAGGATTTTCTTTTCCTCTTTGTCGTGTATCACAGCAGTCCACTGAATATCTTTGGGTTTTGGACCATTGGTTGGACACATCACCACCACCAATCACTAATTAGCAGCACAACTTTTTAAGGCTGAAATCACTACTTCCACGCTAACAATCTATTACATAAACGACAACGAGTTTCGTGTGTGATTTGAAACTGTCAAACATTTATTGTTATCTAGAGTTTAATCTTTTCAACTATTCTGCAGAGAGAATAGATACAATTAGGACAGCCTATTTTTTATTTATATCAACACTATGATGGAGTGATTAAAACCTGCCCTACTTGTATGACCGATATATACACACACATGCATTCAACTACAGTTTGGAACACTAGGCTGTCCACTTTCTAAAGCATGCATTCTCTTCCTCTCCATGTCCACAGTGCTTCTGGGCGACGGAGAAACACTGCTCACACTTCATGCTGCGACCGGGGACGCTCGGAGCGTTCACTTCTTATCTGCAGTGGAGCTAATGTGTGCAGCCTGGCTGAACTTTTACAACAGCTCCTCAACAGCCAGCATTGATGGACCATAAAATCCAATCTGTAAACTGTGACCACTTCAAGGGTCCTGTAGTTAATAGTAAACTCCTTGTTAATAAAACAGTAGAAGACTAACTTTTACAAGAGTGTCGCCATCTCTCGTTAAGCCAGCGTATATATTTTAATCGTTGACACACCGAGCGAAGTTTCCACAATGGAAACCGTGACGAAAATAAAAGTTGATAAAAGGCAACTCAAGGGCAATATATTGTAGGTTTTCCCATATTAATATACCAACTCTAAAGCCTTTGCAGCAGGTGTCTCTGCAGACTGGGGGGGCTAAAAGGGGTTAGGAAGCTTATCTTTTAAAAAGGTGCCGTGGAACCCCACAGAGGACATGACGGGTTCTCCGTCCTTTAGAAAGCGCGCAGGAGCAAGACATGTTTCAGTTTTACAAAGAGTTCAACCAAACTCACAGCTTTTTTACTACCAAAAAACGACGTCTAAAATATCTCAACTGTGTTATTTCCCAGACTACATCAAGAGGAAGATTTGGCCATTGCAGGGATTTGGCAGATTTGTTACAGAGATGGGGGTGGGGGGTCATGGGCATATCTCTTTCAGAACCCCCCCCCCCCCTACCAAACACAAAAACGAAAAGCAGAAGGAAGCAGAAGGGGGGATGGTGGGGGATAATAAATCTCCCTAATGCTGATGTGGGCCCGTAAAGGGGGAACAGGTTGAGACTTGTGTCTGGTCATACTTGAAAGTGCAAAAAGCCCCCCAAAAAACTAAACAAAAAAAAGCAACCACTGTCTGGTGTTGCTCATGCAGGAAAAGGATCCCTCTGAGGTGGCGTGTTGCATATACACTGCTGTGTACACTGCAAATACATGGATCAAGTCTTCTTTTACACTCTTCTTCTTCGGTGAGGGACTTCGACACATCGAAGATCACTTCTTCTCGTCGCACAGAACCAAGAGCGTAAAAGCCATATGGAGGAAGTGAACAAACAACATGTCACGAGGCAAACACCTGTGGAGCCGTGGGCCGTGTTGACTTATCATGTGTTCACACACAGTGCAGCCACAGAGGTCAACGGCACCAGCTTTGCTACCGGTTGAGGAACTGCCGTTTTAACGGGAAATTAGCAATGGAACACCATGGACTGAGGGTTACAGATTGACCCTCAACACCCTGGTATCATAGTCACTGCTCCAGACAGACTGTCTGTCCGTCAAGGTTTACAACAGCAAATCAACTCAACCGGATGATAAAACAATCATCATCACGATGCCAAAGATAACATTTATGGGGATCTGTGACAATTGTATGGCTTGTTGGTGTTATGGTGTTCTAACTTTTAAGTGTGGGTGTGTTGACCCACAAGGAGGCACCATGGACTTACAACAAGTCATTTCTCAGGAGATTTCCAGCATCTGGAGAAAGCTTACACAGCAGTTCATGAGTCAGCCAGTCAAACAGATGCAGCAATACCATATTTCATTCAACACTTAATAGGTGATTCACTTTGGACTGGATATCAACAGTTTACAGTTGGATATCAGCAGTTTACAGTAGGATGTGTTTCACAACATCAATAGAAAAACAACAAGTGTGCAGTGGAAGAACCATACCTCTAATATTTTGTCCAAATCATCTTTCGTCAGACAGGGATAGTCCTCGAGTATTTGATCCTTCTGGGCACGATACTTCTTTGCAGCCAGCTTCCAATTGGGCTCCTCCAGGACTTGAAAAATTGCTGCCCCAATGGACAGGTAAAAAATAATGGCAGAGGTCAACAAGGGGCCTTTATCTACCATACTTATGTACAATGACTCAGCTCTGAGAGCGCGGGACAGGGGGGAGAGAGAGAAAGAGAGAGGAGGGAGGGGACGTAGATAACAACAATACCCGGAGTTATGCGGGACTCATTCTCAGCACAGTTCACCAAATGTTCCTCCTTCCGCGCGAGGGCTCTGAAAGGTGCATGAAACACGCCGCGGCTGACAGCATTCAGGCTCGAGACATCGAGGGTTAAAAGTAGGCATGAAAGACGCGGGGGAGTGAGCGCGAGCGGGACCCCAGCAGCCGTAGTACTCTCTCTCCACGTGCGCAGCCGAAGAAATGCCTGCTGAAGTGGTGAACTGGGAGTAGTGGAGTAGGGGAGTGGGGAAGAGCAGCGAAGATCCGCCCCGAAAACAGAGCGCGGGGGGGGGGGGGGGGTTCACTACTCTGAAGTCTGGCCCATTTTCTTTATTTGGTGAGGCTGCAGGTGTACAGCTGCACTAAACTTTCATAAAGCGCCTCAACAAAACATGGAGTGAATTTTTTTTTTCCAATGCACTTTTAGGAATTCTCTATGAACAAAAGTCCTATAATTACACTACAAAACTAAGTGGATTATATTATAGTTGAGACATAACTTTCATCAGAATAAAAGATAAGTAATTCTGTCCATTACAATTTTTTTTTTTTACATTTGCCTCCGGATTTTTAAGCAATGTCAGAAGATGATATTACATCGTACAACTTCCATATTCATTAGAGCGCAGATATCAGGTTGTTGTGGCTCGAACTTCCATTGATTGCATTCATTTTCTACCTGTGAAAAACCCCACTCAGACTGACTTTATTTTCTTGATGTTGTTTCTTGTCATCCAAAAATGGACTCAAGCAGTGCCACTGTACGTTCTGAATCCATCCACCTGCAGTCCTGGTGAATCATTGCAAGTCTAAAAAAATGCTCATGGTTGCCAAGCGATCACGCAACTTCAACGACCATGGACGGTATATATGCAGTATATACGTAAAGTATATATATGAAGTAAATCACTCAGTGGTCTCTTAAGAACTTTACCACAGCGCTCACATGTCTGCCTCATATGTTGAGAAGCAGGTGTGTAGGCTTAATATATATTTAGGGTGTTTGGTGAGATTAGTGTTCACCAAAGATCAAACAAGAGGAACACATATATTGATTAAAGTAGAGCCATGATCCTCAGACAGAGATTACGGTTTATTCCCATTCCTGTCAGAGTCGGACATTGCATGTAATCTGCATCAGTTTGAACGAAAAACAACAACATGTTGATTTACACTTCCAAAATCAGTGTTTTCACAAGACCTCAATGTACTTGTGGTCTAACATAACAGTGCAGGTTTGCAAGTGTGTGAGAATTCACGGCATGCAAGACAACAAGACATTGCATCAGGATCACTGCTGTGAACTGCTACTTGCCCAAGGCTGTTGATTTTCAATGTGTTTGATTTGTTTTATGGTCCTGCAAGTACAAATTAAGTACATGTATTGAAAATGCATGTGGAAATGTATAAAAGCTAGAGTTATGTTCACAGCAGTAAACCGTAGGAAACTGTACATTTACAGCTCTGTGCAGGTTGTAGTGCAAGTGCTAACCCGTTCTTTGATCAAACCAATAGCTGAGATAGCTAAGACTTGTTGGGTCCCACAGCAAAGAAAATGGAACAAAACAAAATGTCATGTCAAAGAACATCTTTGACTTTTTTTTTATGGAATCAGAGGTAGACTGAGGTGCTCAATACAGAATTCAGACCATATCTATTGCCTGCACACGGCTCTCAACATGGCGACAGAAGACTTGGATTGGAACATAATGACTGTTGACATTTTTCAAACACACTTCTTAAGCATTAAGAAGATATCTCACCCTAAGTCATTCCTATCTATTTGCAGGTTTCATTGAGAGCTTTGACATGTACTTTTAATATTTGCTCTGTTTACTAAATATTTACTTTAGTTGTATGAAGTTTATTTCGACTATAGGTGGGGCTCCAATGACCTGCATTTATAAAACTTGTGAAAACTTGTTTTGCTGATTATTCATAACAAAGGGCCACAAAAACATATGAAAGGACTAGTTTGACATTTTTGGAAATACGCCTGTTCATAGTCATGTTGAGAGTTAGATGAGAATATTGATACCGCAGTCATGAATGCACGCTAATTATATAATCTCTATGAACAGATATCTGCATATGATGAAATACAGAATCTGTAGGCAACGGGACAAGACTTTGGTATCGGAAGCGTTCTGGTTTCCGTTCTGTTTGAAGTTGGAGTAGTATTGACCAATAACGTTTGAGTGGGCGTGGTTGAATGCAGGTAAACAGTCCATGTGGAGAGCAAAAGAGGCGGAACACACTAACCGAAATGCAATCTTGGAACCCGCTAGCTATCGTCTGACATTGATTTAGTTATTTCTTTGCTAAAAAACCCACTGGTCACTTACTGTAAACTGACTAATGTGAAACGAACCGGTTGTCTCGTTGTCTCCCAACTCCATTCTAACGTCTCAAGTTGCTCAATGGATTGTAGGAGGAGTCTTGGCCAGAAATACGTTATTTAGGTATCCGCTGCACAGGAATCGGAAATATTTGTCATTGCCCCCAGAGGCCAGGGGCGGACTGGGGGAAAAAAGTGGCCCGGGAGTTACTGTCAGACCGGCCCACTCAATACACGGCGCTCTGCCCACTCAATACACGGCATGTATTTCGCCGGTCTACGGCGGCCATTCGCACCTCCGCCGGCCCCGCCCGACCGTCGCCCGGCACGAGCGTGGTTATGGAGAAATGTTTTTAAAAGCACCGTAGTGTCCAGCCGTGCTATGGCGTCCTCGGATCGCGAGGAGTAGTATAATGTCAGTTTATACTGTTGATACAGTTTTCACTGATTATTGACTTTCGGTATTAGAGTAAATTGAACGTGTTCTGTGAAGCATATAATATAGTCGGGGCCGGCGATGTCAGAGACCGGCCCAAACCCCGTCGGCCTACCGGGGATTCCCCCGGTATCCCCGATGGCCAGTCCGCCCCTGCCAGAGGCTATATTGTTGTTAGACTGATAGCCCATGGGTTCCGAGATTTGCTGAAGACCGGAGCCAGCAACTGGTTAGCTTAATTTAGCAGGAAGACAGCAACAAGGGGAAATCGTTAGCATGGGTCCGTCCAGAGGAAACAAAATCCACAGACCAGCACCTCTAAAGAAGCAGTGCTGTCTCGCTCTGTTGATAGACCTCTCTAGCCTTTGATACCGTTGATCACAATACTTTAATTAGATGTCTTAAAGCTGTTGTTTTTTTAAGAACGTGTAGTTGGCTGGTTTGCAAACTATCTCATCGACAAAACCCAGGCTATTTGAGTATCTTCACTTTGCATTTGATAGAGGGTAAGATCAGCTTTGTCACTTGTCCTTTAAGGCACACATCCGGTGGATTTCATACCTGCCATTGGTTTTATAAGTGAATTATTATGCTGAATGTACACACCGGCTCAGTCACTGGTATGTTTTTATTGACAAAGGTATTTTAGATTTTCTGTAACTGCCGCATGGAAAAAATATACAGACTGATCTTATGCTTAGAAAAAAATAACCCTGAACCAATTAAAAGCTATCGTCAAATCTTTTGAGTCCAGGATGTCTGTGCACAAATATTTCATGTGACAAGTTTTAATACTCAACTATATGTGCTTTAATTGTCTCTGTGTCTTCCTTGTAAAAGAGCTGTTGGGTCTCAATGGGACAAACCCAGTTAAATAAAGGCTAAATAAAATAATTAACATGTTATATCGTGTTGGTTTTATCTAAACAAAAAACTAATTGTAAAAATAATAATTCACTGGCATTATGTGCCACGAACATGGCTAGAACCTTCGTACAGAGCCAGTTCTGTTTCCATTTTTTGTTTTGCTAAGCTAACCAGTTGCTGGTTACAAACACATCTTCAGTCACATCAATCTTACCATCTCACTCTTGGCAAGAGAGCAAATAAGCCTTTTTTTCCAAAACTGCACATTATATAAATTTGACATGCCTTTTCAACACCAATGTGCAATGTAGCGTAAAATGCTGAAAAATGCCCTCATGGAGTTGTGCAAAAGCATGCACTTTTAAATCAGCTGACTCAGCTATGTGCAGGTCTGCTGGTATTACAGAGGTCATGTTAAACAAGGTCCTGCCATACCCAAGTTGTTACATAACACTCATTCATCCTTTGTACACCCAACAGAATACTTGAATTTCTTACCTATGGTGAAATCCCAACATATTAGCCTCTTTAAAATGCAACATGGGAAAGACATTAAATATATATCCTCCTCTACTACTTCACTTTATGGTCATATTTTATTCTTCTTTCCAAACAGTCCATTGTGGTATGGAGTTTTAGTAATGTGAATCAGATTAACATTACTTAACCATCTTGGCGAGTATAAATGTCACGTTTTCATGTGACTAAAAGGTGAAGTGAAAGAATGCAGCCCACTGATTTTGACGTCACAATTTTTTTATCCGTCTATCTTAAGAGATGTATCTTTTCCAAATGTTGTAACATTGATCCCTTTGGGCTGTCAATATACGCAAGTCAATATATGCAAGTAAAAAAAAAAATGCAAGTCTAAGGTCAAACGTGCAAATGTTTAGAGGTACGAAATACTGAGCTACAGAGCTGGTGATGGCCGTCATGGTGGCCTGGTGAAAAGTCCTTTGAGATTCATGGCGACTTCCGGAGTTTAAGGCAGGCCAGATAAGACAACCGGAAGAGCCAAATCAGATAACACAGTATCCACTGTGGATGCATTAACACATGTTTCATTTGGTGACCAAAAGTCTCAAGAGGACAGAATCTTTGTAGGGATCTTGAAAAGCCCAGAGCTTCTGCTGCACACTCAGACTATAATCTTGACATTCTGCAACCCGCATTAACAGACAAGAATGATTAAATGTTTAGATGTTGCGATGCTTGTTCGCTTCATGTACAAAAACCAAAGTCATCCCCAAAGTTTCTCATGGTCATTAAGTGTATCTCAACAAAAATAGCATGATCTAGTTCACAGTGCATTGAAGAGGCCTCAGTGAATTTAATTGGGACATTTGGAGAGCTGTGCATTTCACCTTAAAAAACAGATCTGCGCATTTCTAGGTCAGTGAGATGTGAAGTTTGTTTAACAGACCATTACTCAATGATGTTACTCACGTTCTACATGAAGAGCATCTGGCCTGCTGAAGTTTTCCTTCGATAAAGAGCCAATGCTGCATTTCCACTAAATGGTACGGCAAAGCTCTACTCAACTCAACTCCCTCTTTTTGGTTTTCCGTTAGCAAAAGTTGTCACTCTTTTTGGTACCACCTCAGTCGAGGTTGCAAGTGAGCTGAGCTGATACTAGAAGGTGGATTTAAAACAACCATGTTGAACTTTTACTGAAATAACATTTTGTGACTCCTCCATCTGTGCTTTTTCAAATAATAGAATAAAGCAAATTGCAATCACTTTCAAGGAAACCAGATTGCTCCATCAGACAAAAACAAATAAAATGTCCGATCACTTTGTTAGAACAATGCACATAAAGTTCAATCTGTGCAAAAAATAACTACTATTTGGCAAAAAAATAGCTTATTGTGGCTGCAATTCACCCGTTTTGCACTGAATATCTTTTCAAGATAATAACAGTAAAGTGCAACCTGTGCAAAACGAAACAAAACAAGTTCAAATATTTGGCAATAAAGAGTTTTACTGAGTTTTACACCACATATCTTTTCAAAACAACAATAACGTGCAACCTGTGCAAAACAAAACAGAATGAGTGCAGATATGTGTGAGCCATCAAGTATCAGTATTAGTGGCTGCAATGAGCCTGCTTTCCACTCCAACTCTTTTTAAAACGGGGTTGCAGACTTGATACGGCCACTCTCAATTCATGCTCAATGTTGAGCTTAGATCTGTATTTTGTTTTGAGAGAGGCAACAGCAGAAAAGTCGATCTCACAGAGGTAGGATGTGGCGAAGGGAAGCACACAAAGCTACACATGTGAGTTGCCAAGAATCTTTGCCATCGCGCAAGCGTAACATGTTAACGGCGTAACGTAAACATTTACACGAAAGTACAGGCATTTCCCCATGTATTTATTGACGACTTAGTTGTATGTCTGTGTACTTTGTACTTTTGTAATATGTGAAGTTCTCAATAAAGTTCTTGAAATAAAAAAGATTCTGCATTTCCCCCTGCTCCCCACCTGTAATACTACTGCGCCCCACAGTTTGAGAAATACTGCCTTAACCCTAACCAATTTCACTCCTCATGACTAAACCCAAACAACTAAGACAACAAGTACGAACAAATCATAGGCAGAGTAGGGCCGGTGCTGTTCAGTAGCTCGTGCTGCACCTCTGACCTCATAGGTAGCAATACAAATTCACAATCTCATTATTATTAAGGCGATGAATAATTTTAACTGAAGTACATTGCACTTAAAATGAAAGTCCGTTTCCATTGATAACACCCAGTATTTAAATAGCCATTTAGTTTTCCTCTCAATCCATGAAAAGTGTTTATAGTACGAGCTTCCTGTTTGGTAAGTAATATTGTATGCCATCCCTTTGTAAAGGATTATATTTAGCGTGTGTACAGTGATTTGACCATGTGGAATGACTGAAGAACTGCTTCCTAATTCCATTGTTTTATGTTTATGTTGTGATTTTTTTCACGAGCTTCTCGGCGGGAAGGAAACCTGCACAATCAGCCAGCTAATTTGCTTCTTGTCGGTGTGTGTTTCTTTTTAGCATGCAACAGTGTGTTCCCAAACGGCCAAAATCAGAGGACCAAAAGACAGAATCAGACTCATAATAAGTACTTTTCGAGTCTATGCTCTCTGTCAAAAATACATTTTCATAGGTTGGTTTATTTGAACACACACTAATATCATTTTCATGCTTTGAATCATAATGAATAACAGTTTATTTTGTGTCTCTCTTCAAAGTTAATTATTCACCAAGAATAGTAAAACAGAAACTAAGTTGTTTGAATACTTCATTGCCTCATATTCACCTTCAGGTTATTCAAACATCTACTAACTTAGGACAGTTATCTTTTCAATTTTTTTCACTGGTTTTAAAATGTCTATATTCCAATTCAAAATGAACCTAAACCTTTAAAAACCTGTGTTAGCAGGTGAATATGCATATTTCTGAAAATGCTAGAGGGCAGGTTACCATACCGTCAGGCATAAGTTACGGATAGCCTCAAAGCAAGGTGCCGCACTGCTGAGGATTCTGTAATTTATTAAACTATGTATATGTATCAACCTGTGCTCACCGAGCAAATTCTGAATCCTGAGAAAGATCCCACTCTGACTGAGACTTTATCAGCTCACGTGTGTTAAGCTCGTGGAGGACTGCGATTGTCGCAAGGAATTCATTTCATGCTGCAGGAATAGTGAAAATATTTGAATTCTGTGCAGTTAGAAATCGTTATCCTCGGTCCTGCAGAACAAGCGAGCTCTTTGCCAACTTGTTTTGTCTCTTGGCTCTGCTTTTGTGCAACCATGCAACACAATCCCTCTGCCATGTATTGAGGGCTTTTAATGTGACAATGGTGACGTATCAGGTTCACTTTCCATTAAACACCAACCAAAATGTCCCTTTTTAGGGAGAACTAACCATAGCGCTGTCTACAACTATAATACAGAATTCATGTTCAGTTATAGTTAAATGTGGTACGGCAATCTTATACATTATTGAGACAAACTAGTGCTGCTCACTAAAGCAAACACTGATGTCTGAAAACAACAGCATAATCAGGATGAAAGTGCTCGGTGGTAACACAAGAAAGGATGCCTATAGATATTCATGACCTTCTAGTCTACCAGAATTACATGCTGTTTAACAGATCTGAAAGCGGCACTCCACCGATTTTACACCTCAAGATCCATTTGTCATGGGGGTTACTACTAAGCATGTGAAAAAAGTTCTTCGGAGGTGTTGGGGTCATTTGGACCGAATTAAATGATTGGACGGACTTATTACAGCCCTGCAACAGGCGCAGATACGTGATTTTAATAAAGCAGCATATTGGTGCATGTGGGCGTGCCCCACTGGCTAGCCCGCGGATGCCGCTCTGCACTGCGCTCACACAGCGGTTACAGCTGGTAACGCCGTCCTGACCCACGTTGTTGCCCACCCTTTGGTTCCAACCCAGGTAAAAATACTGTGTCGGCACTGTTGCGGCTGTTTGCACCGTTAGCTGCTAGCACCTTCATTTCACAAAAGTGCGGAGAATTGGATATGGATAAGGCGCTGCTCTTGAGTATGCTTTACAAACATCAATATATTTAAAAAATATATATATTAATATCTAGGGGTGTAACAACACGCATATTCGTATTGAACCGTTCGGTATGAGGCTCACGGTTCGGGTTTTTTTTTTTAAGCCTTTATTGTCGGGATCCAGGATCCCTGTCTGACCCGTTGTGTGTTTCCCCTGATCTCCTCTACTCAGGTGTCCTGTCATTCCCCTGTTTGTTATGAATGAATGAATGAATTTTATTGATATAGCGCTTTTCACAGACAGTAGTATCACAAAGTGCTTAACAGAGCAGACATTTAAAAGCATAAAAAACAAAATGTGACCCAAGGGTCAATAAATTATCTACACAGAGAAAATAAAAAAATTAAATAAAAAATAATAAAAAATAAAATAAAAATGTAAAACATATTTTAAGAGCAGGTCTAGGACATGTGTTTACTTTTTACACAAACGCCAGCCTAAACAGGTGGGTTTTGAGCTGGTTTTTAAAAGTATTCACAGTATCTGCGAGGCGCAGAGTTGCAGGCAGAGCATTCCAGAGCCTCGGGGCCACTGCCTCAAAGGCTCGGTCACCACGGGTCTTAAAATCGTGTGCGTGGGACTGACAGAAGACCTAGAGCGTTTGACCTGAGAGTGCGGGCGGGTGAATAGGGGCGAAGTAGATCAGCTACATAAGCCGGAGCCTGACCGTGAAGTGCTCTGTAAGTGATGGTGAAAATTTTAAAGTGTATCCTAAATGCTACAGGAAGCCAGTGGAGAGATCGGAGTACGGGGGTGATGTGAGACCGTCGATTTGTCCTGGTGAGTAATCTGGCGGCAGCGTTTTGGATGACCTGCAGACGGTTAAGAGCAGATACACTGAGTGATGTGAAAAGTGAGTTGCAGTAGTCAATGCGTGAAGAGATAAATGTGTGTATGATCATCTCTAATTCAGGTGTTGATACCACAGATCTCAGTTTACTGATATTTCTTAGATGGAAGAAACATGACCTGGACAGCTGCTTTGTCAGGATCCAGGATCCCTGTCTGACCCGGTGTGTGTGTCCCCTGATCTCCTCTCCTCATGTGCTCTGTCATTCCCCTGTCTGTTATTGTGTGCCATGTGCTCTGTGTTTGTCCTCTGCCTCCAGACACCTCCCATGGCCGCACCCTTAATCGTGCACGGCTGAGGACACTCAAGCTGATCACCTCCTGCAGCCTGACACACCAGACTCAGGGCCCCTTAATGAGTATCCTGCCACTATATAAGCTCTGGCCCTGCAGTCTGGGAGTGTCAGGTCGTACCGTCTTTAACCGGCTGAAACCCCGTGGCATCCTCTGCCCTCCTTGTGTCTGTGGATTACACTCCGCCGCTCTGCCCTCCTTGTGTCTGTGGATTACACTCCGCCGCTCTGCCCTCCTTGTGTTTGTGGATGCGCTCCGCCGCTCTGCTCTCGTTGTGGTCTACGGATTACACTCTGTCGACTCCAGTATCGAGCCACGGGACTTCACGCCGTCAACTCACCAGCCCTCCAGTGTCGAGCCACGGGACTCACACCGTCGATCTGTCGCTCTACCCGCCTGGGGTTAAACGGACTACAATCGCCGTCAAGCTGCCAGGCCTCCGGTGTCGAGCCACGGGACTCACACCGTCGATCTGCCACTCGGGTGTCGGACCACGGGCTCCACACCTGCACCCACCTGTCTATAAATAAAACCTGTTGAACATTCACTTCTGTCTCCTGTGGTCTTGCTTTTGGGTCCTATCTGTGAACTCCCGTGACAGAACGACCTGACCATAATGGACCCAGCAACCACAGGAGCAGCTACGCTGGCCGGATATAGCACGCAGCTGGAGGCACACCAGCAGAGGCTCATGGAGATGCGTCAAGCCCTGCAATCCATGGAAGCTGAGGTCTCTGAGGGGGACCCAGCAACCACAGGAGCAGCTACGCTGTACAGCACTACCAGGCTGCTGGAGGAGACGAGACGTTCCCTGGAGGAGATGAGACGTTTCGCTGCTGAGGTTTCTCGGGTTGGCTGGTGCGGGCAGGAACTAGCCCGGACAGTCAAGTCTCCACCAGTTCCAGCACCCGCACTATTCCCGCCTGTCCTCGCTCCGCCGGTCTGGGAATCCCCCGTGCCGGCTCCGAGTCCCTATGATGGAACACTGGGGAAGTGTCAAGGCTTCCTGTTGCTATGCCAACGGGTGTTTGACCGACAGCCCCTGACTTTCACCTCAGACAGGTCCAAGGTGTCTTACGTGGTCTGCTTACTGCGGGGAAGGGCTTTGGACTGGGCCATGTACACAGTGAGCAGCGACCAGCCTAATACTGTGGGGTATGTGGACTTTGTGACTGCTCTGATGAGAGTTTTTGACCCTCTGGGGAACTCTGAGTATATGGTCAAGCGCCTTCTCAGCCGGAGACTGAGCCATGCAAGGGTAGCGGAACACTCAGTGGCCCGGTCGACTCCGGCTCCCCGTAGTCAGACTGCATTGCAGCCGGCTCCTGTTCCTGTCACCTCTTCGCCGCAGCTAGTTCCGGTTCCTACCGCCTCTGCGGCACAGCTTTCGCCAGTCCCGGCCGCCGCCGTCTCCGTACCGCGGCGACCTCCAGTCCCGGCCGCCGCTGTCTCCATACCGTGGCGACCTCCAGTCCCGGCCGCCGCAGTCGCAGTGCAGCAGCGACCTCCAGTTCCCGCCGCGGCCGTCCCGGAGCAGCAGCAACCTCCAGGTCCCGCCGCTGCCGTCGCAGTGCAGCAGCGACCTCCAGCTCCCGCGGCTGCCGTCCCAGAGCAGCAGCGACCTCCAGTTCCCGCCGCTGCCGTCCCAGATCAGCAGCGACCTCCAGCTCCCGCCGCTGCCGTCCCAGAGCAGCGACCGCCAGTTCCCGCCGCTGCCGTCCCGGAGCAGCAGCGACCTCCAGTTCCCGCCGCTGTCATCCCGGAGCAGCAGCGACCTCCAGTTCCCGCCGCTGCCGTCCCAGATCAGCAGCGACCTCCAGCTCCCGCCGCTGCCGTCCCAGAGCAGCGACCGCCAGTTCCCGCCGCTGCCGTCCCGGAGCAGCAGCGACCTCCAGTTCCCGCCGCTGTCATCCCGGAGCAGCAGCGACCTCCAGTTCCCGCCGCTGTCATCCCGGAGCAGCAGCAACCTCCAGTTCCCGCCGCTGTCGTCCCGGAGCAGCAGCGACCTCCAGGTCCCGCCGCTGCCGTCCCGGAGCAGCAGCGACCTCCAGTCCCAGCTGTGGTCTCGGAGCCGCAGCTATCCCCGGACCTCGCGGCCGCGGAGCCAGAGCCGCTCTCTGGTCCTGCCGCCGCAGGGCCAGCTCCAGTTCCTGCCGCCGCAGGGCCAGCTCCAGTTCCTGCCGCCGCAGGGCCAGCTCCAGTTCCTGCCGCTGCAGCTCCAGTTCCTGCCGCCGCAGCTCCAGTTCCTGCCGCCGCAGGGCCAGCTCCAGTTCCTGCCGCCGCAGCTCCAGTTCCTGCCGCCGCAGGGCCAGCGCCAGTTCCTGCCGCCGCAGCTCCAGTTCCTGCCGCCGCAGCTCCAGTTCCTGCCGCCGCAGCTCCAGTTCCTGCCGCCGCAGGGCCAGCTCCAGTTCCTGCCGCCGCAGCTCCAGTTCCTGCCGCCGCAGCTCCAGTTCCTGCCGCCGCAGCTCCAGTTCCTACCGCCGCAGCTCCAGTTCCTGCCGCCGCAGCTCCAGTTCCTACCGCCGCAGCTCCAGTTCCTACCGCCGCAGCTCCAGTTCCTGCCGCCGCAGCGCCAGTTCCTGCCGCCGCAGCTCCAGTTCCTACCGCCGCAGCTCCAGTTCCTGCCGCCGCAGCTCCAGTTCCTGCCGCCGCAGTCCCAGTTCCCGCCGCAGCGCCAGCTCCAGTTCCTGCCGCGGCCGCCTCTACGCCAGTTCCTGCCGCCGCAGCGCCAGCTCCAGTTGCTGCCGCCTCTACGCCACAGCCCGCTCCAGTTCCTGCCGCCGCAGCGCCAGCTCCAGTTCCTGCCGCTGCCACCTCTACGCCAGTTCCTGCCGCTGCCGCCTCTACGCCGCAGCCCGCTTCAGTTCCTGCCGCCTCAGCGCCGCAGCCCGCTCCAGTTCCTGCCGCCTCAGCGCCGCAGTCCGCTCCAGTTCCTGTCGCCGCCTCCGTGCCGCAGCCTCTCCCACACCCGGCCGCCGTCCCAGAGGCGCAACGACCTCCAGTTGCCGTCTCTGAGCGGCAGCGACCTCCAGTGCCCGCTGCCGTCTCTGAGCAGCAGCGACCTCCAGTGCCCGCTGCCGTCTCTGAGCAGCAGCGACCTCCAGTGCCCGCTGCCGTCGCGGAGCAGCAGAGACCTCCAGTACCTGCCACTGCGGCACCAGCATCCTATTCTCCAGAGCCCTTCCGCCCGCCCGGCCGTCCGCCGGAGCACCCGTGTCCGGAGCCCTTCCGCCCGCCCGGCCGTCCGCCGGAGCACCCGTGTCCGGAGCCCTTCCGCCCGCCCGGCCGTCCGCCGGAGCACCCGTGTCCGGAGCCCTTCTGCCCTCCCGGCCGTCCGCCGGAGCACCGGTGGCCGACGCTCTTCGGCGGCCCCGTGGCGGGTCAGATCCTGTCACCCCTCCTCCGGACCCCCGCCGCCCACCCTAGTCGGCCTTGTAGCTGTGGGGACATCCCTCCTCCGGACCCCCTCCACCCGCCCTGTGTTGTGTCTTGTGTTACGTCTGGAATCCGTTCCTTAAGGGGGGGGTACTGTCAGGATCCAGGATCCCTGTCTGACCCGGTGTGTGTGTCCCCTGATCTCCTCTCCTCATGTGCTCTGTCATTCCCCTGTCTGTTATTGTGTGCCATGTGCTCTGTGTTTGTCCTCTGCCTCCAGACACCTCCCATGGCCGCACCCTTAATCGTGCACGGCTGAGGACACTCAAGCTGATCACCTCCTGCAGCCTGACACACCAGACTCAGGGCCCCTTAATGAGTATCCTGCCACCTCTGGCCCTGCAGTCTGGGAGTGTCAGGTCGTACCGTCTTTAACCGGCTGAAACCCCGTGGCATCCTCTGCCCTCCTTGTGTCTGTGGATTACACTCCGCCGCTCTGCCCTCCTTGTGTCTGTGGATTACACTCCGCCGCTCTGCCCTCCTTGTGTTTGTGGATGCGCTCCGCCGCTCTGCTCTCGTTGTGGTCTACGGATTACACTCTGTCGACTCCAGTATCGAGCCACGGGACTTCACGCCGTCAACTCACCAGCCCTCCAGTGTCGAGCCACGGGACTCACACCGTCGATCTGTCGCTCTACCCGCCTGGGGTTAAACGGACTACAATCGCCGTCAAGCTGCCAGGCCTCCGGTGTCGAGCCACGGGACTCACACCGTCGATCTGCCACTCGGGTGTCGGACCACGGGCTCCACACCTGCACCCACCTGTCTATAAATAAAACCTGTTGAACATTCACTTCTGTCTCCTGTGGTCTTGCTTTTGGGTCCTATCTGTGAACTCCCGTGACATGCTTAACATGAGGGTCAAACGACATGGATCGATCAAAGAAAATCACAAGATTGCGCAGGTTGCAATGGGAAGCAGAGGAGAGTGGACTAATAATCTGCCTGATCATGGGGACAAACTCATCTGGAGCAATAACTAGGACCTCCGTCTTAGAGTCGTTGAGTTGTAAGCAGTTTTCTGCCGTCCAGTCTCTGATGGCATTGACACAATAACTGATGGTTATTGTGTGCCATGTGCTCTGTGTTTGTCCTCTGCCTCCAGACACCTCCCATGGCCACGCCCTTGATTGTGCACAGCTGAGGACACTCCAGCCGATCACCTCCTGCGGCCTGACACACCAGACTCAGGTCCCACTAATGATTCCCATGTCTCTATATAAACCCTGGTCCTGCAGTCTGGGGTTGTCAGGTCGTACCGTCTTTCACCCGCTTCAACCCCGTGGCATCTTCTGCCCTCCTTGTGTTCTACGGATTACACTCCGCCGCTCTGCCCTCCTTGTGTGACACGGACTACACACGCCGTCAAGCTGCCAGCCCTCCGGTGTCGAGCCACGGGACTCACACCGTCGATCTGCCACTCGGGTGTCGGACCACGGGCTCCACACCTTCCTGTCTTAGTCAGGCTAAATAAAACCTGTTTCCATTGACTTCTGTCTCCTGTGGTCTTGCGTTTGGGTCCTACCTGTGAACTCCCGTGACATTTATTTAACCAGGTAGTCCCATTGAGATGAAAAATCTCTTTTGCAAGATGTAAGTAACAATACAAGATGTAAGTAACAATACTACATAACATTAAGGAGCAGTTTTTGTTTTTTATGCTGATGTGTTGCTAAGAAGACACCCCAGAAGATGGGTCACTCAGGTATAGTTCCATCATTGTTCAAAGTCAAAGAATAACTTCATGATGTTAGTTGTAATGAATAAATATATTTAAAAATCAAGTACATTTCTCTGGCATTTATAGTTTTCTACTGTACTGGACCGTGGCTCCACTGTATCGTACCGTACCCAACCGTGAGTTTTGTGAACCGTTACACTCCTATTAATATCACAAGGTGATGAGTCTTGCCAAGTTCCTTTTGCATAGCTATTCTTAGATTGGGTCATTCAAGAATTTGTTGCCCCAGTTATGAGCATTCCAACGAAAAGGTTGAGACAGGCAAGCAGAACTGCTGAGTAAACGCTACAGGTTGTTTATGTTGCCACTCTCCTCTCGTGTGCCGGCTTGTCTGAGCTGCAGAGCGGGTTTAAGCCAGAGAGGAAATGCTGTGGGATGAGCGAGGGCATGCCATTGGCTGCTGGTTCAATCTCTGACTTCCTGGTGCATCAGTGACTTAAACACAACAGCGCTTCTCGAAACAAAGATTAGTGTCCCGGAACACTCTCGCAGAACCAAAACACACTTCACGTCATATCAGCGTTCAAAGTTTACCCCCACTGTCAGGATCATGTGCATCATTTGATAGAAAGATTACCACACTAATCATTTTAAGGTTTATCATCTTCGCTGTAGAGCAAGCAAAGTCTCTGAGCTCTTCTCATTGTACAATGCTAAAATGTTAATGTGACGGTAATTTAACACAGCAACTGTTTTATTACAGCATTATATGACAACAGTCACAAGTTTACAATCTTAGGAACAGTTACTGTAATCCAGCGTGTAGACGTGTCTTTGCCCTTTACTCTGTAATAGGCTTCACATGTAAGACAGCGGCCTCAGGAACACACCCTTTTATACCATATCTTGTATTTATATCTTAGTATTTTAGGCCTTGGTCTTTTGATTGGAGTGGTTTTGATGAAAATTTAAATTCGACATCATGTAAGGACATATCTGAGTTGTGACATGAGTTCAGTGAGAAGAGAGAAATGAGCTGCAGTTTTTGCATTGTATTGTAACACAACAGGACAAAACACTGTATCTTCTGTCACCCATTAGCGGCTCTTGTTGATTCAGTCGCTTTAACTTTTACCAGCAGGCCCAGTAAAACAGTTTGCAAGTGTTAAAACTATAAACTCTCACTCATAAAAAACCCCTTTAATCAATCGTATGGTGTTTTTGATTGTTTCTGGTAGCCAGGGTGGGGGTGGGTCCTCAATTTTGCTAGGGTTTACAACATTGTTTGACAATTGCATAAGGTTTTTGTCAGCTGGTGTGAAGTGGCTTTATGGTGCACACTGCAAGACGCCTGTACACAGAGTTCACACCATCCCAAGGTCATGTTTTCCTTGTGTTGTTTTGACCTTTCAAATGCATTCCCACTGAAGGGGCTTGTACTGTATCGTGTATTTTGCACCCTGGTGACCGACTTGTGTTTATAGCAGTTTTAGTGTAATACAGAGCAGCCCTGTCTTCTAAAAACGATACTACCGTACAACAAAACTGTCTGTCTGTTGGGCAATGTTGGCCCAATGGTCCGTCGATCCACTTTGGTCCTGACTAAAATATTGTTATGAGTTTTTGTACAGACATTGATGGTGCCCAGAGGATTCATTCTAATGACTTTGGTGATCCCTCGACATTTCTTCTAGCGCCATCATGAGGTTATCATTTGTGATTTTGAGTGCAATGTCTCAACAAGTATTGGATGTATTGACATGAAATTTGGTACACACGTTCCTGTCTCCCTCAAGAAGAATTGTAATAATATGGATCTGATCAGTGACTTTTCATCTTGCGCCATCATCATTTCATTCATTGTGAATTCCATTTTAAGGGAAACATATTTTGTTTTTGTGGATTACGTTTGCTTTTTCACAAGTAAGTTTCAAATGAGTCTGCGGAAGTCCGCGTCGGGAGGAGGTCGGAGTGGCGGATGGGTTAAAAAACCACAGGGATTTCATCCAGGAGCTTGCCCTTCGTGTCCCATGTCCTAAATATAACCAAGCAATAGTTTAACCATGCGTTTCAAACTGTTTCAAACTGTTTTAAACTGTTTAAAACTGAAACCGTAATCTGGGGAAAAATGTGTTTCCCTCTACACGTAATTGACAGTGCAGTTAAGTTGTATGGGAGGGTAATTTTGTAGGAGACACAGGGTTGATGTACAAACTCTATTTGAATACCTAACACCCTCCTCTTGAGCAACTTTCGGGTTTCAGGGGATTTCATCAAAAGATGAATCTCTTAATGTTCAACAGGAAAGAGGGCCCGGAAGTCAACGAATAGTTTGGACTCCACATCTATGCAGAGTGACAGATACCTCAGCTGTGTCGAACCTCAACAAGAAGACACACACTTGCGTGCACTCAGGATTGGTTAGTATCAGTTCATGGCCGCCCAGTTAACAGTTACATTGAAGCAAGTTAAGTATGTTTCAATTGAAAATGTTGACACTTCAAATTGTAATTGACTTAAATTATATTAACTCTATATTAATTACATAGGCTGCAGGTCCAACCAGATAACATTGCTATGTTTTTGTGTCTCTTATTGTGTTTATACTGTGGATTGCACTTCAGGTTATCACTAATCTGTCATCTGTTGTGCTCTATCGTCAAACACAGATATGCAAACATGCTCACATGTTCACTTAGACAAACTCAGACAGATGCACTAAAAACACAGGCTGAGACAAAAGTCATATTTTTGTGGCCACGGCGATATGTTGAAATGTATGGTGGTTGCCCAATAGGTTGGTCAAGGTCAACCTTTAAGTTCTGTAATCAACAAGTCATATTCTGTTGTGTGTCACACACACGTCTCTGCTCTGGAGTGTTCTGTTATAGGTGGGATTACTTGCAGTAGAACAAATGTTTCATCCACTACAAGACTTACAACTAGAAATGAAAACCAATGCAATTTTAACAAAGTTAAACTATGAGCACGCTGTGAGCACATAAAATAACTACAGCTCCCATAAACAGATGAAATAATGAATATAATTTAAGGGTAAATGATTGTTTTGTTTTGATCAATTATTAATTCACTCATCTGTTGTGTTAATCTGTGATTCATTTCTTGATTGATTGATGAGTTGCTGAAAAAAGTAAAATATAACCTGCCACATTAAGCCCAAGGTGGCTAACTGAAAATGTCAGATATTTAGTTTACAATAATATAACACAGAGAAAAGCCAAAATCCTAACAACTGATTTCATTACTTGATTGATGACTGATAAATTGTTTCAGCTTTAGTCCAATACTTTATGACCAAATATCTGCAAAACTACTTGACTTTCTTATCAGCCTCATCTGTTTTGTGCTAATGTTAGCATGCTAACACACATAGGCAGATTATGAGAGAAAGGGCCCCTGGGCCTCATCACCTCGCATACATAGTAGCAAGACACACAGACTTAATAGTTGTTTAGACTCTTTTTGTTGTTGTTTTGTGTCTCTTTGTAGTCGTTATACATCTCCCTATAGTCATGTGTCTTTTTGTGGTCATTTTGTGTCACTTCAAAATTGTTTTGGTGTTTTTGTGGCAATTTTTTGTCTTTTTGAGGTCATTTTAAGTCTCTCTGTAGTTGTTTTGTGTTTCTTTGTAGTCTTTTAGTGTCTCGATGTGGTCATTTTTATGTCTTTCTGTAGTTGTTTTGTGTACTCTATAGTTGTTTTATGTTTCTTTGTGGTCATTTAAATTGTCTCCCTGCTTGGTACGTGTCTCTTTGCGGGACATTTTGTTGATGAAGGCCAGGGGGGACCCTCACACCTTTGGCCCCTGGTCCTGTGCCAGGTAGACCCATTTAGTTATCTATCCATGCTAACACACTGAACTTAGATGGTGAATCTTGTAAACATTAGCATTAGCATTGTGAACATTAGCATGCTGATGTTAGAATTTAGCCCAAATATAGCCTCTCTGAGCCGCTAGCAGGGCTGGAGACTCTTCTTGTCAACATTCGGAAAACTTTGATTCATGCTCAGGTATTAAAGGCCTTCGAAGGTATCCTCGTGCTAAAAAGTTCCCTTACATTATACCACATATTTCCTACACAAAATACATGTAAACATCCAGACATGGCATGAGTGTGCCGTTAATGAGTACTTAGGGGTCGGCAACCTGCGCTCTTCAGCCCCTCTGTTGCGGCTCCCTGAGTCTACATCAGGGGTCCCCAACTGGCGGACCGGATCCGGACCCAGGACCTAAATCTGATAGATAATTCGGAATTATACATATTATGCACTGAGTTTATACTTTAAACGGCGCCTCTTATAAAGCCGTTACGGCACTTGTTCTGCGGTGCAGGAAACACACCGACCAATGCAGTGCAAATCACATCACGTGATGCAGCTCAGCCAATCAAATATGGGTATTCTGACAAGTTTCCTGACTCGAGCGAGGTTTACACACACGTGACACACGGGGCTGACACGAGGAAATAGAAAGAAGAGCAGGGATATTGCGCTGATCGAAGAAGTTATCTCGCATGACGTTCTCCAAAAAGAGAAACATGTTCAGAGAGAATATAATTTATAAGCCAGAATGAACAGAACCTTATATGTTAATTATTCTCACACAGGCAGTTAAATCCTCTACCCCTGTCAAGCGCTTTTCCCTGCGAACATGAATGGCTAATCATGATTTTCAGAACCCCGCCCTCGGTAAACTATCAATGGATAAATCCAAATAAATAAAAGTCACGGAGGAAAATAGAGTTTGACTCTGCGTGGACGTCTTCACTTGCTTTCACTGCCAACGATGCTGGCTTACCTGTATGCTTCCAGAACAAGCACACAGCATGTGCTGAAAAGTGTCACGCTGGAGATGAGCGACAAAGAGCGATTTCTCAGCTGCTGCAGCAAACTGAGCTCTTCATAAGAGTTTGATATTGTTATAACAGGTACAATTGCAGTAAAATGTCAAGAATTGTCTTTATTCTTGTTCTATATTTTCATAAAAACAACAAACTATAGTTTTTGTACATATAATATAACTATAACACTTTATAGGCTGTGATATCAAATAGCTTTTGCGGGCGGCTCCAGACGAATTTCATTTGGTGGAAAATAGAGCAAAATGGCTCTTTGGATAGTAAAGGTTGCCGATCCCCTGACTTAGGGAAAGGTGAACTCTCACAGTGTTTTGGGCAGGTCACGGTGGCCTGGGGTCATTATCTGTTTGCTCTGCCTTGTTGTTAGTGAAACCGTTTGAGGGTGGCCTTGCTGACAGACATTCTGCTCTTCAATGTTCAACATGAAACATTTTGCACATAGCCTTGTTTAGGCATTCTGACGTAAGGGTAAGGACAAGAATAAGGTGAACAAGGAGGGGGGGGCATCCGTCACCAGACAAACACATGCTGGTGGACGCACGTCGATCTTTTCAGTGACTCAGCAGACAGACGGTGTTTAGTCTGCCTCTTCTCAACCTCTCTAGATATGCACTCACGTGTCATAGTGTATCATAGCTATAGGTGACTTAACACTGGATGGTGGAGAAGGCTGGAAATTGTGTGGTGGAATAGTTCGGGATGATGCAAGTGGAAGAAATGTTCAACTTTATCTTTTAATTGTTCAGCTCATGAAAAGCCATCTGGTCGGTCTGGCCATCAGTTTATCTGCCTTAATGCTCTCCTCTCCAGCGACATCTTTCCAGATGTTTGTGGCAGCACTTGCCTACTGTTGTCAACTCAGCACAAGCCTATCTGTCCACTCTGTCCGATGACAGTGATGGCAGGGATTTGCGTGAAGTGCAGTTGATGCCTCCTAAGGGAAAGTAAACAAGGGCGGTCAATGAGTCAGGTTCAAAAATGTGCAAAAACACGGAGGTTAAGCAGAGTCATAGATGTGGGAGTTCAAGGAGGGTTAACTGTGTCACACAGAGACAGAGCCATGTTACGGAGGACTAAAACAAAATACACACAGAAGTGTGGAGGCAGGATGTGTATGTTGTCCTCCCATTGGCTCAGAATGGGGTGATCAGGTCCAATGAGTTGGATGGAGAGGGACACGCATAAGGCAAACATATCAGTTGGATAATACTGGAACCAAATGTTAAAGACAAATTTATATGGTAAAAATGGAGTAAAAATAGCAAGAAGTAGTGCAGTAAGCACCCCCTATTTGTTCTATATGGCTGTCGTATAAGAATTTGATTATAGATTATTTTTGCCCTCAAAAGATTTGGACACTGTATCTGGATATGCCTTTAATTATTAGATCAGTAACTTTTCTCTGGGCCATGTCAATAATGTATTTTCTGTCCTGGGTGATAAAAAAATGTATCACTCAGGACTTATTGCGAAAGATTTTACAGCAGTAATATTTTTGAATTGCCGTCCCAATTTAGCTTTATCATCCACAGCTATCTCAGTGTAGCTGGTTCTCTTTTGCCAGCACGATGAGAGCTGATGTTTTTCTGGTCAATGATTAATAACCACCGAAATGTGTTTATGAAACTGGGGGCTGCTGACGAGGCACATATGGGTCCAACTGAATATTTACAATATGCAGCATGGTAGAAAATAGTTCCGACATGAAACCATTTTATTCACTAGTAGGCAGATTGTTTACAGCAGATATCTGCAACACAAAACAATCTAGATCGATAAATAGCACTACAGCTAAGAGGAAATATACATATTTTTCATTTCAGTGTAGAGTGTCAGCAGTGCTGTTTTGCCATTCAAAACGGTCAGAAGCTCCAGAGCTACGTATAGCTTTAGCTTCCCTGCACTGTAAAACATGTCACTTCCTATCTGCCAGGAGACACATTCAGTGTACATTGTAGCCCAGATTAGAGAAACAAATTGTATCACTCGTTTTTCTTTTTATATCACGAACAACTTAATCCATGTCATGTTAATCCCATATGGTTGTAGTTTATAGTAACATGCGGCCTTGATGTCGCCAGTAGTGATTATGCATTGTCATTTACATTCTGTGGGGAACAATGGAGAGCAAATGAAGTGACTTATAAGTAAAGAAAGACTTGAGTCACTCATGCTTAAGCACACAGTATGATGTTTGTACAACATTAAAATGTCAATCAAATGTGAAACTGCATAATGTTTTAGCTGTCTGACAGGTTGCCTGTATAAACAAAGAAGTTATGCTGAAAGACTTTCTGGAAAGTTCACCGATCTTAAAATAAAGCAACAATTGAGAACGCTGCAGACGGCAGGCGCTAAAAGCGCTGCAATGTAATCGCTTGGGGAAACTCCTCATCATCATTGTACATCCACAAAAAGAGCCGACAGAGAAATAAAATGTCTTTCCTTGCCTTACACTTGAGCCGGTCTGTTTGTTATTGTGTCTTGCTCGGAGAAGTCTTGTTCTGAAATGTTGTCAGTGGCAAAAACAAGCACATCCGCATGTCGAAAAGGTCAGTTGAGATGCATTTCATGTGACATGCCTGCTACTCCCACATGTGCAGATGAGATAAAGAACATAGGCAGACCTTTGTGTATATGTGCATGTAGGGATTTGTGTTTCCTGTGTGCCCGCCGAACACGTGTTTGACATTAACATTAACAAAAGTGAATTGTTAGTGTGATAAATCGGGTTGAGCATCTTTTTGCTAAAAACGTGATCAGGAAATTTTGTGAGTGTGAGTGTATGTGTTTATGTGTATCCGCATGACTTAGCACTTAAGAGGTGTTCTTACTGTAGTTCTGTCTGGGTGAACCCAAGAAGAAACAATATATATTCATGTATATATTGATATACACACACACTCAGTTGCAGCTGTTGAGAGTGACAGCTGCACAGTTACGTAAAACCCGCACAGACAGCACGCAAGCAGACACACCTATATATTTCAAATATTTTCCATAGATTTTGCAATGTGTTTTAGATATGATTTATATATGAAAGTTGAAAATCACATTTAAAAAACTTTGTGGACAACAAATCGATGCTTTGCATCAACTTTTACTAAATGCCGCTGGTGTTGGAAAACAAAATCCCAGCAATGTACCTGAATTCACCTTGAGGATATAGAAGATCATCTACCATTCAGCAGTGGTGGGCCGTCAGGGCCAGCAAAGCCTTCTCTGCTGGCCCAAACAGAATCACAAAGTTATAGCTATTTTATAATTTAATATTTTTTTACAAATACACTACATGTATTCTAATTATTTCTCCCATTATCTTATTTTGTCATTGCACAGCTACTGTCTTCCTCAGTTGCTCTGCTTCCAGCACAGCTTGTTTTAAGTAGAGCTTTTATCCAATCAGATTTCACCCCTATGCTGTTTCTAGGTAAAGAAATCTGCCCGGAGGCCTTCAGAATTACAAGTGAATCCCTTTGCAGTTTAAGTGAATGGGGACGATTCGGTCTTTAACCAATCAGATCTTTAGTTTAACATGTTGGGCGTATTCTTTGACGTGCCAGATCCTGCTAGCTGGCCTACAAGTACGTCGTCATTAACGTGCAGCTCTGCAGTAACGTGCTCTGCAGTAACGACCTGTGATTGGTCAGTGGGTGAGCGCGTGACTATTGTGGTAGTTGTAAGAGTTCAAGTTGAAAGATATGGAAGAAATTATGCAATTTTTAGTGTTTTGCTTGGTGTAGATTATAATTTTTTTTTTTACCAAGCTTTGTTTTTTTTTAACACTCTATGGCTGAAGGAGGAGGAGAAACGGGATTTGTGAGTTACTGGCAACGCCTTTCTGGAGAAGGACAGTTCAGGAAAAAATGGACATCTTAAGAAAGGGTCGCCAACCCCACAGCTAGCAGCCCTGACTCAGCATGGAAGAGGATTTGTACTGTATTTCTTGCTGTCAGCGTCGGAGAAGCGTTGCACATTTTATGGCTTGGAATGCGTTTCATTTTTAACTGAGCGTCTTGTTGTTTGGAACTACGCTACGCTAACCTGAGGACACTATGCCACGGCAGGGTGCTTTACAAGCTACGGTGCTTTTGAAAACTTTTAGAGAGACCCGAGTGGATCTACAGATCAACGAATACATTCGCAGGAGGACCTCTGGCTGGAACTGAACCGATGTTCTGTACAACCGCGTCATTAAACTCTTTGTTCACAAAGAAAGGAGGATATACTTTGTCTTTAAGTGAACAGCAGCTTTAGTCCCAGTTTGAATCAGTAGGGAACAGCTAAACGCTGCAGTTCGTAGCTTGTTTGCTGCTGTTGGATTTCCTGCTAAGATAGTTTAGCTTAGCCTCCCAGAACACACGTGCGGTGCCTCAGCTATTTTTTGTTATTGTTCTGGGTTCAAAAGGTCACACAGCCCGTTGTTTGTTACGTGAGCGCAGTCCACCGAAAACATTATATTTCCCACAATTTAAGCGTCTGCATTTTCCAAATGCACTAGTATTATTCATATAACGTATTGTTCGGTTCGTAAGCCTCGTACCGAACGGTTTAATATGAATACGTGTATTGTTACACCCCTAGAAACAAGTAATAACCCGTAGCTGTGGCGTCATAATGAGGTTATTAGGAGGTGGTTCAACTGTAGTAGGACAGCACAGAAGGTCCAGGTATAAAATGCACGGCCCTCCACTGCCATTCAGTAATACCTTCCTCCTTTGTAACACGTGAAAGAGCATCTGTTATGAGTTTTTTTTTTACTTATTATCAACAAAGACTATGGGAAGACATTGATGAGACCATTAACAATGCTTGTTGGTAGAATCAGTTCACTGTTGGTTTTGATTTCATAAGGACTTTCATGGGACTTGTTCACAAGACAATATAGAATTTTGCTTAACATATCTTTTAAGATTAGGCAGGGCAGCTAAAACCATGTGGTCAAGGTTAGGGAAAAGGTTGAATGATGAAAATGTCAATAATGTCTAGAAACTGCAGGTAAATCCAGGGAGCTGCTCATGCACCCAAATGTAGCTCAAGCGCAAGTTCAGTCAGGAAGACACTCACTAGTAATCTCTGTCTTTCCTCTCCTTGTAATTACTCTGTCAGCTGATTGGGGGCGTGCACTTTTAAGTAACCAACCAGATTCGGCACACCGGTTCCTCAAGCCAATCATATCGTTGCTGTCAATTTTTAAATAGTGTTCTCCTCTCTGCTGCTGTCAGTTGTCATTTCAGCGAAGCAGATGCAACCCTCCTCCACCTCAGTCGCCTCCAGTCAGCATCACAGTCATGCTCCTGAGTCATCATCAGATTGCAGCGACTCCTTTCATCACCACCACCAGTGTCTGGACTCCAGGGGGGATTAGGCCTGTTGGACCTCAGTACCCCTACCCTCGGTGATAGTACTTCAGGATGGAGTCCAATCGCCAAAGACTTTGCACTTTTCATATTTGACGCTTGTATAATAAATCATTGTTAACTTATGAAACAAGTCTCTCCTGATTGAACTACCACTACAGCTTTGAGCTGGTGATATACTTGCTTTTATCGATGAGTTCCCGTGAGCATGATGGTGCCTCTTGTATCCTGCGACTGTTTGGACTGTTGGTTGTGTACTGATCTTGGAACCTATTGGCTATCAGACTGGCGACGGATAAGCTTTTGGAGGCAAGGAGATATATTGTACTTCTGGGGCTCTGATATAGGCGAATACCCGGGGCCAAATAATTGTTAGACATTAGCAGGTGGGTTCCCAGATTGCATTTCGGCCAATGGGTTCTGCCTCTTTTTCTCTCCACATGGACAGTTTATCTGTGGACCGTGTGCAGGCTAAACCACTGGTCGATTGGACAGAATAAGTACGAGGCACCAGTCTTCTCACACATGCTGAGTCCTCATTGAACCGTGGCCAAACAGGTATGTGGCGTTTTGTTGTAAAGCGATCACATTGCTGTCACTCTCACTCCATTTCCCCCTTCATACCTCCCACTATCCATACAGAGAAAAAGGAAAGCACAAATCCTGTTTAACATTTTTGCGCTTTCTTCATTAATTTAATTTTCCTTGTCTTGTTGTCCATCTCCCCAGCACTCTTTTCCACTCTCTGGGCCCTGCTGCTCACCGTCTGTCTTCATCATTCACTCCTCGTCAGTGTTGCCTGACTTGCTGTGTGATGTATATGCCCCGAGAGACTTTCGCTCCTCTATGTCCTACATTCTTCTATTCTAGTGTGTACCAAGAGAGGTATGCAGCAAAAAAACAACAACCACATAATGGAATCACAACTGTGCACTTTTATTTAATCATGCAATCAGGACAAGAAATTACATTTGATGGACATTGCTCTATAGATTGCATTTAGGTTAGTACATCCTTTATACTGGACTTGATATTATGAGGTGTAGGAATATATTGACTGTGAGCATGTGATTAATATGGCCAGTTTATGTGATTACAACATTATTCAATATACAGCGAGTACTTGCTGCTTTGCCTCTGGTTTGAATGGTTGATTTTAAATCCAGTGTTAGTACAGTACCACCATCTAGTGGATACAAAGCTAATTACTGCTTTCCTAAAGCAGTGGTTCTCAACTGGTGGGTCGCAGACCCTTTTTCAGTGGGTTGCGGGCCTTTGCATAAAAAAAAAATATATACATATATATATCTTTAAGCAGCGGAGTTATTCACACTCCTTAACAGTATTTGGCGTTAATGCCTTGAAATGCTATTAGACACCTGCCATTTCACAGTATAGAACAGGGGTCACTAACTGGCAGACCGTGGTTGTTTCCGGACCCAGGACCCAGGATTCGTCCTTTTGGAAGAAGAGAAAAATATGATATCGTGGCTTATTTATTGACATCACTTCACACCTGAATGAACTGAATTTAAAGCTGCAGGACAATTCAGAGAATGCAAGCTCCGAGAATTTCTATTTTAAATATGAGCTTTAAAATGTAGCATTCTGGTGTACTCTGAGAAGAACATTAAGTGATAAGACATTTACTTTAATTAAGCAAAAAACTAATTTATTATTCAGTTATTAATCAGTATTTCAGCTCTATTATTAATATTAACCTTTATTTAGACAAAATCCATTGAGACCGAGGTCTCATTTTCATAAGTTTTGGTCAAATAAAAACACAGATAGCAAGAGTAGCGAGAAGCATCGCCTGTACAAATAAAGTGATTAGTTTTCATTGAACCCTGTTACTGTATGGCTTCATATTAACTTCTACTGTTACTGTAAAGCTGTTAGAATTGTGGCCTATCTTCTTTTTGCAATTAATATGCATTCAATCCAGTTCAATTATTTAAATGAAAATGATAATCTACTCTGACTAAGGTAGTTTATCAAGAGTAAAATAATAGCTGTGATCTATACACACCTCTGCATTAGCAGCCTGCTGGAATGAAGGTACAGGCACCTTAACCCTCTCATTACTTCAGGGTTCTTGGGAGCAACGTGGGACTGTTGGGACTGTTAGTACACTGGCTGTGGTCATTACCAGTGGTGTATAGTAACAAAGTAGAAATACTTCGTTACTGTACTTAAGTCGTTTTTTTGGATATCTGTACTTTACTTTACTATTTATATTCCTGTTGACTTTTACTTTTACTTCGCTACATTTTGCAAAGAAAACTGATACTTTTACTCCGATACATTTCCCCTGAAACCTTCGTTACTCGCTACAAAATCAAATCTATCTTCAGAAAAAAATTAATCATGAGAGCAGCGTCGGGGACTGTGGTGGAACACAGACTGCACGCAAGCAGGTTTGGTGAATCAGTGGTCCTAGCAGCAAGTTAAATCATTGGTTCATCACGTTAATGCACAATTGCAAACAAGTGCTCTCAAAGCCGCGGCGTTTTGATTCCCAGGATGCTACATGCTATAAGCTAGCGGGCGACTACCTGAGTAGAATTCCACTCTACGATGACTGATTTCATGATGGAAGCAGAAATGGAAGCACCTGCTACTCCCGCAACAAACGACGGTGGTGACGAAGACCAACACCAGTGGATCGTTCACGAGTTAGTGAGCTGAGGAAGTGTTGACAGTTAGATTTTGTTGATTTGTCTGTGAAGCTGAACACACCTCTACCTGCCTCAGCAGCCTGTGAAAGGCTATTTAGCATCGCAGGACGAGTCTTCAAACTTATAAACGCACTGTTACAACTCCTTCATAGTGTCATATTGCTTTTCGGAGAATTATGATGATAAGTTCATAGTAGATGCAAAAGTATACTTATGTACAATATATTATGTTGAACATTGTTGCTCCTGGATGGATCACAGCCAACCCAATTATGTTCAACACAGCTCCATGTCCTTGGTCATGGTGCCACAGCACTTAAAAGAATAAATTTGATAATTCTCAAAATTCTGACCCTTTGCTTTTTTTATTAACAGCATTTACTTGTACTTTTACTTTCAATACTTAAGTACCTTTAATATCAGAAAATTACTTTTGAGACTTAAGTACAATAAATGTCAGATACTTTAAGACTTTTACTCAAGTAGTATTCTAATAGGTGACTTTTTACTTTTACTGGAGTCATTTTCCAGTAAGGTATCTTTACTTTTACTCAAGTATGGCTTTTGGGTACTTTATACACCACTGGTCATTACAGTGAACAGTGTGTACAGTGCTGCAGGACACGTGAGCCCTTGTTGCTGTAGTTCATGTCCTTGGAGCAGAGGCTGCATTTAGCATACCTTGCCTTATCAATGTATTTAAAACACTGTGACAGCAGGAAGCTGTACTCACGTCTGTTTAGACCTACACCTTTATCCAGACCCAGCTCCACTCACACCTCAGCCCTGCGTCTCGACGGATCTACACGATTCATGTGGATGATATATTTTTGATTCAAAACGGTGAATTTCACCAAAAAGTGACAAGTTTGCAGGTATGTTATGTATGTATGTATGTATGTATGTATGTATGTATATATATATATATATATATATATATATATATATATATATATGTATGTATGTATGTATGTGTGTGTGTGTGTGTGTGTGTGTGTGTGTGTGTGTGTGTGTATATGTATGTATATATATATATATATACATACATATATATACATATATATAAAACCAGGTTCTGGCACAAGAAAAGCATGAAGCTGTCAAAACTGAAGCAGCATTTGTTGGATCAATCCACAGCGAATAAACTGAAAACTATACCTCCGTCAATAAGTAAGCGAACTGAAGACATGTCGGATGACATCAAACAACAGACCACAGCTCGAATTTAGGCAAGTGGTCATTTTGCATTACAAATGGACAAATCTACAGACATGGCAAACAAAGCAGTTTTACTCGTTTACGTGAAACATGTGTGGGACGGGGAATTACAGGAACAATTTCAATCAAACTACACCATCTTTTCATGAAATACATTTGAGAAGTTGAAAATGTGGGTCGCGGCTTGTCATTAAGGGGTGATGGTGGGTCCCGCAGTAAGACCAGTTGAGAACCACCATCCTAAAGGATCCACATAGGACATAAATAAGTAAGTAAACATTTAAGAGAATAACTAAATATTACGGAATTTCTCTGGTATTAATATGCTAGTATAATAGTATTTGGTAGTTTTAGATATTACTTGTTTGCATTATAGAATTGTGTTTAGTGTGGTCAACAAATCATTTTTATAAAATAGAATGTATAGCATAAATACATTTGCCTCACCTAAAATTATTTGTATTATTTTGCCATTTAGGTTTCATTTAAATAAGCTGATCATAAATCTCTGATTCTCGTATTTTTTACCATTTGTTTCATAAAGTCACAGTAAACCAGAGAGACTTTTAGCAATAAAATGGGTCATTTAATGCTACTACGAGGAACTTTATTTTTGGGTTGATTGTGGCTGCCCCTGAGGACAAAAGCGATAGTGTTTCCAAGCATCAGAGTCTGCAGTGCCTCCCTTCTCTCCAGCAGGCCCAGCAATACGGCCTGGGTCTCCAGCATGGTGTTGTCGGTGTTGGCTCCCATCAGGGACCAACGGAGCAGCGAGGAGAAGCTCAGCTCATGGCTGCAAGAGGAGACACTGCCGCTGGGCGCGGAGCTCTCCTCCTCCCAATCGGAGCTTCAACTGCAGGTCAAAGGCTGCAGCGAAGCTGGATCTGGGTCCGTCTGTGGTGTGCTGGTCGCTGCCTGAGGCCCCGTCGGAGTCTGAGCTGAAGGAGGTTCTTGTGAACCTGCACGCTGTAAATTGTTCCGTCTGATCAGGGAATCAGACCCGATGATGGGTATAAAAATAACTATGCAGATACAGCCAAACCTCTAGCTGATGGTCTCGTTCACTTATGTAGGTCATATAGAGGCATCAGTATTAGATTGAGACGGGTTCACAACCAGTTAAAAGTTCCTCATAGTAGCTTTAAGTACTTCTATTATGCAAAAAGGAATCTCACTATTTACATGTATTTACATGTGTCAAGTGACTGTGGTTTTCATTGTGGACATCAACCATGTTTCAAAATTACCACAATGCATGGGCCATTCTGTTGCACAGACAGTCAAATGAATCACTATGTGTGAGGTGATCCTCACACATAGAGGCCAAAGAGCAACGGACAGACTGACTGCAGCTTTCTACTGACCACTAACCAGACAGATACACGGGGCAAAGGAAGTATTGACCCAGTATCCTTCCTATAGACTTTAATCAGTTATTTTCAACCAATTAGACCAACAAGCACTGGAGTGGAGGGTCACATGTTTTACAGTTACAGTAAGTGCTAACAGAACGAAACAGCATGTTGCATGCCGCCGAACAAACAATCCTGACTCAACAAAATTTGTCAATGTTCGAGTTAAGGAGAAAGGGATCAAAACTGACAAACCATTGCTCGGCCGCACATTGAATCATTGCAGACTCTCAACATTTTACATTCTCATAACGCACACATACATCCTACCGGGGCTCAGCCATACCCCGTACTTTACGCCTGTTTCCCATGTCCCGATCTACAGACAGATAATTCTATAACTTCAGCTCGCTGAAATCTTCACCTCGTTTTGCAGTCTACTGAGTTATCGGAGGCTTCTTGATCTCGTCTTCCTCCTCCACCTGTGTGTCTGGGTTGTTGACGTCTGCACCGCCAGACTCGCCCTCCTGCTTCTGTCCAACCCACCACTGTTTGAAGTGGGTGTTGAGCCGCTCCAGGATGTCGATGGAGTGGTTGATGAGGAGGGACAGCCAGGCCAGGCCGAAGAAGATCCACGAGGCCATGAAGACGCTGTACCACTCTGGGTTTACTTTGTCCGGATTGCTGTCTGGAAAGGAAAGACTCCGTTAATACAAAGCTGAGTACAGCGCGTTACCAAATACCTTTTTTTTAAATGCAGCTCAGAGGAACGTGAATGGTCCTGCCACTCGGGATCACAATGTGGCTGCGATCCGTTGGCCGTACCTGCCACGAAGTCTCCAAAGCCAATGGTGCTGAGGGTGATGAAGCAGTAGTAGATGGCCTGGGAGAAGGTCCAGCCCTCATGCAGTTGGAACACAATCATGGGCACGACAAAGAAGAGCACCGCTCCGGACAGGAAAGACACCAGGTGGACGAAAAAGCGGGTACACCTCTGTCGAGAGAAGTGTTCCAAAGAGTAACTCCTAGCGCAGTCTGAAACAGACTTAACCAATAGATTAGGTGATTAAAGACCTCCTCACCCTCCGCCCGGTCTTCCCCTCGAGGAAGTCAGAGATGTTCCTCTCTATGGCGAGCATGTACTTGCCCACCCTGTTGAGCACCACCAAGTTGAGCGGGATGCCAAAAAGCGCAAAGAACACGCAGAAGATCTGGCCAGCGGTGGAGCTGGGACTCATGTTCCCATAACCTGCAAAAAACTGAAAGCTGTTAGTGTGTTATCTCGCTGTGGTGGAGGTAGAATAACCGTGAGAGCCTTTCTTTTTATTGCTCAGTAAGAGGTTTACAAACTCAACTCTTTTTACCTACAGTCAGAAGGGCTCAGGCGGGAGCCTCTCAGGGGGCTCTTGGGCCAACGAAGTATCTCATCTTCACCGAGCTTCACCGACCAATTTATTGTTTTTGTTGATGATATTCAAAAGTATTATTATATCCAATGTGCTTATTGTTTATGGTTCGCTTCGTCCTCATTCAGGGTTCATGATTTATCATAATATATCCTGCCCCCTAACAAAAGTGGAGCCAAATGCAGGTCAATAGTTTTGATCATTTGAAAAAGAATTTCAACCTGAAAGTTCAAGTTGTGGTCTTGAACATTGAAAAATACAGCAATGTATTATATGAAACAGTCATTTTCCAAATTATTATTATTATTCCAATGGCTTAATTCGAAATTGCGGTCTAAAATGGGTCAATGGGTTGAACATTTAAACACAAGTGTAAAATCTAGTTTCAGTTATTCTAACATCAAATGAAAACTGGTTGACCAAGTGAAAAGCCTGACATCAAATCACAGGTATTTTTGCTGCATCAACAATTCTACTGTTTTGGGGGCCTGATTAAAAGAGCTCTTGGGTTTCATCCCGTGACGACTAACCTATAGTTGTGACCACGGTGGCAGCGAACACAGCCGAGCTGGTGAATTTCCAGAAGCCGTCCGACGTGTAGTTGCCTTTCAAACTTAGGCCCGCTTTGGACGCCTCTTGAACAACCTGAAACAGACAGAAAATTATAAACTCAAATGGTCAAACTCAATGTTAACAATGGCGTATTTCATGAACTTTATGACTCACAGTTATGCAACTCGTGTATGTATTGATCCAAAACCTTTAGGGTATTTTAGGTCAATATAGTACAGCTGTCTGCATGAGAAGACCCCTCTCAGCACTGTGTCAGGGAGAGCAGATATGTTGACACAGTCTGTTACGTAACAGTCTTGAGTTCATCACCAGTGTGGGAAATATTTCCAAAAGAAATAACAGTCTGAGATCTGTGTACTCACTGGGGATATATATTTTTTATTTTGGTTGTGTTAATGCATATGGTATACACAGTGGCGGCTGGTGGAACATGTTCTAGGTTGGGCCATCCTATCAATTTCAGCAAACATCCCAGTATGATTTAATGCAAACAAAATGTAAGTGTCAAACACGCATTATTACTTGGCAGTTAAATATTTAACATGTATTCCAACGCGAAAACAATCAGTAAATAACACTTATATAATATAATATAACATGTTTATTTATTGAGATGCCCCTATGGACCTTGTTATAGGAGGTAAAGATCAGGTGTGATGGGAAAATATGTCAGTCTACTGTTTTAGGGTTAAGAAATGTGAGTTTTAGAAGAGCAGGCACTAAACCTTGTGTCTTCTAAATGAGTCTTGTAAATTTCGGATCCAGGGGTCTTGTGATCTGTTATCTTGGTATCTGTTTTCCTGTGCATTATTTGTCTTCAAAGCATGACCCTCTTTAGGTATTTATGATGGGTGATGGTTCACCGGAGAAGTAAACATGAAGTGTAATTATGAATACTGATGTTAAATGAAGCTATGATGAGTTTTGACTGTTAATTTAACATCTCTATTACATGTTGATGCCTCCATGACCAAGTTAAGCAGATGAGACTGAGGACAACTATGTAGAAGAAAAGATGTTCACTTTGTCTAATATGTAGCTTGACAGAGTTCTCATGTGTGTCCTGGTGTTCTCATGTTTCCTTACCTCCTCATCCCTCACTCCCTACCCTGGTGTTCTCATGTTTCCTTACCTCCTCATCCCTCACTCCCTACCCTGGTGTTCTCATGTTTCCTTACCTCCTCATCCCTCACTCCCTAACTGTCCGTGCTGGATCTGTCCCCGTTGTTTTAAAAAGCTAAATAAGTTATTAGCATGACGTCATCCAGCTAGCCAAACCTGTCTGGTGTACAACTAGTACAGAAGCTTCATGTACTGCTTCCCTTTCCCGAGTCTGCTGTCTGATTGTGAGGTCAGGCTGATCTGATATCAGCTCTTTGGCTGCAGAATCTCCGCCAAAGTTCTCCTCTCAAACGGGGGTTGGAGGAGGAGTGCTCGCGCGGGCGCCTGTAGAGACTTCTCCTGACGAGAACGCGCAGCGAGAGGGCCTGATCGTTCTGGCCCCAAGCTGAATCTATTTGAGGGCGCTGATTGGCTAAATTGTATGTCACTCATTTATATCTTGAATCAGCAATTGGCTAAACTGCTTCATAGACCCGTCTCTTTTGGGCCAAAACGATCAGGCCCCCCAAGCTGCGCGTTCTCAGAGTGTCGTGCACACAGACAGAGAGCACGAGCAGAGAGCACACAGACAGAGAGGACGAGCAGAGAGCACACAGGCAGAGAGCACGAGCAGAGAGCACACAGGCAGAGAGCACGAGCAGACGAGCACACAGGCGGAGAGGACGAGCAGGAAAAGCATATATTTTGCGCAGATATCATATTTTACACACATTACTGGGTAAATTCCATAGTTCAAAAAGTCTATAATAAGCTGGGTAGCCAAAATACAGAGTTATACGTACTCTGAGATATGCTCAGACCCTTGAGGACCAAAATGTCCTGTCTTCTAAATCAGTGGTCCCCAACCACCGGGCCACGGACCGGTAACGGGCGTGGATCATTTGGTACCGGGCCGCACAGAAAGAATAAATATTATATTATTTCCGTATTATTGATTATCAGAGTCTGAAAGAAGTTTTATTTTGAAAAATGACCGGATTCTCTTGCAATTTCATCTGTCTGTGCCTCTTGACACACGTCAAGACACTTGTCTTGGTCACGTGATACGTCACATTAAAAATTAAGCCCGCAAACTTGCGGAAATGAGTAAATAACTTTCGGAGAGCTTCTTTGCAAAGGGGAAAGGCCACTAAGGAGACAGAAGAAGAGCCTACAAATTCCATGAAAATGAAAGCTTAATTTAACAGACAATATCAGGAGTCTGATAAAATATCAGGAGTAATTCTGATGCACCAAGCCCGCTCTGCAGAATATGTGGTGACAGGAAGATCAGATGCTGGGAGATTGTAAATGACGGTGGCCTTAAAAGTATGTTTGAGAGAACAACTCTGCTGGTGTTTGGATTAAAATCAAGGCTGAATATCCTGAGATCGCCACTAAAGCACTGAAAACCCTGCTTCCATTTCACACATCCTCTTTGTGAAGCGGGATATTCTGCTGTGACGGCAATCAAAACAAAATGACAGAGTAGACTGGACATGAGGAACAGACTTCGGGTGTCATTGTCTCCCATTACCCCCAGATGGGACCGTCTCGTTGCAGAGAAACAAGCTCAGGGCTGCCACTGATTCAGCGTTATTGTGAGTTGTATTTTTTATGCATTTTATATTTGTTTTCATGCCGATCGTATCATTTAATTTCTTCATGTTTTTCCACCACACCTTGAAGGCCGGTCCGTGAAAATATTGTCTTACATGAAACCGGTCCGTGGTGCAAGAAAGGTTGGGGACCTCTGTTCTAAATTGTAGTTTTCATAATTTTCCAGAAGGCTGAGTCATTTTCTAAAAGCCTATTTCCCTGGTGTCCGAAATCAATGGTGTTGCTATTCATTGACATATCCCAGACTGTAAAAAAATAAAAATGAAATGTCCCACTAGTATTATTTTGTTTTGTTTAGTCTTTTAGTGGCATTCTGTAAGCAAAGGCATTTAAAGGGTTAAAATCAGTACATAAGTTCATTAACTTTGATGCAACACTTCCTAATCGCAAAGAGATCTATCTCTGTAAGGATTGTCTTATGTCACTAAACAGTCTTTATTGGATTTAAAGTGGCTCTTCATGCCTTAATGTACAATGAGGATGCACTCATATGAATCTACAATGCAAATCGAATGGCTTTCTCTCATCGACTGGCAGAATTATCAACAATCTGTTGTTTTACTTCCTCTACGAACAGTGTGTGCACATGCTTTTTTTTCTTCTTCCAGAAACAGATATCAAGGTCTAAAGGCAATCTCATCAGTTTCCAAGGAAAAGCTTGCATAACTTTGCTGCTGTGTAAATCAAGTCAGCGGCGCTGGGAGGCTGGAGAAGCTGGTATTTGCATGGAGGAATTTGCCTCTTTGCTCATAATGGACCTCTAAGTGACTGCAAATAACCCTTCATTGCTTGGAACTAATTTGCTGGCAGATTAGTTTGTTGCTCTTGTACACTGTACTGCTGAATTGTCCCACTACTGTTGTATATCACCTGAATGATTTATTAGAAGGGAAAGTAAAAAAACATAGAAAACATGTGATCGGTCAATATGAGTTTTACATGTATTTTAGATCAGTAAAAGTGATTGTTTTGGTATCAACTGGCTGCTGCAAAGAGTAATGAAAAACATTTAAAACTACATTCTTCATGTCTCGTCCTCACCCTGGGAGAATAGGCTGAGGATTCATTAACCTGCCATCGTTTTGACGTCCCGTGCCTCACCTGAGCCACCGCCTCCAGGCCTTCTTGGTTCAGACAGCTGTACCTCGTGAGCAGCGTCTTTTTGTTCAACAGCAGGAGACCGATGTCCTTTTGATGACCGATGTCCCCCTCCAGCTTCCAGAAAACCACCCCGCCGATCAGCACGTAGATCACGTAGACCACCCCGAGCATGAGGATGGAGGGCACCCACACCAAATTGAACATTTCCTTGATCCTCATCGCGGAAGCCCTGGTAGAACTCGTGGGATCCAGGCAAGCTCGGTGTCTCGACCTCTGCAGCCGGGAACAGTGAGGAGTGAGGGTGTACCTACTTGGCTTCCCGTCTTTCCGTGCATTGCAGGCAAATGAACCTCCAACCGCGCTACTGTCTCAACCACTCCAGTGGCCTGTCATGCAAATCTAGCGGGGCGAAATGAGAAGAGGGAGAGACACCTGCACAATGTCGGGCTGTAGGTAGGGTTGGGTATCGTTTGGGTTTTTTTCGATACCGGTGTTTAAAACCGACTTTTAAAACGATACTGGTGCCAAAACGGTGCCTGAACCGATACTTAAAAAAAAAAAAAAAAGCACAAAACGACGATTGACGACATTAAAGAAAGGCTTTTTTTTTTATTGCCACGGCAAATTTTTTTCTTCAAGCTATGAACAATATATTAACTGTTAACAGTTTACAATATACTTAAATAAATACAAAACACACACACGCACTCTGTACACACACACACACACACACACACACACACACACACACTACAGCTTCAAACTTCAGCAATTCTTTTGCAGAAATATCAGCATATTTGCCTTCTCTGGCAAAATACGACACCTCTCCTGACTAATTGCGTGACCTGCACAGGAGAAAACCCTATCAGATGGTGTCGATGAGGCCTGTACACACAGGTATGTGTCTGAAAGTACAAACAATATGGGGAGGCTGTCCCGCTTTATCCACCACCAGGCTACAGGGTCTTGTCCTGATGGGATTGAAGGCAGACTTTTGTAGATCTCAATCTCTTTCTGGACCTGTTCAGCGATGGAGAGGGTACTGCCTTTCGTGATTGTTGCCTGAAGAAGCTCTCGGTCCTCATCCACGAACAGCTCCTCCAGGGCTGACTTCTCGGCACGCTTGGCACGAAAAATACATAAAAGTAGTGTTTAGACAAACATGCTTCCAACGAAATGCATTAATTTGAGATGTTTCATGATTAAGGACTTACATGTTTCTCTGCCTTGTCCTCCTCATGGTCATCCGATCCATCTTCCTCAATGTCCTGAAGGCCCTCCATTGGAAGCTGTAGACACAGTTTTGCACATATAAATAGCAATACTTCATCATATAAACTGTATGGCACACATGGGAAACAAGGATGAGCTTAAAATACCTGTTCTGTTGCACTGCCAACTGCTGCTTTCTCCAACCTGTCCCAGGCATCAGCAACAGCACACACAAGTCTGCCCTTGAAGCGAGGGTCCATCAAAGTGGCCTCCTGGAGGAAGTTCTGAATGTCTTCATCCTGTAATGAAAACAACTATTTATTGTCTAACTGTAAAAATGATATGGTTTGCCCTCTTTCTTTCTAAGCATAGGCTCTGAATGGAAATGGAAAATACCTGGTATCGTTTTTTCAGATCTCCCCAGACCTTCTCTTTCACAGCACTGGTAAACGGAGTGTCCTCTTCAGCCAACTTGAAATGCACCTCCAGCTTAGTCAGGATGGGGAGAATTTGGCCACATGTGGGGGACCTCACTGGATACACAGAGGGTTGAGGTGTACAACAACTTCATGATGTTGACAAACTCCTCTGCTTTCTGGAAGTCGTCATCAGTGAGCCTTTCCAGTCTGGGGTTAAAAAGAAGATATGAAGATAAGAATTAAATATCAACTATTATTATGTTGTTACTCATTGTTTAACAACTGATCTTCTTATCCATCAACTCACCTGTCTTTCTCCATTGGCTTCCTGATTGGTCAAGTGATGCTGCCTGGATGGCCGGTTGTGTCCTGGCAGATCTGAAACGCAAAGACACATTTTGATTTATAATCTACACTGCTGAATATGTTTGAAACAAACATATATATTTTTTGATTTATAAGGCTACGCTACTTAACTTACCGAGACGTCGCTGCTTCTCCTGTAGGACGGTTTTGGCCATGGTGGACTTCTTCAGCCACACCACGACATTATGGAGATTCCACAGCAGAAAAAGAATGCAGTCCTTTGACCACAAATTTGGTCACAGACCTGTGGAGTTCCTCCACCTTCTCTTTTGTAAAGGGAGCCTTCTTTGCCATGGTGAATGGGGTGAGCCAAAAATATAAACATAAATAATGTTAAATATTTTACAGGCAACAGAAGCATTACTCCACATGCCATCGCAAGTTTCATTAACATTACACTGACTTGCTGTGATGGCGGTAGGTAGCCTACCGTTTGCTAGTAGCTAGCTAGCTAATTTAAACATGGTTAATGCTAATTTATCATTTGTTATTCGGCCTACTTTTATAAATGCAAGATTTGCAATCAACGTTACATTACTAACCTGAGGTAAGGCTGCTGTTGTCATCATCATCATTGGTGTCCACTTTTTCAAAGGTGGGACCAGTCTCCCCATCGCCGGGGCCAGGGAGGCCCACACTGCCCGCTGATGTGCTTGGCTTGGGCTCACGCTCACGCAGGCAGTCGAATACGGTGCATGCCTCCGCTTTCAAGTGTATGTTATGCGTTGCCAGATGTTCCATGAGGTTTGATGTGTTCCCCGCTTTACACGCAATTGTTTTGTTGCATTTGCTGCATGTCGCATTGTTTACATCTTTTTTTGCAAAATACAGCCACACTTTTGACCGTTTACCTTTCGGCATTTTCTCTGTTAAAAGGTTGACTGCTAGCTACAGATAGCAGTCGACTCCGGGGCGGATCCGAGGGGGGCGGATCCGGAGTAGTGTAAACAAAGTATTTCAATCGGTTGAGGCACCGAAAGGAGGCACCGAAATCTGCGTTACGTTTCGGTCCGGTAGGTACCGGACGTATAGGAACCGGTTCCATACCGGCACCGTTTTTTCAGGCCCCAACCCTAGCTGTAGGTGACGACTAATATGGGTAAGGTCAAATTTTCTTGACAGTTTCTTGACAAAATGAGCTATAGTCTATGAGATCATGGAGTCATGGCAGGGGTCCATTCAAGACCGGTCACAGTAGTTGGCTTGTTGACCGGTCTTGTTGAGCAAAAAAATAACTACTGCACATTATATACGACGCTATATTGCAGTTGCGTTACATTCTTCAGGACGACAGTCGTCTTACTGACCGGTTTCAAGACAGAAAGGGACAGTTCTCGCTCTGCTAACAGATTTTTGAGTGAACATAATGACAAAGCATGACGGGCAAAAGGCCTCCTCCCGGCTTCCAGCTGCCTTTCTGGGATCAGTCCTGTGTGCTTTCAGGTCACCCTGACACCAACATCCTGATTAATGTGTTTGTTTTAGATAGCCCTCCGTGCTCGATTCACCAGAGTTTACCAACAGCACACAAATGCAGATGTGGACTGACGTGATCACACACAAAACATACATATACACATGGGCGCTCTGTAATTCTAATTGCTGTTGGGTAGCATACAAAAAAACCAGATTCCTAGCTCAGCAGAAATTCACAAGTCAAGATTTCTACCTGAAACAAAACACATGTTTTCATATTTCAAAACATTCATATTTCATAAATAAATGTATAATGAACAAAAAAATCTAACAAAAAAGGAAAATCTTATTATTAATCCCTGTTTATGTATTAGATGTATTTTAAGCTGTTATTTTGTTATAATTATACAATATTACAATATATATAATATGTATATATTGTATGTTATTTTCGAATACAAAAAATTTAAAGCACATTTTTGCAGAATTACATCTTCGTAAAAATCTGAGGATGTTTTACAGAATGAGCAATTAGGCAGACGTAGGTTAAATCCTTGTTTCTAATTGGCTAATCCTATTCTTGATCACCTGATCACTTGTGAGTTGTTCTCAAAGGTTACTCCCAGGTGCAGAGCCAGGCATTGTAAACATTCAGGGCTCAATCCAAACTTAGTAGGGGGGTCCCTTCAGCAGCCATATGCACTATTTTTCAGGCCATTTAATATTATAATGCTTTTAAATCTGTACATCATTTGGGGAAAACATGATAATCAACAAAGAAAAGAAAAAACATCTCGAGCCTCCATCCTATTTTGTATATAATTGTTCTTCAACTGTAATAAATTAAGAAATAAAGAAAATAAGAATAAAGACAATGAAAAGATTGAGAATAATAAGATAAAAATTAACAAAGTATTACTAATCTTGAAGCTTGAAATCTTGAAATTGTTGTTGTATGTAGAGTGAATACATACCATACTAGTCTGGGCTACTCTAAATGCAAAGCAAGGATCCCCAACAATGCCAAGTAGTCTTCAATATATACTTCAATACGAATTAAATATTAGGCCAACAGACGAAGATTTACACCTTTATGTTTGACTTCTTTAGAGAAAATCATCGTAGTAGTAGCAGTAGCAGTAGCAGTAGTAGTAGTAGCAGGAGTAGTAGTAGTAGTAGTAGTAGTAGCAGCAGGAGCAGTAGTAGTAGTAGTCGTAGTAGTAGTAGTAGTAGTAGTAGTAGTAGTAGCAGCATGACAATGTTAGGGCGGACACAGATAGCTATAGCAAATATCTTACAAAAGCAGTTTCTTCTAATAACTGCTACATCTGCTTTCTCACTGTACATGAAGAAGACAATATAGACAGGTAGATTTCCCATCTACAGTCCACCCTCAGATCTTTGATGCATCTTCTAGTTTACTGGATGACACCTCCTCCTCCTCCTCCTCCTCTTGTTTCTTGAAGCCTGGATGAGTCAGGCCAATCACATGCTCCATTATTCTGGCTCCCATGTTGAGGATAAGAGCAAGCCAAGCCAAGGCAAATATAATCCATATGCCTGCAAGGCTCCGGTACAGAGAGATGTACTCCTTGCCCGGGTCGGTCCCTACAGGAATTAACATTGTTAGAACATGTTAGATCATCCCAGATAAAAACAGCAGGTCAGAGTGTCGATTTTCTTCCTTTATACATTGAAATTACAACACAGTTAATGTCTCAAAGCATTAAAGGGCATCGACGTGATCTTTCCACCACATTAGTGTTTGTTTGCTCTCTCTACTCACCCACTACATAATCTCCAAAACCAATGGTGCTGAGGGTAATGAAGGAGAAATAGAAGCCCTCGCCGAACGTCCAGCCTTCCACAAAACTGAATAGCAGAGGAGGAATGACCAAAAACAGCAGGCTGCCTGCGATCAAGAACAAGCTCACGGCCAGGGCCTCAACCGTTTGCTAGGAAAGAAACAGGTGAGATCCAGAGGCATCAGTCAGGCATGACAAAGAGGACTTTTCTGGGCATATTGTATAGGTTTGATCTCCGCAGTGATGGCTAGCAAATGCAAAGCAAAAACTAGATAGGATGGGCTGACCAGGGGGGTAAAGTGGGGAGGGGGCAATCACTTCGGTCCAACTTCCTGCCCCCGTTTTCAGAGCCCTTGCTCGGACCACACCCATCTTGAAACTCAACCTTTATTATGATCTCAACTACACAAGTGACAGAAATATAAACGCCTGGAAAAGTATTCAAAACCAGCTCTGTAGTTAACCCGTTCTCACTTCAAACTTGTCAAACACAGACGCTTGGTCAGTGTCCCTCAGCGTCTGATATCAACGCACGGATGCACCCGTTATCGTCTGTATGAGACGCACAGGGCTTTCAGCCAACGTAAACCCAACCACGACATTATTTGACGGTCAGAGCAACCGACATAAAATTAAGACTGCTCAAGTCCGCTAGGTGGGAGGGGTGGTGTACCAAGAAGGCCCTTGAGTTGTCCCTTGTGAAACTCAAAATTAACGTATTTATCCGTGAGATGTTAGTGAGTCAAGTTAACGTCGTCCATGATCCTTTTCTCCCCTAACTGAGTGGGTTTGTTGCCTAAAACTTACTTCCTGTGAAGACGGAAGTTTATTTTGAAAATACACTATGCATGTAATGAATGGAAACTGACATGCCGTCCCTGGGTCCAAAACTGACGCTGGAGGGTAACCTAGAGCGTTGATGCCGAGAGGCACTGACCAAGCGTCGGGATCTGTCGAGTTGGGAGTAAGAATGTTGCTGTGGTAGTTCCCGCTACAGTAGGTGTCTCCAGGACCGCAGACTTAAAAGGCAAAAACAATACCAATATAGCTGGTAACGACTATAAAGATGTCTAGAAACCATATCCCAGATGTTTTAGTAGTGGCTAGTGGCTAATGCGTCCGTACCTTGTGTGGAACAACTGAGACCATTCCCCTCTCCAGTCGACCTAGGTGGATGGTGAGACACTTGCCCAGCTGTTTAAGGAAGGCCAGGTTCAGTGGGATTCCACACAGGGCGTAAAACACACAAAACACTTGCCCAGTTACAGTGCTGGGGGAGAGGTTTCCGTAGCCTGCGGACAAGGCAACGGTTTGTCATTACTTTTTCATCAAATCGGACCGTTAAAATGCTGAATAATGTAAAGCTGCTTACCTATAGTGGTGACCACTGTGCCTGCAAAAAAGAAGGAGCTACTGAAATCCCAGTTGCTGGGGTTTGTTGAGTTGCCTGAGGGATTCACTCCTTTTTCCCAGGCATCTAAAATTACCTGCGAACAAAGAAGTGTATAAGATCACACTAACCTCGTGCTGACGATATACTCTATTAATGCCTTCCGTAAATATCTTGGATCATGACCCACTTATTGATTTATCAGGTCAGGTTACTGTAACACCATTTATTGCTATGCACCTAATTATAAAATTGATCTCTCAATTTCGCTGTCACAACAACTCCCCATTGCAGTTATGTCACATGAATTCCTTGAAAAACTGCAAAGAAAGTCAACCTGAACAAACTTCTCCAAGGCCGGTCCGTCCAGGCAGGTGTAATTAGCCAAGAAGTTCAACTTCTCCACTTGGAAGTAGTTCCGGTTGTTGCTCTCAGCCTCCCGCTCTAGTATCTGGAAGATGATGGCCCCAACCAGCAGGTATGTAAAGTGGGCCACAATCAAAGATACTGTCCAGTTCACTCTGACCCGCACCAACTGGAACCTCGCCATCAACCTCCTCGAGCACCGGAATGGACCCAAACGATGCACGATCTCAAAGAGGTCAATCACTTCAGAAAGGACTAACAATCAAAGTCTTGATGAAATACACAGATCTCATGGGTAGCTCCCTAAAGATTGCTTCCTCTACTGCAGTGTGGCATTCTTCTCCAAAAGAGTGAGTAGGAAATAGTCAAAAATGGAAACAAAAATGTATTCAAATTGCTTTTACAGCCAGATTTAAATCACAGCAACAGCGAGAAAAAGTTGATGTTCGGCATCTTTGGGTGACGGCTCTAACTGGATAATCCTCGAAAGGTAAAAGATCTCGACTCAATGCTCTTACTCTGATTGGTCTGAGTATCATAGATGTCTGGGCTTTGATTTATGGGTTACTCGGGTAACGATCACACCCCTCTTCACCATTAGCACGACATCTGGACTCACACACATACACTTTCAACCGTTTCCACTAATAAAGAAGCGGTGGCAGCATCTTGTCAGCGGAACAAAAGTTAATATTTTACCCGGCTGCTGTTGGTTGTCTGAGCACCCACAGCGCTGATACCAGAGCCTTTCAATACAATACAACATTGCAGGGGAGTCATTTGATCGGGGGACTATTTCAACCACGAACTACTGGATTCCTGAATTTACTTTGCAGAAATTGCTTTTGAATTGTGGACTGTGGGCCATAAACCAAAGAGTTGAAAGATGTGTCACAAGAGAACCTAACGGAGTTTTATGGCTGCAGTGTTTAAGAAGCTGGCATATTAAAATAGCTTGAGAAGATGTAAGAAAATAATCGACTTCAGAGAAGATGCCAATAATGACAGCTATAACAACTTCCAGTCCTGCTGTTGGTGTCCCAAAGTCACTGCTTGTCTTCCTGAAAATAACTTTGCAAAGACAAAGATGCTACATTCATATCATGAGATTATCTCGCCTAATATGTTATCCCAATGTTACAACAGTTATTAAACACACCCTCTGGAGGCTGTATGTTCATTGGTCAACACACTGAGCATGTTTTCTTCATAGGAACATAACTTTGATTTGAATAAAAATCTTTTTCGTGGAGACGGACCTTCAGTTAGCTTCAGTAGCAACTCAAAATCAGCCAGTGCAAGACCAAGCCTCGGAGGTCTGATCCTGGACCGCCCCGGCTCCCAGCGGGATCAGCAAACTTTCTGTTGCCGCCCTTACACAGATGAGACCCACCAGCCCGCTGTGACCCCTGACGCTGGGGTTTTAATGAAGGTCCGTCTCAACAAAAGATGACAGACACAGTAGCTTAGAAAATAGCAATACAGCCACTGAATTTGATGAATTTACCGTTTATCAGAGCACATATGAAGACGTAGAAGAATTAGCAGGCCAGCGCACTCTGAGGTTCCTCAGCCACACCCCCTACCGCTAGAAGACTATACTTCACTGGGTGGAGAGCCGATGGCAGCTCTGTATACCTTCAGTTAGCGGCAACTCAAAATCAGCTAGCACAAACCCCAGCGCCGGCATCACAGCCGGTTTGGTGGCAGTGGAAACTTTTTTCATAATTCTGAGATAATCTTGTCAATTCAGAAAAACTGTGAAAACATTTTTTCAGGGTAAATGCATTTTTTGAGAGAATGTATGTATATTCCTGGCAGCTTCATACTTCAGACTTATAGCTGCATTTGTGCTGAGAAACAGAAACCATGCATGTGGTGTTTAAAAGATGCAAAACAAAGATGGAAAAAGAAATTAATGCATAGAAAGTCTGCAGAAATGAGCCAAAATCAACCAGAACTCCAGAGGGTTAAAAACAACTTTTACACTTGAAATGGAACAGCAGCCTGTGGGCTGGTGGAATTGGTGTAAAACCAAAACGCATTAATTAGCTAGCCCTGCTATTTAGTCTGAGGTGGAAATATTTCTTTAGAAAGTCACTGAAATCTGTGGCTCAGAGGTAAAGCGAATGGGTGAATGTTAACATGTAGTGTACAGCACTTTAAGTGGTCAGATATATAAAGTCTAAATCCATTACTGAAAGAAATAACAGATGACTTTATTAAAGAGGGCTCCTCCAGGCAACTGGATGCAAATTGTGCAGCTGCTTGTCATCTGCCAAACAAATCAAGGCAAAGCCATGCAAACAGGTTGCCTCCAATCTTCACAGGTTGTTTTCTGTCCGGGTAGGTGTGTCTGAACCCACGGGATGGGCCGATTTTGATTACCGCCGACGTTTACGGATACAGTGAATGTCAGGAGCTCCGGGGTGGTCGGATAGTTTGACTGCTATTTATCTGCACTGAACTATTCGATGAAATGTTGCCAAAATTGAATATAAGCATCTATTCAGCTCAATACATAACAATCAATACTCCATGCTACGAAATGTTCTGAACCTTATTTGAATTTCAAATACTGCATCTTAAGGAAGCCCTGCACAGATGCCTTTCTAGGGTGTTGCCCTGCGTTCTGCCCAGTGCATGCTGGGATAGGCGCCACCTCCCCACGTCCCTCAATAGAAGTGAGCACAGACAGATTTATTTTAAGGAACAGATTACCCATTAAATAACAGCTACACAAGAATTGATTATGCTCATATAATTTGCTTTTATCATCTCATGTACAGGCTTGTGTTTTAAGGAGAACTCTTGAATACTGCATTTGTAATGTATCTAAGGGGGGATTTCTATATACCAGTGTAATGTGGAATCAATTTTAGTATTTGAACTAAAGACTAATGAAACTAAACATCTATATCCTTCATGGCTGTAGTTTGTGAAGAAAATTTTAAGGGAGTCCATTCTGCTATTTCATCGATCAGAACGTTCACAAAACTGAACAGAACAGTCAGAAAGGCTGTCGTGGGGGAGCAAACAGCTGACATCATGCGTCAGTGCCAAGTCCACATGCTGAATAATCTCATAAACAGTGGAGGCTAGTAAAAGTATACTCTACTGCGTTGTAGCTTTATTTTTTTATTTTTTTATCTTTTCTGCAGATTTATATTTATCCGTAAACATTTGACATACCTCTGTTTACATTTTACACAAAATGTGTTACATGTGGAATAAAATGAAAGCAGACAGAAATGAAAAATGCATTTGTCATTGTGCATGTGGAAACTTCCTGTGACGATTTTCTTCTTTAAACAAATATTGGAGCCAACTGGCTTCCAGTTGCCCACTCCTTCCTCTGATATCTTGAGACAACATTTGTTCAGATCAAATGGCCGGCGCAGGCTGTGATTTATTCTGCTGCACATTATGCCAATGGCATACTCTCCAGTGTGTGTATGCAAATAAAGTCAGACAGGATGTGAGGCTTGTGCTGAATCTCTTACTTTAGGTGAAAGCTAGTATGTTTTGGATCCAGATGAGATGATTTGTTCACACATCTTGAGTCCATCTTTTCTCGATAGTGTTTTATACACGTTTTTAGGACAGATGTGGAGGTGGTACGAGCAGTCAGATGACGATAAATTCATGTCAGAACTTGTTATTACTGATGTTGACCTGAAATACATAAATAAAAATAAAAAAACACAAGACAGATTAGACATTCAGTTGAAATCAGGCGGTCACCTGTTCTGAAAAGTGAAGCCAACGCAGAAGTGCCTTAAAGTCAAATTCTCTCTACTGACCAGCAGGGGGCGACTCCTCTGGTTGTATAGAAGTCTATGAGAAAATGACTCTACTTCTCTCTTGATTTATTACCTCAGTAAACATTGTAAACATGAGTTTATGGTCTCAATCGTTAGTTTCAAGTCTTCTCCACTGGGGCTGCAAAAAACAAAGATGGCGACGGCCAAAACCCACAAGTTGCGAAAATTTGAAAAACACACTCGCAAGACTTGTCTCTTGCCGACCGAATATAACTCTCGCCAGAGTTTTGCAACTTGTGGACACAACCCTTCAAAACCGTGGGCCCGAGCCAACAGATGACGTCACAGCGACACTTCTTACATACAGTCTATGGTTGTAAGATGTACGAGAGAAATAAGCAAGAAAATGACCCAAAAGCCTTTCCTTTAGCCATCAAGAAATATGACAAGACAATGTGCTTTGCTTGGTCTTACAAACTCAAACGTTTTTGTATTGTGTTTGTTTTCTGTCTTTATTTTCAGAGTAACAATCCCTGAATGAAACACCCTTAAACTATGACTTACAGGAACAGCCAATCTGAACTTGTGCTGTCTGTTTTATTAATGCCAAGTTCCCTACACATCCCAGCATGCTCTAGTGCCTTTTAAAGCTGTTTTGATAGGAGGGATAGCGCCACACAGGGGTTACCAAACAATCAAAGAGAGGGGCTTTCCTGTCAAAGCACAGTCGCTGTCCAGCTTAGTAGTGGCAGGTTAAAGAGGCGTGAAATGAGTCGTCCTTGCCGCCAGAGGACTGTTTTTCTGTCTGGCCATCGCTCGGTCTGTTCACATGACCTCAGCCGTTCTGAATATCTAGTGGCAAACCACAAGACTGCTAAGTCCACTTTCCTGTGTGCCAAAGTAAGCAGCTACACCAGGGTCAAAGGAGAGACGAACCACGTCAGAGCTAAAGAGGAGTCGTCGTAGAGCTAGAAAGGGTGAGGCTGCTTGGTGGGTGAGGGAGTTCTGTGAGACCTGTTTGTGTCAAAATATGGGGTCTTCACCAAAAAAGGAATTCCCTACAGTCCAGCGCAGTATGGAACATATAGAATGTGATGTGTATTAATAAAAAAAACAACTTTCAAAAGCTCAAAAGTGTTGTGAGGCATCACGCCACCAGAGGGCAGCGTTGATTGCAGAATGCTTATTGTTTGAACGCTTAGTGAGTAGATTACTCTTGTGTGTGTGTGTGTGTGTGTGTGTGTGTGTGTGTGTGTGTGTGTGTGTATTACCTGTCCTGTTCAGGAGGTTTTGCCTGGCTTTGATAAAGGCCAGGATGTCAGCATCAGTCTGCTGGTCTCCAGTCAGGGGAATAGAGGAGGATGAGAGTTTGGTGGTGGAGAGGGCTCTGAAAATGTACATGCGTGTAATGTAGTATGATAACATCAGCAGAAGTTCTTCAGTTTTGTATCACAAATCAGGGCTTAGTATTCTCTAACTTGTAGCAAATCCTTTCTTTTGTAGTAAAATGTTTGTTAACTGTTCTTGTGTGAGACGCTTTAACCCTTGTGCCTCACTGGGAGTGTTTTCAAGTGTTTTCATTTCGAAAGTTTTGATCATGTTGGCATTACAGTATAATATCATGCATTCTATTACATGAGGCGTTCAATCCAGAGCCCTGGCTTCAGAAATTTAGTTTGTACTAGTTTCCAGCAGGTAGAGCCATTTTCTCACGTTTACACTGGTGGCATTGCTGTCGATACAACGGTAAATGGACTGTACTTGTACAGCGCTTTTCTAGTCTTTCCGAACACTCAAAGCGCTTTCACACTACCGGTACTTGTCATCATTCACCCATTCACACACTGATGACAGGGGCTAGGTACCACCTGCCTATCACACTATCTCATTCATACACCGTAGGCACAGCTACGGGAGCAATTTTGCGGTCTTGCTCAAGGACACATCGACATGGAGCCGGGGATCGAACCGCCGATCCTCTGAATGAAGGACGACCCTGCTCTCCACTTATCCACAGTCGCATCAGAATCAGTGTTGCTGCTAAAAACTAGATATATCCCAGACTGTGAAATAAAAGCATTTAGTGTACAGAAAATAATTACATTAAACAACAACAATAGTATCTCTGCGCTACAAGTGGTTGTTGGAGTGACGGACAAAGTGAGAGCGTTTTACTGTGGTTGTTCCAGCAGCAGTGCTCAAGCGAGACCCCTGGTCTTCGATTGGTTGGTAGCGTTTGGAGACATTACTTCACAAATGAATAAAAAGTTATGGCTATGTTCGTAAGTGCAGAGAAAACACACCGCGCGGCTATAAAACCTCCAGGTCCAGGCTGTATGTATAGACTTAAGAGCTAATTCAAACATGTGGGATATGCTAGTGCATTGACTGTGCATACACTATGTAAATATACACATAGTGGTGAACATACACGGTTCTATTTTTACTGTCTGTCATCTTTTCAGATGCCTTATCTAATGATGAGAGGCCCAATGAAGTCATCGATCTCTGAACAGCAAACCTCAATCACAAGCGTTTCCTTTAGTATGTTGAATGAGCTGGTTAGAAAAAGGCCCGGAGAGCCACAATTTTGGACAATATAGGTGCTAAAAACGAATATTTTCAAAGCCGTCATTTTCCAACACGCCCCTCCATGTACCTCCACTCAGAAGAAGGAGTGAAGTCAGTCGTCCTCCCATCCGGGGACTCGTCATGTCCTGCTGGGGCCGCAGAAGGAGGTATACTTTTGGGGACGAACCTTCTGAAATCCACGGAAACGCAACAACTTGCAATTTTATGATGACGAGGACAAAGTGTGACATGTTGTATTGATGTGTACAAGTGAAGCTAGGCTCACCTGAGGCCTTGAACGGCAGTAAAACAGTCCGGATTTGGTTCTGGGTCGGCTTGAGACTGTCTCTCAGTACTGCTCAGACCAGGTGCACTGTATATAACAAGTAAGGAGAGCAAATGAACCTCATCTAGTGGGTCTACAGTAGGAACTGACTGCGTCTCGCTGGTCTCTCTTCGTTTCTCAGTATCACCACATACATGTGCTCGTCTTAACCACAAGAGGGAGCAACAGTGCAACGTAACTGTCACTGTAACATTGTTTGCACACTGGGTTTATTCAGGTTCAAGTTCAATTTAGGACCTCTAGGACCTTTTAAAAATCAAACAGTAAACCTGTTGTAGTAGGAACAATATGGCCTAGGTGATTTATCATTAATACATCACATTTACTTATACGTATATTTACGTTTATAACAGTAATTTCAGATAATATAATTAACAGTATTAATGCAAGTTGGACCCGTATACTTGGAAGAAAATGGATCGATTAACTCATTTAAGATCAGTTAATCGACAACGAGCTTCCTAGCTACTGTAGCGACAGTGCTGACTGAATACCCAACAAAAAGGATGAAACGGCCTCCTTCATGAACATGCCACTATCACAACAATTTCACTGAGAGGTTTGTAACGTCTCCTCACAGCCCACAATGCTAAATGCTCTGGTTCAAAATGAGACCAAACTTATCTATTCATGTCAGTTTTTGAGCAACGACATGGGTCTGCAACAGACTATAATGCCGTGTTCACACCAAACGCACACATATTCGCGTCAATCGTGCCGCAGGTCTCGCCGGGGACCATTTGTGTACATTCGCGCGAATCAGCCGGTCATATCTGGTTCATAATATTGTTCAGAGGAGCTCCGTGGATTTTGTCGAGCTGTATTCACTGTGTCTAGCAAGCCACCGGTCGCTGTTTACTACAGCTGTAGGAACACAAAATAAACTGATTTGGCTGTGATTCAACGGCAATAAACCGACAAATCGGGACTCCGAAATAACTACGTAATGATGCCGATTTGTACTTGTCTTCTCCGACAAAAAGGGACTCCGAAATAACTACGTAATGATGCCGATTTGTACTTGTCTTCTCCGACAAAAAGGGACTCCGAAATAACTACGTAATGATGCCGATTTGTAGGCTTCTTGTCTTCTCAATGGAGCGGATGGAGCGGTGCTAGGCTATGCTAACATCGTAGCAGCTCCACCAACACTCAGACTAACGTCATCTCGACGTAAATACGGCAACGTCTATTTATTGTTTGTACCGTATGGTTTATACACACATTTATACACATAGTTTGGTCCGGTCTCTGTTGATATGAGGTATCGTAGAGCTCTACAGTATTTATTTCCTGATTCAACAACGGCAGGAAGTCAGTGATGACGGGGGGAGCAACTCAACGCTGATAGGCTATCGCGCCACAGCGTCACGCGAATATTACGCTGAAGTTGAAAAATTTCAACTCACGCGTTTGGGCCGATGGACGCGAATTCGCTTCCATCGCGCCATCGCAAATTCGCGGCGCGCCAGTCTCATCGCATCTGTGCATAGATTTTGTGTGTAATCTACTCGTTTGGTGTGAACGCAGCATAAGGCTGGTGTTTAGACTAGCTCATTGCTGGAAGTGCATTTTTGCTACGGAAAATATTAATAGTCGCTTTTAACCTGTCGGTTAAGAGCAGTGAGGAGTCAATGGGGGTATAAAACAGTCAATAAAATATGCTTTACAAAAGTGTGAATCACAGCAACCACGAGAGGTCCTTGAGCATACAGTTATTAATGAGCACAGAAAATATCAGGCTGATCAGCAGTATATGAGGTTAGCTGTGGACAGACAGACAGATACAACACGCACACATACACGACGAACCGTTACGCCTGGAAGAGATAACTAACTATAGCGGGATGTATAACCTTCTCAGGTTAAGGTTTTTGAAGAAACTGAATTCAGTGCTCTGCAGACAACCTGCTGCAGTGCGAGTACTGCAAATGGTCAACGTCTGGACAAATATTTTGGTCATTGTTTCTGGGAATGTGAAACAATATCTACGTCATAATGTTGTCATGGTAGACTTGTGGCAGACATGGGATGTCAAATAGCACATGAGTCTTGGCCAATCACCCCCTGGTAGGTGAAGCGAAATAAACACAATGACATTATCTTTCAACATTTGTTCAATATTTGTTCCATGGAAACAAGCAGTGAGGAGCAGCAGGTTGTTGGCCATTAATCAAGTGTTATTCAAGCACAGATGGGGAAAGAGTAAAAATAGCATGAAGGAATTGAGTGGAAATAAGTGAGCGAGGGGGAAGAGGTTTCTCCTTGTTACACTTTGCGTGTAATCAATCGGCTCAGCAGACACTCAAAATGAATGCTAGGTGAAACGACCACTACATCTATATTTACATCTGTTAAGGGCGGAGTCAAAGGACAGACAAAAAGACAAAGTCATCATCATCAAAATGTGTCTCACCGAAATCCTGGAGTGCTAGGCGAAGGCGGCTGCAAGGTTCCATGTGGCGACCCTGTGTGACATCTTGCTGTGGCCTCTGGCTCCTAGTCACAACCATTGAGAAACCATTGAACTATTTCAAAAACATCATTCCATACTGGTGACAGTTCAACACAATGGGGCCACATGTGACTTAGAGCTGGGGGGAACAGAAGACCTCCAGGTATTTTGTGTTGTCTTGCTCCATCTCTGACTCAAAGTTTGATCAATTGCATGTGTACTGGTTTCCAAAAACAGACCAATAAATGTACAAACACAGCTGTAAAAAGGGCCTGCTTCCTGCTTGGAAGATCCAAAACTGCACATGTGAAAGTCTGTCAAACTTCCTCTTCTTTCCAGTGAAAAATTGCCAAAACCTGGCGATATTGCTCTCCATTCATAAGAGAAGTGTAAAACGCCAGCAGTGTCTGCAGGTCATATGTTGCTGCTTAAAGGGCCAGTTTGGATTTTTAGAAGTGGGGTTGTATGAGGTACTTATCCATAGCTGGTGTATTACCTACAGTAGACGGCCGTTGGTACGCCCTCAGTTTGGAGAAACAAGACAGGAGCACCAGCACATGAGCAAAGCGATGTACTGCTGTGGACGGGGGCAGCAGCAACATGCATTTTAGACACCTAAAGCAATCAACATCAGTTTAAGCGTACGCTATTTTTAGAATATTTACCTTTCCCAGTCAGATAGCCCTTTCCTACGAGGAACTGAAGCCGTATCGATGCTCTCTTCAAAGCCACAAAATCGTCTCACAAAAACAGATATTTCATTTTACCTCGCAGAACACAGGAGTGTCTGGTCTACCGCTGCATCCATCAGTTAGGTAGTTTGTGTTGTGTGACTTAAATGAATCAGAATCATAGACTGTATATAATAAGTGGACGTAGTCATCGTGACAAAGCCTCAAGTTTGGCGTTTTGGCCGTTGCCATCTTGGCGTTTTTGCAACCAGTGAACATAAGTGACAATATTTGGATGGCGGAGGAGTGACGTAAAGACGTTGTATACGGCTCTGGTTGGGTAGCGACCTGTCAATCAGAAGGTAGCCCCGCCCTAAAGCATCCCCTGCTTTATGGTCTATTTCAGTGGTCCCCAACCCCCGGGCCGCGGACCGGTACCGGGTCGCGGGTCATTTGGTACCGGGCCGCACAGAAAGAATAAATAACTTTTTTTCATTTCATTGATTATCAGAGTCGGAAAGATATTTTATTTTGAAAAATGACCGGATTCTCTCCCAATTACATGCGCCTGTCTCTCTTGACACATGTCAACACGCTTGTCACGAGCGTTACTTCCCAACCACAAAAGACCCACGAACTGCGAAGGAATGGATCCGCGACCCATTTGTGAACAAACCAGGTGAATCGAGCTTATCCGTGCCAGAGGGAGATCAGCTGCTGGAGCTTGAAAAGGACGGCGGCCTTAAAAGTATGTTTGGGACAACAACTCTGCCGGTGTTAAATGTTAAATTACCAAGTACAAGTGGGAGTTTTGCTGGACAGAGTTCGAATCCAGGTTGTTGCGATCTTTCCATAAATGTATTTTCTTCCATGTATTTCTTCATACGTGGCTGTGATGCAGTGCTCACTCATACAATCATAATCCCTGCAATTGATATGAGATGTGTCTTTTAGATCTCCAGCAATATGTTTGTGAAAGTGTGACGAATCAGGCGACAGAGGCAGAAAACCGCTGCAGCTGTTAAGCGAACACAACACGCGCACAGAAGGAAAACCAGTAGGTCCAGAAACCAGTAGGGACGTAACACCGGTCCGTGGAAATATTTTATAACATGAAACCGGTCCGTGACGCAAAAAAGGTTGGGGACCCCTGGTCTATCTGACTCTAAATGGACCATAATTGACCGGAAACTAGTGATTGAGACCAAAAATACACGTTTTTAATGTTTACTGAGGTTGCCAGCTGATCAGATCTAACTGAAGTCACCCAATAACACAAACTAACTAACCGATAGAGGCAGCTGTAGACCAGCAACTCCCGTGTTCTGCGAGGTAAAATGACTTGTATGTTTTTGGCAAAGGAGTCTAGTGGCTTTGAAGAGCGCATAGATAGCAACTTCAGTTCCTGGACGAAACGGGACAAGGTAAAGCAGTGAAAATATTAGAAATATAGCGTACACTTACTGATTTTTGTCTAAAATACGTCCATAGCAGTACACACCTTTGCTCCCGTGCTGGTACTTCTTGTCTGTTGCTCCATCTTCAGTAGGTAATACACTGACCATGGAGAAGTACCTCATTCAACCCCACTTTAAAACGTCAGGACCATCCCAAGCATTTAAGCACAAACACTAAATTGTTATTTAGGACTGAAATAAACACTGACTCACTCCTTATCCCCCGCTGTGTTGCTGAGAAACCTGATGAACATGTTGTCCTTGTTAGAACTCTGCTGAGACTGTATTGATGCTGTTACTGTGTTGCCTTTCTAAACTGCGCTCCAGGCCCTTGTTTGGGGCCACATGGAATTCTGTAAAAAACAAATTCCCATGTATTTTTGCTCCTACACATCTTCCCACCAGGGCCCATTCAGCGTGATGCTCAACAGAGGCTGCAAGGGTCACACTGGTGCCGTAAAAGCCTCCGGAGTCAGAGAGACATGCAGATCAGCTTACACGCACACGCTAGCGTGTCCTCGGAGGCCAATATTGAGACAACGCACAAAAGAAAACAGTCATAGATACAGAGAGAAAGATGAACGGACACTGCCTTCCTGGCTAATTTCAGAAAACATATCTTTGGCACTCCAGCCGTCATGCTTACAGAAGCTTTATGTGGTGTTGTCACATAGATAGGTGGGGAAAAGTAAGGTCAGTCACCTGCATGCTGGACGCCTCCTGGCTCCACCACTTATGGAAGTCTCTCTGGAGCTTGACCTTCGCCCTCTCCAACAACAGCTGCAGGTGCTCAATCTCGGTCCTCAGCACTTTTAGACGGTCAATGGTGCTCTTGTAACTGACGGGGGGGTATTAGCAGCACCAGATTCATCTCGCGTCCACGTTACACAGCATCTGTTGTGTCTAATCAATCTGAGTAGTGTCTTGGGAGAAACTGTATAATGTTTGGTATGTAATACATTGAAATGCCCTTTCACTACACTCACGCCTTTTTCTCCTGCTCGATGTGTTTGCACAGGTTTTCTTCAACCGGGTCGACCTCCTCTTTGACCTTTGGGCGATTCTCCGTTACACCTATGGAAGAATTGGACACAAGACACGGCAAATGTTTTAAAGGCAGATAGAAATGTGGACATACTGTAGATCAAATAAAAAATACAGTCATAATGTTTTCTTCTCCTGTGGCAGTCCAGAAGCTAGTAAGCGTGCGTTTCCTTCAAAGACGATGCTTTAAGTACTTGGTCCTGGATAACAGAGGCCAAGTGTTCTCTGATGCGGGACTGGAAATAACAACAAAAGCCTGAACTGGAAGGGAGATGTTTGTGTGCTTTGCAAGCAGATTTCCTCATCAAAGCATTTATGTCACTGATCAAAATGGTCAGAAAAGAGCAACATGAGGGAGACTTAGAGCTGTGACGCCCAGTCTTTGGTCACTAAGCTTTCAGTCAGCGAGGACTACTGCAAAGGCTTTGAAGTGGGCACCACTGCACACACAGTGCAGGAGCACCCACGATGCCTTGGCAGTGTTTACAGCCCCACTCTGAAGGGAGCTCAATATCAAAAAGATGATAAACAGAGCTATTATTTGTGACAAACTTGTCTAAAAGAGATCTGTAAGAGTGCAGATGTGTGGAGATTGTTTGTATTACGATGCGTTTAATTGCTTCAAGCGTCCATGCATTGTTTAGCTGTCGATGTGGGTAGATGGAGTGGGGTAATGTGCTGCTCTTCTACAGACACATGGTTACATTTGTTGCCGTGGGAATATCCATTGTTGATTTGATCTTACCAAGAGCTGCCCTCTGCCCCCTCTGCAACGCTAACTGCTTCTTCAGCTCATCTGAGAAAGAGAGAGAGGAAAAACAACTTTGATTTTTGCAAACACTTTTTTTGACACACATCAGAGGACATGATTAAATGATTAATTGCAAAAAAACGAGTGTTCCTGACCAAATCGTAGTTCAGGACTCTGATCTCATACAGATCCCATATCACTAAGCTACTGAATATGTAAAAGCTCAGTGCAATAGGTGCCATTAAGAGTGTTATAATAAGAGATGGGCAATGTTGATTTCTGTGTCAATGGGGAATTGTTTGAACGTGGGAAATGAACTTCAATGTGCTGAAAGGGCAGTGTGACAGCAGTTCCTCTTTGAGTTCACAACAGACGATTGTCCTCTGATGGTACTGACTGCAACAATACTGACCTGTAAATATAACAGCCCTTCTCTTCACGCTGGTTTAATGTTGCGACTTAAGACTTGGGAAGTGAGTTCCACCAAAGAACAACCATCTTTGTTCCTGTTCATCAACATGTTGTATTTGACCCAAGATGTACAAGCAGTAAAAATGTGTTCTGTCAACTGATATTTCTAATTGTTGAAGGTAGGGTTGGTAATCTTCTTCTAGAACATTTTATTTGTTTTATCTGTTGAAATTGTCATTACATCCCGACGGCAATCAATAAATGAAATGGTCTGACCAAAAATAAATAAATAATTCATCCAAAAGCTGCTTACTTGACAGGGACTTGAGACAGCTTCTCAGTGTTCTCGACGTTCTCGCTTGATGTAGCGGCTTTTGAGCTCGTGCTGCTAGCTACTGTCATTGGAAAAGAGTTGGCGAAAGTGGCCTGGCTCTTCACATTATTAACTTTTTTTTGTTTTTACATAGGTTGTCTTGCCCAATAAAGTCCCTCCAACCTGATCAATATGAGGCCGGCGGCATTACCGATAATTGGGAGTCTAAAAAATCTGATAACCATCTATAACTGCCAATAGTTACCACTTTGAAAACAAACAAATCTTGATACAGATCCCTTAGATTTGTTTTGTAAAGAATTGTGATCAAGACACATTCATGGAAGCAGGATTTAGTATTGTACTTCCATAAAGGCAGCGAACTGACAAGAGATACTTTTAGTGTCTCGCATGGGTTAAGCTTCAAACACACTGGATCCGACAATCTTCTGAAAGCTCCCTTTAGAGCAGGGGTTCTTAACCTTTTTGACCTCGGGGCCCAACTTTTCAAGTACAAAGTGTCCCGGGGCCCACTCTGACTATATGCATCAAAAGTGTCAGACAACCTGTAGGTCATACAGCAACAGAGCAGTGGGCCTTTGGAGTCAGTAAAAATTTAAGATTTTTGTGCGCATAAAATAAAAAAGTATCTTTCAGTATAAATAACTGCCGGTGGCTGTATCTGTACAGGTAAAGGACAGTATAGGGCTGTAACTACACTATCAGTGAACAACTGCCTCAAATCTGAAGAAGATTGGACAAAGTATGACCATTCTACAGTGTTTCTTCCATGAAGAGATCCAGGCGGAGCTCTAAAAGGACATTTGGAGACCCAAATGGACACATGGTAACCACATGATATTCTGACACACTAAAGGTGTTTCTCCTTTTATATTTTGATATTATATTATTTTCCTTTTATTTTTAGCCTTTGCAAATTGCAAAAACTATGTATATATGGTGGAAGACGTGGTGTGTGAGTAGCGGACTTGCTGTGCTTAATGGCTGCGTCCGAGCGCACGAACGAGAATGAGAATAGCTCAGTTACGCAAACGTTGGTTGACGGCTTATGGAAGAGGAGGATAAGGTTTGTACTATAAGTACTAGCGTTTTCTGAAGCCAGTAGCTCCATGGTAACATCCGTTAGCACGTTGTCGGGTCTGTAATGTGTCTTTTTCAGTCGAAATGCTGCAAGATACGACTTGCAGCGGTTATGGCGACTTTGGACAGTGTGTGTGTGGGCTCCTTTTGTGGAGAAACCATAAGAAATGAAAGAAAATCGATGATTTCTTTGCAAAGATGAGGATTTTGGGCATGCTGGGATACCAAACACGGACATGTTTTGTGACGTATTTGCGCAAACAAGCCGTAGGAACGGAAGGGGAGGGGATCGAGGATGCCGGTGTTGAACAGGCAAAACCCTTGTTAAATAAATGAGATGATACAATGTGATGATCACAAAGACATTTATTATCATGTGTATGTAAACCTGCATACACAACAAGAAGCCCAACAGACTTTCCCACGAGCGTTGGATGTTTCGTTGCTACGTGTCGCTTTATTTTTGAAGGCTTCAGTGCTTCGTTTGATAGCATTAGCCCACATTCCACACACTGAGCCCTCGGCTCTGCCTCGTTGCCTCCGTTCACAAAGCCGTACTTAAGAAAGTCAGGATTGTACTTGCACACACACATTTAGACTTTTGGGGGGTATGGCACCACTGTCGTCTTCATTTTTTCTTTTTAATAACTTATCCATAACTTTCGCTACAGGCTAGCTGCTAGCTGAGTGTCTTCTTCTGCTTATTGCAGCTTGTTAAACAACTGACTGACGTATTACCGCCACCAGGTGGTGGGAAGCTATATTGTAACTGAGCGTCTCATGGATAACAGTAATATCTCTGGTGTCTTCAATTGATAACCTATGCGGTCCCGCGGCCCTCGCGGCCCACAGGTGCAAAACTGAAAGTTTTTCGCGGCCCTCTAGGTGGCGCTCGCATTTTTTTTTATTTTTGGAAAAATAATAAAAAGTTAGACTTGAAAATAAAAGTATCCCCAAGGTCGAAATTATGAGATAGAAAGTTGAAATTATGAGATAGCATGTTGTCTGTGTACCGACATTAAAACTATCACAACAGGTGGACAGGAGAGGCAACAGCCCGAAAAGAGGTTTTCCAACGATTGAAAAAGATCGACAAATAATCCCAAAATGTCCACGAAGAGAAAGATTGATGCAGAGGGAAGAAAATGTAATGAAAGATGGGAAAGCGAATACATGTTCGTGCTTCAAGGAGAACAACGGGTCTGTCTGCTGTGTTATGAGGCGTGTCGGTGATGAAGGATACAATTCACGTCGGCATTTTGACACCAAACACGGAGCTAAATTTAGCCTCCAAGAAAAACATCAAACTGTCCAAGAATTAAAAGGCAGACTGCAATCACAGCAGAATATATTTACACAGCTACAGCCCAGTGCATGCTGAAGGTATGTGAGCAGAGCTCCGACCAGATACAGACTTTTACAAATGTCAGTTTGTGAAGAAACACCATCGCAGACCGAGTTGATGAACTAGCAGCAATCTAACAACACAGCTAGCTAAGAGACGAGCAGGTACTTGTGTTTGTAATGAACTGTTGATGAAAGCACAGACAACACGGATACATCATCTATCATGTTCATCAGACCTGACTCTCAGTGAGCAGCTCTTGGATGTAGCTGCCATGCACAGGACGACGACAGGGAGGAACATTAGTGATGCAGAGAGGTGAACAAACAGCTTTGAACAAAGTTAATGTCATAACTTGTGTTTGATATTTGTCTTTGTTATTTTCTTTAATAGTTTGATCTTTGATAGAGTAATGTGGGTTTCTTAACCCTCAATTAAAATGATTTATGTTACAATAACAGAAATGTGTTTAAATATCATTTTTCATTTATATAACTGCATGTACAATATTTGTACACTTGAATAAACAATAATCAAATGCAGAGAGAGTTATTTAACAATATGTTAGGATAAGTTAGTTATACAGTCTTACAGTTACAACCGGCCCTTTGAGGGCGACCGTGATGCTGATGTGGCCCAGAGTGGAAATGAGTTTGACACCCCTGCTGTAGAGCCACAGAACACATCATACAACACAATGCAGTGATGGAACAGCTCACAGGCTTAGCTGTGATCTTTGTCTACAAGGGTGATGTTACGGCAAACACGTCCGCTGTCTTCGAGTCGTCTTTAAACAAACATTATTAACTCACACTTCTTGCATTGATGAACTTGTCGTTGAGTTGTTTGAGTAACACACTTCCACAGTCAAGAGTTGGGTTGGGTACCGAAAAGCGGTGCCAACATGGCATTCCTTTTCGTCCGGTATCTACCGGACCGAAACGCAACGCAGATTTCGGTGCTTCCTTTCGGTGCCTGAGCCGATTGAAATACTTTTTTGGCAGCAGGACTCGGTCCTCCGCTCCTCTCATAGTATTATTAAAACATACTTAGCGCTGTCGCTCATAAGCACAACACAGAATGACGAATTGGCGCATTACCGCCACCAACTGGTAAAATAAAATAAGTCATGAGACGTGTCGTATTTTGCCAGAGAAGGCAAATATGCTCATATTTCTGCTAAATAATTGCTGAAGTTTGAAGCTGTTGTGTGTGTACAGTGTGTGTGTGTTTTGTATTTATTTATATTTATTTAAGTATACTGTAAACTGTTAACAGTTAACATATTGTTCATAGTTTAAAAGTTTGAAGCTGTAGTTTGAAGCCAAGTGTTTTGTATTTATTTATATTTATAGTGTACTTTAAACAGTTAATATATTGTTCAATTTGAAGAAAAAAGTATTGGTTCAGGCACCGTTTAGGCACCGGTATCATTTTAAAAGTATCGTTTTAGCACCGGTATCGGAAAAAACCCAAACGATACCCAACTCTCGTCAAGAGTGAACTCTTGTGACTCCGGTGAGACAGAAAGCAACATGAGGGAGGCGTACCGGGTCAACATATGGCTAAGTCATTTGTGTCTGCTCTTCTGTTTTTGCTGCGTCTCTTCCCTCTAATAGATGTAGTTAATTGCCCCATTGACGATGTTGAATTTGTGAGGCGACGCTTCAGTGGCAAAGGACAACTGTAAAGTAAATGGATGGGAGATTATTGTACAGGTCATATTTGAGGCCAATTTTATCCACACTAAATCATACATTTACTGTAAGACAAAAAAGAATTCCTCATTGATAGTGTGTCAGATAGCGAGTTAAGTGAATGCCCAGGATAGCTATATGTGGCAGACTGAAAGATAAAAGAGACATTGAATGGCAGTTCGGCATGTGGTGAGTTTCCATTACAACCCCTCAGGTCTTATATACACACACATAGACGGTGCGGTGCCGTAGCTCCGTCTGAAACACGATCCTGTCGCCAATCTAAGAACTCGAGGTCCAAGCTCCGAAAACGAGAAATCCAGATGAAGCATCGTTTGGCAAAAAAAAAAGAAAAGAAAAGAAAGGGGGAGGGGGGGGTGGCTACCTTTTCATGCAACACCTCTCATAGTGCCATAAAACAGTTGGATGAGAGTTCTTGCTTTGACAAAGGGAAGATGAAGGCACAGAGCATTTCAGACTAACATCTGTCCTGCTGAAGAGACCTTGAGTAAAGCGCAGTCTCTTGGGATGAGTAAAGCGTAACGATGGAGTTGAGTTGAGTTTTACATCAACTCTCAGCAGTTCATTGATTCTGTAAATGGTTTGCAATCTGCCCATGCAGCACACAGACCGGCTCATCTTTGAAAACCTCTTGACACACTCTTTAAAAGTAGACTGGGGGGTTTCAGCAGACCAGAGATGTGAATGGATGATGTGAAATGTTACAAATGACGCGCAGGGACATATTGTGCCCACGATGACACCGCTTTTCCTTCTGGAGCATGAACCAGGGTTTGGGAACCCCTCACAAAGCCATGTGTTTTCACCCAAAGTCTGCAGTTGGTAGCAGGGAATGAGCTGAGACGCCCTGTGGCTTTTACGTTGTGGTCAGATGCCCCAGACACTACTTTCTCAAACATGGCCCATAACTAACGGATGCACAGGCCCATTCTTTCACAATATACAGTGCATAGAAGGATTAAGAAATATTCATGCCATGCTGACAGGGTGAAGGAGTGCAGGGAGCACACAACAGCATAGACTGTTCTCATTCACTGTTCTATAACACACCAGCGAATGCTACTGCGCCCGGGAGGCGTTTTCACATGTTTCAGGCAGGAAGAAATTATTTGTAACACAGGTTCACTATGTCACAGCAGTTACAGGACTACTGATTGAATGTGGGTACTCTCTGGCCGCACTTCGTCGGCAAAAGTTCAATCCATCAACAACTTTTAGTTTGGCCCCACACACACGGCGGTCAAGCAGGCTGTACTTCGCTGCTGTGTTTGTCGGCGTTATACCTACAAAAAGTAATGCACTGCAACATAAAAGAGCACATGGGCCTGGCTCTAACCATGTGGCTTCAACAAGTCTTGGCATGAACTGAAGCTTTTTCGAAAAGTCTTGGCCAAGCAATCACATCTATATTTGTTAGGTTCATTGTCACGGCTCCGCTGTGACCTCAGCTCGTGTCGGTGTCTCCTCTCTGTTCTCTCTGTCAGTGTGTGTGTGTGTGTGTGTGTGTATGGCATGGGCGCGGCTTCAATCATCCGGCACCTGGGCTCATCTCCAGACCTGCCAACAATCAGATCATCATCACAGACCCAGCTTCCTTCAGTCTCATCGCCAGATTGTTTCTTCAGCTCAGTGGTAGCTACAGCCTCGGCCCCTCTGAGTTTTACCTCGTCTCACCAGTTAGTTCGCTTTGTTTTCCCGATCTGGCAACTAACTTGTGTTTTTCTTGTGCTCTAAGATTCCTGTGCCACGTCACCGCCCAGCCGCCGCCACTCACACCGCCTCACCTTCCTACCTGCATGTTCCACCGGCTCCACGAACAAACGAAATAAAACCTTTTATTTCACCTACCCTGTTGTCCCGGTGTCTGCGCATGGGTCCAGAACAACTGACCGTAACATTCATGACACAATTAGATGTGCTAACAACGCAGGTATATAATATTCTGCTCAGGCAATCCTAAGTATGGTGTGAGAATAAACTCCTATTGGCCATACTATTCAAATATTGTAACTGAAGAGTCAAACATTACAGATTGTCACAGAACATCCTGTCGGAGCTCAAAGGTTTCAACAGTATTTCTGACCTCTATTCATTAAAAGATCAATTTGCATATGTGTCAAGTAAGGCAAGGCAAGGCAAGGCAAGTTTATTTGTATAGCACATTTCAACAACAAGGTAATTCAAATTCAAGTAATAGCAGTATGTAGTGTGCTGACTGCAATACGTCATTACATTTGAGTGCTCCTATCCCCCTTCCAGGACAAGACTGGCTCAACACCACAACCTCTTCCAAACCATGCAGGGTTTCCTCCCACACCGTTAGGAGACGTGCCGTCGTCTTTAAGGACCGGTGTCGAGCTACAAGCCTCAATAAATATTTGGTGATGTTTGTGGTCTGGAGGTTAAATGTGATATGCCGCACACTACCACAGCGAGCTCAAGATCCAAAGATCATACACACTATCCAGCTTCTCAATTTCTGGGTGGGCGTCGATTCAAGTCTGTACGAAGAACGAATGCACAAGGTAATTGCTGTCATTTTCGTTCATGCAGTTAGCAACCAGTCGTCGCCATGTTGAGAGCCACGTGGAGGCAATTCCTCAGTCATCGATTTCCTGTGAGTTTGGTATTCGGATATTTTAGTGCACGAATATAATTGGACTAATAAACGACCACAACAAGAGTTGCATATACAAAAGGAAACATAAAAATGTTTGTACTGAAACAGAACGATTGCATAAAGCACTTTGATGAGCAGCTGATCATTAGCACTGCAAGTAGTCAGGTAAAACCCCGTGGCCGCTGGTGGTTAAAGACCACATGCAATGCAGAAATCAAGTTGCATTCGTTCTGCTATATTCCTTCTCTAGTGCTTCGGTGGAACAATCTTCTTGGCAATGACGTTTCAAGCTCCAATAGATCTTCCTTGAACTCTATTGGAAAAGCCTTTAGGTGAGCAGAGCATGAAAGTGGGATTCCCAAAGCAGTTATCAGATGCTTCATCTTGGACTCTACTGCATAAATCCCCCCCCCCCCACACCACACACACACATCTGGCAGAGAAATCCAAAGATGTATGCTCATTTCCAGCTGCCCTACACCGTTCATGAAGTAGAAGATGTGCATGGCTGATCCCTCTGAATAAATATAGATCCTTGCACTTTTTGGACCTAAGGGCTTGGAACGCATATGCTCCTCCAAGTGTGATCGGATTCCAGAGTCATTTGCTGTGGCCAAGAACAATACTGTAAACCAGGGTAATGTTTAGACACTGATGTATCCATGGGCTCCCGCCTCTCTCCTTCTCCCCTGCTACTGACCCTCATGCCAGGTACATCCATCACAAGAACGCCGCACAAAGCTTTTGTCTATATTATGCTGAATGTTTCCATGTTTTGCATTAACCACGAGACGCAGGTAGTGTAAAATTTCCAAGAAGGGCTTCCAAGATGGCAAGGAAGCACACTGAGCTGAACATTATGGTACTACTTTCCATCCAGAAGATGCAACCACCTTCCACTATAAACACTGTCTCTCATCTAGGAAGAATGCAGCCCGTGCACCTAACAATGTAATAATATCTGACAGTGTCAAGATGTTTTTGTGGTATCTTTCAAAATGTGAATAGTTTGAAGGATTCAAATGTTAAATCCTATCCTAAAAACACACATTCATTCAGTAAATCCAATTTCTAAATACTACACCCACACAGCGATAATGTCTGCAGAACACATTTGAAGAGTTAATATGCAACATGATGTCTTAGCGTGATGTATGACATGTCTGATATATGGCTGTGTCAGCACCTCACAGACTGAATGATCAAAAATAATTTTTACTTCCAAGGATGATAAGTGTATGCTGGCATGAATGAGGGTAACAGCCGAATGCTACCAAACCACCAAGCGTGATCTGAGGCAGCAATGATGCCAGGCACTGGTGTGAAGCAAACCTATCCATTTCAATGGCATGTGAACTGGGCCACAAACACACACAGTCCGGGGAAATTCATAAATGTAGCTTGCAATAGTAAATGCGAACCAGATTGAGCCCTAACGGCACATTTTTAACTGCATTGACTTTACTGGAAAATTCAACCAAAGTGCAGAGAGATAATTTAAACGTATTGAAACCAGTGGCGACAGGAGTTGTCTTTAAGTAGCCCTGTGTAACTTTATGATACATTACTGAATAAAGTTATTTGTACTGTGACTTCATGTCCAACTATGATGAGGCATTTTCTTTTATCTTTTAAAAATTACTTAAGAATCAACAAAACAATAAACGGACACATACATTAGGGGTGGACGTAACGAATTGCATTTATTCTTGATACTTTAACAGCATATTATTTGTGTACTCAGTAATTCTTATTTTTTACAACATATGTATTTAGTAGGGGTGTAACGGTACGCGTATTCGTATTGAACCGTTCGGTACGAGGCTCACAGTTCGGTACGCATGACGAAAGTCAAAGAATAACTTCATGATGTTAGTTGTAATGAATAAATATATTTTAAAATCAAGTACATTTCTCTGGCATTTATAGTTTTCTACTGTACCGAAACGTACCGAACCGTGGCTCCACTGTATCGTACCCAACCCCACCGTGAGTTTTGTGAACCGTTACACCCCGAGTATTTATGTAGCCCAATATCACAAATTTGCCTTAAGGGGCTTTAAACCTACAGTGCAGAACTTTTTTCTCGCCCCTCTGGCAGTGAGAGTAAGTACACAAACTATTGACGCTTAAGGCTGACAACTTAAGGTAACCTGACAACAGTGTCTGCCCTTAGTCCCTTCACTTCCTTAAGCGCTATCCATCGCTCTCTTGTTTTTGCTCTAATTCTCCCACTGACTGAGTTTCATTTTTTACTGGACACTCCACTCCAGAAACTTTTCTTGAATGCTTTTAAGCTTCCGCCACACTCCAAGCGGCTGCTGCGTTACTATGGTCTGTCCCCCCTTCCCGTCCCCTTTAGCTTTTGCTGGTTGACGTTAAACCAGGGGTCACCAACCTTTTTGAAACGGAGAGCTACTTCAAGGGTTCTGAGTGGTACGAAGGGCTACTTGTTTGATACAAACTTCCTGAATAACAAAGTTGCACGGATCATCTTTTATTAATAATAATAATAATAATAATATATGTGAAGAGACTCTGATCACATGTTTCTCACAATATTTATTAACAATGATTGTGAATTTTGTTCAAAATCACACCTGTTATATTTTTGTACAAATGATCACTTCTAAAAATTTTAGGAAATCATTAATCATATCTTCAGTATCTTAAGTGTCAAAAAGAAAAATTACTGGCGAGTGGGCAGGTGAAAGTTTCGCGAGCAGAAGAGCAGTGAGCTGCCCCTGGTTTTTCCCTCTGCCAACCCCACACATATATACTCCCCTGCTTTCCCTGTTCTAGTTGCCAGATTGTCTTTGTTCTACCCCGTGTGTTCATCGCCTTCCAGCATTATTCCCTCGCGTTAGTTTCTATGGTTTGTGACTTTGCCTTGTTTTCGGTTTTTGGATTTTTGCCTGCTCCCTGTTGGATTTGTTTGCCTTTACAGACTTCCTGTGTATGATTGCTTTGTGCCTAGTAAAATAAATTGCCTTCTACCTCGCCTGGTCTCCTGTGTCTATCTCTGCTCTTGAGTATCTGCTCTGCCCCAGAATCGTTACACTGCAGGGGGGGAAGAGTTCCACAGAGCTCCATGTCTAGATCAGCAAGTACAAAAACACCAACGTTTTTTCGTGGCCCTCGGTGTCTGATACCGACACACAACTTTAGCGCCTGTATGAGACAAAACAAAGGTACTTATTTTAACCCAAACCACAATCTTTAACGAAACCTAACCAAGTACCGGTAGTTTAGTTGCCTAAACCTAATTGATGCCAAGGGATCTGACCATGATTTAGTGTGTGACGAGTTGGGAATGAGAGAGGTTCGTCTAGAAACGTGAAACTCTGCGAATACAAAATATACATCTTTCATTTTGTAATCGTTCTCTGGTGTTGTGCAAGGAGTTGCGAAGGGTGCAGTTGGTCCTGGGCCAGGCCTAACAGTTTGTGAACAGTATAAAATATGCACAACAATGCAAAAAAAGTATGAGCATGGGTTATGGTTAGCATTATTGTGCCTTGGGATAGGCAAACAAAAGTCACATCTACCTTAATTAATCAAAACTTTAATGCACCACCCGACATGCAAGCTATATGACCAAATAAAACATATCCACAATGTTATGTGACGAACGGTTGCATGCTGGGTCTCAACTTAGCCAGGTGTGTACAACAACACAGTATTTTTACTTGAGTCAAATATTCTAGTACTTTCCGTCCTTGCTGATGGGACTATCCATGGTGTCAAAGTGTTGACACACAGTAGTACATACATGTATGCATGTTTCACAACAGAAACTTAAACTCCATAATCACTCAGCATTGACAGAAGCTGGGGTTTAAGCCAGGTCTCATTGTGGCACGGTAAAGCTGCCTGTCAAAGACATTGCTGAGAAGAACCCAGGGGTGTGCTTACCAAGTCGTCATAAAACAGCCAGGCTAGTAAAGAGCACAGGTTGGAAGACTACAGTAGGTGGGTGGAAATCAGAACCCGGTCCTGGAAAAGTTCAGGAATGTGCTGAGCGAAATTTCTGATAAATGATTAGCGTTCTTTAGGACTTGCACCATAGCCTCAGTTTGCCATTTGGACAATGATAATGATGAAATGTAGAGTTTAATGTTTTCACAAGTCATAAATGTAATGTGATTTCCGGAGGGCGACATCTGTTGAGACGACTTACTTATTCGGTTTCTGGCCTCATTTAGTTTCTCCCCAAATCTTTTGGCCTCAGCTGACCTGTTCAAAAGAATGCAGGTGTTAATTGCCAATGGTAGCAAAAAAGTAATTTGATGAATTCAATGTGGTAAAGAAACTATAAGCATACCCAATGCAAAACTATTTATTTTCAATTTGCAGGCAATAAAGAATTCAGGAGCATTGGTAATAAAGTATTGTACATAACATATATTATATCTCTTTTGGCATGTCACTCAAAACACTTAAAACAGCCGCTCACTCGATTGAGGTCGTCAAAGGTTTGTCTCTGATTCCAGACAAAAGCAACACATTTTTAAAATGCACCTCTGGAGGTGCCAGTGCCAAAGTATGCTGCGTTGACGCATGTACAGTATGCTGCGTTGACGCATGTACAGTATGCTGCGTTGACGCATGTACAGTATGTTGCGTTGACGCATGTACAGTGTGCTGCGTTGACGCATGTACAGTATGTTGCGTTGACGCATGTACAGTATGTTGCGTTGACGCATGTACAGTATGTTGCGTTGACGCATGTACAGTATGTTGTGATGAATCATGTACAGTATGTTGCATTGACGCATGTACAGTATGCTGCGTTGACGCATGTACAGTATGCTGCGTTGACGCATGTACAGTATGCTGCGTTGACGCATGTACAGTATGTTGCATTGACGCATGTACAGTATGTTGTGATGAATCATGTACAGTATGTTGCATTGACGCATGTACAGTATGCTGCGTTGACGCATGTACAGTATGCTGCATTGACGCATGTACAGTATGTTGCGTTGACGCATGTACAGTATGCTGCGTTGACGCATGTACAGTATGCTGCGTTGACGCATGTATAGTATGCTGCATTAACGCATGTACAGTATGCTGTGTTGACGCATGTACAGTATGTTGCGTTGACGCATGTACAGTATGCTGCGTTGACGCATGTACAGTATGTTGCGTTGACGCATGTACAGTATTCTGCGTTGACGCATGTACAGTATTCTGCGTTGACGCATGTAGGAGTGGTCGGTCGATTAACGCGCATTCTCTCGTAGTGTCACTTCAAAACTTTCTTTTATTCCAGAACAGCATCAGAAGCATACATGGAAATAATCTTAAACAGAAAAGCCCGCTTTGTCTCCTAATGCGGTTTCGTAATGCGTAATGCTTAATGCGGTTGAAAATAGTTAGCCCTTCCGCTCTCTAGTCGAACGAACACACCTGCACGTCCTCAGGTGAGGTCTACATAAAGAGTTAACGCCCCCTGACGTCATCATTGTGTCATAATCAGTTCGGCAGTAACGTCTTAACAGGTTCAACAGTAAATCATAATTAGCATGGTCTGATGTACAATCAGTAGCATGACTATAATTTCCTTAAAAGTATAGAATGTACAGGTAAAACACAAATCAGAGTAATGGCTTCTACACTCCGGCCCCTAATTGACCGGTATAGGGCAATTCATACATTTATACATAGGAAGCCTATTCTTAAGAGTCCTTTGTTACAATATTCAAGACTATCACGTGTCCATGGAATTTCAAAAATAAGCCAAAAAATGTAATCCATTTAGTTTCCGCGAGTCCATTTCGCAAAACAAGTTCATAAGATTTCGGCAAAAGGTTCAACGAAAAAAAACAGTTCTTGAGAAAAGGATAAGACAAAAGAGAGAAAAGGTTCAACTAAAGTCTCTTCAGGTGTCAAAGACGAAAAAGGGCAAAGGGACTTGTCTCATCAGGTCATGTTCTGTAGAAGGCACAGCTTTGTGATGGGCCTTTCCAAGGTGCCATTTTGTGTCCTGATCTTAACGTACATGTCCTTTTTTGTCGGGGAAGATTTCCGTGATTCTGCCCATGGGCCAGGAGTGATGAGTGGTGAGCTCTCATCAATGATCAGCACTATGTCTCCATGCTTTAGATTCCTTTTAGTTTCATTCCATTTCTGCCTCTCCTGTAGCAATGGGAGGTACTCTCGTGTCCAGCGTTTCCAGAAGAGATCAGCTATATATTGGGTCTGTTTCCATCTTCTTCTGGAATAGGTGTCACTTTTGTCAAAGAGTCCAGGTGGAAGAGTCGGCCTTCGCTTCATTTGAAGCAGGTGGTTGTGTGTCAGGGGTTCTGGATCTTTCACATCCTGAGATAGGACTGTGATGGGCCGGTCATTCATGATTGCCTCTACTTCGCATAGAGCTGTTTGGAGACTTTCGTCATCCAGGGTCTGTTCCCTCGTGATGGAGTAGAGAATCTTTCTGATTATCCGGATGAGCCGCTCCCATACACCTCCATGATGAGGACCATAGGGTGGATTGAATGTCCATTTGATACCTACAGCGTGCATCGAATGCTGGATTTTGCTGAGGTCAAGGTGGGTAAATGCTTCGCGAAGCTCTCGTTCTGTCCCAACGAAATTTGTGCCGTTGTCAGAAACAATCTCCTTCACTTGGCCTCGTCTGCAGATAAAACGTCGGAGTGCAGAAATGCAGGAGTCTGTATCCATTGAGTAGGCCATCTCCAGGTGTACGGCTCTTGAGAGGCACGTAAACAAGGCTCCATATCTTTTTACTTTGCTGCGGCCACGCTTGACGTCTATGGGGCCAAAGTAGTCCAGTCCCGTATGGGTAAAGGGTGGCAAGTCAGGTGTTATCCTGTGAAGAGGTAGGTCAGACATCTTTTGTGTCATTGCGGTGCCATGCCATCTCCTGCAGAGTACACAATCCCGTGTTATCCTTCTCGCAGCGGAATTTGGTCTAAGGATCCAGTATTTTGTTCTGAGTTTTGCGATCATTTGATTTCTTCCACAATGACCCATTGAGGCGTGTGTGTGGTGTAGCAGTATCTTTGACAGGTGATTGTCCTTGGGCAAAATGGCAGCATGTTTGGTTTCCTCTGGCATTGCCAGCTTGCTTAGTCTGCTGCCAACTCTCAGGATTCCCTGTTGGAGGATGGGATCTAGTCTGTAGATCCTACTGTTTTTCTTTACGGGTAAGCCCTTTTGTAGAGAGGTCACCTCATCCTGGAAGGATTGTTGTTGAACGTAGGACACAAGTGCTTGTTCGGCCTTGCCTAAATCCTCCACAGACAGCCGTGACCTAGGTGGGTCCGAGTCACTCGTTTTTTTCTTTTTTAGGTTCAATTGTCTCAGACGTTCTTTGAATTTTAAGAGCCAGGCTGATGATCGAATCAATTTGTCCCATGATGAGAAGTGCTCAATAAGACGAGTCAGTGGACTTTCAATCTGCAGTGCACTTGTAGTGAAAGCTCCAGCCACCTTCCTGACCTCCGGGTCACCGTCGGACAGTGTGGGTGGTACCCGGATCACTGGCCCATCTGTTTCCGGTTGCATCAGAAAATTTGGACCCCTCAGCCAGTGTCCTTCTTGAAGGAACTTCTCAGCTTTCATGCCTCTTGATGCATTGTCTGCAGGGTTGAGTCCAGTCTTTATGTGGCGCCATTGGCCTTTGTGTGTCAGATCCCGAATAGTGGTCACTCTGTTAGCCACGTAGGTCTGAAACCTTCTGGCGTCATTTTGGATATATTTTAATACGGCGGTGCTGTCGGTCCAGAAAACTGAGTCTCCGAGGGTTGACTCGAGCTCTCTCCTTAACATCCTGTCCATCCTAGCAGCGAGGACTGCACTGGCAAGCTCCAGTCTTGGGATTGTCACCACCTTTAAAGGTGCAACTCTTGCCTTCCCGATCACAAACACCATGTGAGGTAGTCCGTTGTTACTGGTCAGCTTCAAATAGCTGACTGTCCCGTAACCTCTTTCACTTGCATCGCAGAAGTGGTGCATCTGTGCTCTAGTAACTTCAAAATCTGGTGGCTTAAAGCATCTCTTGATTCTTAGACTGGAAATCAGGTTAAGATCTTTAAGCCACTCCTTCCATCTCTCTGTGTAAGCAGTTGGTATCGATTCATCCCATCCACAATTCAGCTTGCACAGGTCCTGCAGTATTCCTTTCCCTGTCAGCATGACTGGTGCTATGAACCCAAGAGGATCGTATACTGAGTTCAACACAGACAAAATGCTTCTGCGGGTGACCGATTGTTGTTTCGGGGTGATCGAGAAGAAGAACGTGTCTGACTCAATGTCCCATCGCATGCCAAGAGCCCTTTCTATGGGCAGTTTGTCTTTGTCGAGGTCTAGATCTTTGACCTCTTTTGCCCTCTCTTCAGCTGCTACAGAGGCAAGGACTGCTCGACTGTTACTGGTCCATTTGGTGAGTCTAAATCCACCTGTGGTGCATACTGATCTGAGCTCTTTCACCAGACAGATTGCCTGGCTCTCGCTTCGGACCGATTTGAGGCAGTCGTCTACATAGAAGTTGTGACGAATGGTGTTGAGAACTTCAGCACTACACTTTCCTTCATTATCATCGGCTGTCCGCTTCAGTGCGAAATTGGTGCAGCTCGGGGATGAGACCGCTCCAAAGAGATGCACCGTCATCCGGTACTCTGCTAGCGGTTGGTTGGTGTCGCCGTCTGGCCACCACAGGAATCTGAGGAAGTCACTTGATGGAACATTCCTTCGATGTCCCCCATCACTGCTACTGGCTCCTGTCGGAATCTGAGGAGTACACCCAGCAAGGTGTTCGTAAGGTCAGGACCCTGTAGCAGCTCATGATTCAGCGAAGTTCCTTGGAATGAGGAGGTACAATCGAGCACCACCCAGATTGTCTTTTTCCTTTTGTGGTAGACACCATGGTGAGGGATGTACCACAGTCTTCCATCTTTCCGAGGGAGCTGTTCCTCTGGCACTCTTTCTGCGTGTCCTTTCCTCAAGACATCACTCATGAAGCCATTATAGTCTTTCCGAAAGGCTTCATCTTTCTGGAATCTGCGGGCAAGATTTAATACTCTTTGTTCCGCCATTTTCCTGTTGTTTGGCAGGCTGATGTTATCCTGGCGGAACGGAAGTCGTATTTCGTAGTGGCCTTCTTTCCTTTTGACCGAGTTGTTCATCACTTGTAGGAATTTCTTATCTTCAAATGAGTGTTCTTGTTTTTCATTGTAGGCCAATTCTGAGAAGTCCTGGTTATATTGGTGTATCAGGAGCTCTTCCAGCTTGGCCACTGATATTCTATTGGACGTTATCTGTGGTCGACCATGCTCATCCATAGGTGCAGTACTGCAGAGTGGTCCATTTATAGTCCAACCTAGGCTTGTTAGGACTGCGTAGGGCCCCTCCCCTTGGCTATTGATCACTCTCAGTGGCTCCATAGCCTTTGGGACATTTGCACCGATCAATAGGCCTACCTCAGCCTTGATGGTTCTTAGTTGGACCCCCTTTAGATAAGAGCATCCTTTTATGTCCATTTCTGTAGGAATGTTCTCTTGACTGACAGGAATGGCATCTTGTGTGAAGACTTCAGGAAGCTCTATGAAGCTGTTGCCATCCAGGCTGCATACTTCCAGTCCTCTTATTGCTTGGGTTTTCACAGGCTTTTCATGACCCATTGTTCGGAGTAAGATCTCTGTTTTCTTTCCTCGGACGGACAACTGTTCCATCAGGTTTTCCGTGACAAAGGTAGAAGTGCTTCCAGGGTCTAGAAATGCATAGGTTTCTATCAAACAGCTGCCTTTATGTGCCTTTATCTTTACAGGTACCACTGCTAACTTGTAGTCTGCATCAATCTCTGTAATGGTGTTTTAGGTATGGTTCCCATCCGTGCATACTCAAGCTGTGCTAGGCTTTCTTCCGTTTTGTCAGATGCATCTATCCGTTCTTGCCTTTCTTTTCCGGGTTCTGATGCTTCATCATTTTCAAATTCCTCCAGAGCCTTTAGCCTCGCATCAGCTGCAGCAATGTTTGCTTCCAAGTCGAGAGATTCCATTCTTAAACTTAGTTGATGCTTCTCCGTTTCCATTTTTAAACCCAGCTGGTGCATCTCCGTTTCCAGCTCATGTTTCTTTTTAAGAGCTTCAGCTCTGGCCTGCAGAACAGCTTTGTCTGCAGCTACCTTCATGCGTGCTGAAACCACAGATGAAGATTTGGAACTTTTGGAACCTTTAGAACTCCTTGAGCCAATCTGTGAGACACTGTCCCCAGCCTGCACAAGAGTCTGTGGGTCCGGCTGAGGTGTTAACCATTGATCCACTTTAGCCATAGAAGCTTGTAATCAGCCATTTTTGGCTCATACCAGTCCAAAGTTTCATTCATTCTCACATCCTCAGGCAGCAATAACTGAACAGATTCATGAGACACTTTAAATTCAACCAGCAGTCTTAGAAATTAATTTGCAGCTTCGTTAACATTCATCATTGTTTTTATCTCATTCATTTTCCGTGTACAGTGTGAGAGTTTCCCTCTACGTGTTGCGCTGAGTGATTTAAACGCTTTCCTTTGTTGTGCGGCGTCCATCTCAGTAACACCGGCTTCAGTGACTGCCCGTTCACTTCCTTCTGCCATCAGTTCGTTCTTAGCCTTTAATATTCGTTTGTAGGGTTTTTTTCCAAGTAATTCCGACACCTTTTGTTGGAATATTCGTTAGTTTTTCGGTTACTTCTTTATTTATTTATTTTCATGCGCACGGCCGTGCTTTGTTTCCGTTTCCGTGCAGCGCTATTGATCAGCGTCCTGCCATTTATAGTTTCAGTGGTTTCGTAATTTAAAGGCAGTTTGTGGATTTATTTGTCTGCTCATCAAACATTTCCTTCGTTTCCTTTGTCACTTTAATGTTTGATCGTAACCAGGTTCGGAAAACAGCGCATCCACTCGTTTACTCATGGTACCGGTGAAATGGCATCCTGGCCGCAGTCCAGATCAATCCAAGCGACCGTGACTCCGGGCCTCCTTCTCTCATGCCCACGTTGACTGGCGTTCTGATGGGTATTTTCAACTTATTGTAGGAGCGGTCGGTCGATTAACGCGCATTCTCTCGTAGTGTCACTTCAAAACTTTCTTTTATTCCAGAACAGCATCAGAAGCATACATGGAAATAATCTTAAACAGAAAAGCCCGCTTTGTCTCCTAATTAGTGATGTTACGAGATGTGCCGACGCTCCGAAGCGTGTGTCGAGTAATGGAGGGGGCGTTTCCTCGAAGCGCGTATCGAGGCTTGCTTCATTTAGGGGAGGAGCCAAAAATGATGACGTCCGAAGCCTCGCTGCCCGGCTGTACCACGTGACTGCTTCGGAAAGTGGTTCAGATTTTGCCTCTGGAGTACTGGGAGAGGCAAAAATTCCTGTATGAAAATTGATATAGACTTGCTCTTGCGTTTTTGTGCACGCCAGCATCTTCTGTACCCTGTGAAAGGGTGTTTTCATAGGCCGGAGAGGTCGTGTCAAAAAAAAGGAATCGTTTAAAACCAAAAACTGTTGAGAAACAGTTATTTCTGAATAAAAATGAATAAAATGTCCCCTGTCCTGTACATCACTGTCCAAGTTACACAAGCATATTCAGTCCCCTCTTCCTAGTTCCACAAGCACTTTCACTGTCCTCTGCCTGCTTAAGCCCATGCCATTTTCCTAAAGTGACATAATAACATTATTACACAACCTGCCATATCATATGATACTACCATTTTGGGAAAATTTACACACACAGAATACATTCAAAAAATATTTTATTATGCACATATGTGATAATTTATGTACAGAAATTATTTGGTCATACATTTTTGTAATTCATAGTCATTCCTAACAGCCATGACAGACACACCAATTCAATGCATCACATTATGTGGTTCAGATACAGCTGCCTGTGATTATACACTTGGCCAGTAGGTGGTTTCGTGTGCACATGAAGCTTCGAGAAATTAACCCTTTCTCGAACCAATTGGCTGAAGTGGTTCGATGCCTCATGAGGCTTCATCTCGCCATCACTACTCCTAATGCGGTTTCGTAATGCGTAATGCTTAATGCGGTTGAAAATAGTTAGCCCTTCCGCTCTCTAGTCGAACGAACACACCTGCACGTCCTCAGGTGAGGTCTACATAAAGAGTTAACGCCCCCTGACATCATCATTGTGTCATAATCAGTTCGGCAGTAACGTCTTAACAGGTTCAACAGTAAATCATAATTAGCATGGTCTGATGTACAATCAGTAGCATGACTATAATTTCCTTAAAAGTATAGAATGTACAGGTAAAACACAAATCAGAGTAATGGCTTCTACAACGCATGTACAGTATGCTGCGTTAACGCATGTACAGTATGCTGCGTTGACGCTAGGGTTGCACGGTGTATCGACACTAAAAAGGTACCGCGGTACCTGTACGTTAAAAACGATACGATTTTGCATATTTTTAGTATCGATACTTGATTAAAATAGAGCGCGATCAGAGCGCACTCGCTGCTCCGCTCCCTGTCATGCTGCCTGCAGCCATGCAAGGGGGCGGGGCTGCCCAGCGCTCACACAGCAACAGGCAGCGCGCACTCACAGCGAGTGCTGCAGGGGAGACATGGCAGGAGCTTTTACCGACCGTCCTCGGCTTGTTGGAAAAAAAGATGCCAGAAGTATCATCTGGAAGTACTTTGGCTATATTGCAGACAGTGAAGGAAAGCCCACTGACATACAGAGACCTGTTTGCAAAACGTGTTTCAAAGCCACACAGACAAAGGGAGGCAACACGTCTAACACGGCAAAGCACCTTTCAGACAGAGACCCCGAACTTTTTAAAGAGTTCAAAGAACGACGGGTAAGCAAATGTGATTATAAACATGAACACCCCCAAGCTCACCCATAGACAGCTAACACGAGGAGCCTTAGCCTAGTTTGACAACAAGCCGATGTGATCATGAGGTCACAATGCACACAAACGTGTACTAAATGAAACACAATTGATGCAAAATGGCTCCATGCTGGTGGAGCCTGAGGGTGGATCTTCAGCTATTCTTTTTATTTTTAGTTGAGGAAAAATAATTATTCCATGAATTAAGATAAAATATGAAGTGAAAATATCAAACTCACCATGCAAGTAAATTAAGCATTGTTTACCCCCCCCCCCCACTCCCACTCCCACAAACAGATGCCAGCAGAGTCAGCAGCAATCATGGCACCATATAGTTTTCATTAATATCTTGCTGTAGGCTAATACTAATATTCATGCCATTTGTTAAGTGTTGAAAAAGCTGGGCAGGAACAAGCTGGTAAAAAAAGGGAACCGTACAGATGTTTTATTTATTACTATTACAGATAAATATACCCGTATCGTATTTGTGGTATTGTATCGAATTCTGGTATCGTATCGTAAGTATCGGGTATCGTGATACCTATTGCAGGTATCGTATCGAAGTCATCATTTTGGTATCGTGACAACCCTAGTTGAATCATGTACAGTATGTTGTGTTGGTGCATGTACAGTATGTTGTGATGAATCATGTACAGTATGTTATGTTGGTGCATGTACAGTATGTTGTGATGAATCATGTACAGTATGTTGTGATGTCTCATGTACAGTATGTTGTGATGAATCATGTACAGTATGTTGTGATGAATCATGTACAGTATGTTGCGATGAATCATGTACAGTATGTTGCGATGAATCATGTACAGTATGTTGTGATGAATCATGTACAGTGTGTTGCGATGAATCATGTACAGTATGTTGTGATGAATCATGTACAGTATGTTGTGTTGGTGCATGTACAGTATGTTGTGATGAATCATGTACAGTGTGTTACGTTGAATCATGAACAGTATGTTATGATGAATCATGTACAGTATGTTGTGTTGGTGCATGTACAGTATGTTGCGATGAATCATGTACAGTATGTTGCGATGAATCATGTACAGTATGTTGCGATGAATCATGTACAGTGTGTTGTGTGAATCATGCACAGTATGTTGTGTTGAATCATGTACAGTATGTTGCGATGAATCATGTACAGTATGTTGTGTTGAATCATGAACAGTATGTTGTGATGAATCATGTACAGTATGTTGTGTTGAATCATGAACAGTGTGTTGTGATGACTCATGTACAGTATGTTGCGATGAATCATGTATAGTGTGTTGCGATGAATCATGTACAGTATGTTGTGATGAATCATGTACAGTATGTTGTGTTGAATCATGAACAGTATGTTGTGATGAATCATGTACAGTATGTTGTGTTGAATCATGTACAGTATGTTGTGTTGGTGCATGTACAGTATGTTGTGATGAATCATGTACAGTATGTTGTGATGAATCATGTACAGTATGTTATGTTGGTGCATGTACAGTATGTTGTGATGTCTCATGTACAGTATGTTGTGATGAATCATGTACAGTATGTTGTGATGAATCATGTACAGTATGTTGCGATGAATCATGTACAGTATGTTGTGATGAATCATGTACAGTATGTTGTGTTGAATCATGTACAGTATGTTGTGTTGGTGCATGTACAGTATGTTGTGATGAATCATGTACAGTATGTTGTGATGAATCATGTACAGTATGTTATGTTGGTGCATGTACAGTATGTTGTGATGAATCATGTACAGTATGTTGTGATGTCTCATGTACAGTATGTTGTGATGAATCATGTACAGTATGTTGTGATGAATCATGTACAGTATGTTGCGATGAATCATGTACAGTATGTTGTGTTGGTGCATGTACAGTATGTTGCGATGAATCATGTACAGTATGTTGTGATGAATCATGTACAGTGTGTTGCGATGAATCATGTACAGTATGTTGTGATGAATCATGTACAGTATGTTGTGTTAGTGCATGTACAGTATGTTGTGATGAATCATGTACAGTATGTTGTGTTAGTGCATGTACAGTATGTTGTGATGAATCATGTACAGTGTGTTGTGATGACTCATGTACAGTGTGTTGCGATGAATCATGTACAGTATGTTGTGATGAATCATGTACAGTATGTTATGTTGGTGCATGTACAGTATGTTGTGATGTCTCATGTACAGTATGTTGTGATGAATCATGTACAGTATGTTGTGATGAATCATGTACAGTATGTTGCGATGAATCATGTACAGTATGTTGTGATGAATCATGTACAGTATGTTGTGTTGAATCATGTACAGTATGTTGTGTTGGTGCATGTACAGTATGTTGTGATGAATCATGTACAGTATGTTGTGATGAATCATGTACAGTATGTTATGTTGGTGCATGTACAGTATGTTGTGATGAATCATGTACAGTATGTTGTGATGTCTCATGTACAGTATGTTGTGATGAATCATGTACAGTATGTTGTGATGAATCATGTACAGTATGTTGCGATGAATCATGTACAGTATGTTGTGTTGGTGCATGTACAGTATGTTGCGATGAATCATGTACAGTATGTTGTGATGAATCATGTACAGTGTGTTGCGATGAATCATGTACAGTATGTTGTGATGAATCATGTACAGTATGTTGTGTTGGTGCATGTACAGTATGTTGCGATGAATCATGTACAGTATGTTGCGATGAATCATGTACAGTATGTTGCGATGAATCATGTACAGTGTGTTGTGTGAATCATGCACAGTATGTTGTGTTGAATCATGTACAGTATGTTGTGTGAATCATGTACAGTATGTTATGTTGGTGCATGTACAGTATGTTGCGATGAATCATGTACAGTATGTTGTGTTGAATCATGAACAGTATGTTGTGATGAATCATGTACAGTGTGTTGTGATGTCTCATGTACAGTATGTTGTGTTGAATCATGAACAGTGTGTTGTGATGACTCATGTACAGTATGTTGCGATGAATCATGTATAGTGTGTTGCGATGAATCATGTACAGTATGTTGTGATGAATCATGTACAGTATGTTGTGTTGAATCATGAACAGTATGTTGTGATGAATCATGTACAGTGTGTTGTGATGACTCATGTACAGTATGTTGCGATGAATCATGTACAGTGTGTTGCGATGAATGATGTACAGTATGTTGTGATGAATCATGTACAGTATGTTGTGTTAGTGCATGTACAGTATGTTGTGATGAATCATGTACAGTGTGTTGTGATGACTCATGTACAGTGTGTTGCGATGAATCATGTACAGTGTGTTGTGTGAATCATGTACAGTATGTTGCGTTGAATCATGAACAGTATGTTGTGATGAATCATGTACAGTATGTTGTGTTGGTGCATGTACAGTATGTTGTGATGAATCATGTACAGTATGTTGCGATGAATCATGTACAGTATGTTGCGATGAATCATGTACAGTATGTTATGTTGGTGCATGTACAGTATGTTGCAATGAATCATGTACAGTATGTAGCGATGAATCATGTACAGTATGTTGCGATGAATCATGTACAGTGTGTTGTGTGAATCATGTACAGTATGTTGTGTTGAATCATGTACAGTATGTTGTGATGTCTCATGTACAGTATGTTGTGATGAATCATGTACAGTATGTTGTGTTGAATCATGTACAGTATGTTGTGATGAATCATGTACAGTATGTTGTGTTGAATCATGTACAGTATGTTGTGATGAATCATGTACAGTATGTTGTGTTGAATCATGTACAGTGTGTTGTGATGAATCATGTACAGTATGTTGTGTTGGTGCATGTACAGTATGTTGTGATGAATCATGTACAGTATGTTGTGATGAATCATGTACAGTATGTTGTGTTGGTGCATGTACAGTATGTTGTGATGAATCATGTACAGTATGGTGTGTTGGTGCATGTACAGTATGTTGCGATGAATCATGTACAGTATGTTGCGATGAATCATGTACAGTATGTTGTGTTGGTGCATGTACAGTATGTTGCGATGAATCATGTACAGTATGTTGCAATGAATCATGTACAGTATGTTGCGATGAATCATGTACAGTGTGTTGTGTGAATCATGTACAGTATGTTGTGTTGAATCATGTACAGTATGTTGTGTGAATCATGTACAGTATGTTATGTTGGTGCATGTACAGTATGTTGCAATGAATCATGTACAGTATGTTGCGATGAATCATGTACAGTATGTTGTGATGAATCATGTACAGTATGGTGTGTTGGTGCATGTACAGTATGTTGCGATGCATCATGTACAGGGTGTTGCGATGAATCATGTACAGTATGTTGTGATGAATCATGTACAGTATGTTGTGTTGGTGCATGTACAGTATGTTGCGATGAATCATGTACAGTATGTTGTGATGAATCATGTACAGTGTGTTGCGATGAATCATGTACAGTATGTTGTGATGAATCATGTACAGTATGTTGTGTTGGTGCATGTACAGTATGTTGCGATGAATCATGTACAGTATGTTGTGATGAATCATGTACAGTGTGTTGCGATGAATCATGTACAGTATGTTGTGATGAATCATGTACAGTATGTTGTGTTGGTGCATGTACAGTATGTTGTGATGAATCATGTACAGTGTGTTACGTTGAATCATGAACAGTATGTTGTGATGAATCATGTACAGTATGTTGTGTTGGTGCATGTACAGTATGTTGCGATGAATCATGTACAGTATGTTGCGATGAATCATGTACAGTATGTTGCGATGAATCATGTACAGTGTGTTGTGTGAATCATGCACAGTATGTTGTGTTGAATCATGTACAGTATGTTGTGTGAATCATGTTCAGTATGTTATGTTGGTGCATGTACAGTATGTTGCGATGAATCATGTACAGTATGTTGTGTTGAATCATGAACAGTATGTTGTGATGAATCATGTACAGTATGTTGTGTTGAATCATGAACAGTGTGTTGTGATGACTCATGTACAGTATGTTGCGATGAATCATGTACAGTATGTTGCGATGAATCATGTACAGTATGTTGTGATGAATCATGTACAGTATGTTGTGTTGAATCATGAACAGTATGTTGTGATGAATCATGTACAGTGTGTTGTGATGACTCATGTACAGTATGTTGCGATGAATCATGTACAGTGTGTTGCGATGAATGATGTACAGTATGTTGTGTTAGTGCATGTACAGTATGTTGTGATGAATCATGTACAGTGTGTTGTGATGACTCATGTACAGTGTGTTGCGATGAATCATGTACAGTGTGTTGTGTGAATCATGTACAGTATGTTGCGTTGAATCATGAACAGTATATTGTGATGAATCATGTACAGTATGTTGTGTTGGTGCATGTACAGTATGTTGTGATGAATCATGTACAGTATGTTGCGATGAATCATGTACAGTATGTTGCGATGAATCATGTACAGTATGTTATGTTGGTGCATGTACAGTATGTTGCAATGAATCATGTACAGTATGTTGCCATGAATCATGTACAGTATGTAGCGATGAATCATGTACAGTATGTTGCGATGAATCATGTACAGTGTGTTGTGTGAATCATGTACAGTATGTTGTGTTGAATCATGTACAGTATGTTGTGATGTCTCATGTACAGTATGTTGTGATGAATCATGTACAGTATGTTGTGTTGAATCATGTACAGTATGTTGTGATGAATCATGTACAGTATGTTGTGTTGAATCATGTACAGTATGTTGTGATGAATCATGTACAGTATGTTGTGTTGAATCATGTACAGTGTGTTGTGATGAATCATGTACAGTATGTAGCGATGAATCATGTACAGTATGTTGCGATGAATCATGTACAGTATGTTGCAATGAATCATGTACAGTGTGTTGTGTGAATCATGTACAGTATGTTGTGTTGAATCATGTACAGTATGTTGTGTTGAATCATGTACAGTATGTTGTGATGAATCATGTACAGTATGTTGTGTTGAATCATGTACAGTATGTTGTGATGCATCATGTACAGTGTGTTGTGATGAATCATGTACAGTATGTAGCAATGAATCATGTACAGTATGTTGCGATGAATCATGTACAGTATGTTGCGATGAATCATGTACAGTGTGTTGTGTGAATCATGTACAGTATGTTGTGTTGAATCATGTACAGTATGTTATGATGTCTCATGTACAGTATGTTGTGATGAATCATGTACAGTATGTTGTGTTGAATCATGTACAGTATGTTGTGATGAATCATGTACAGTATGTTGTGTTGAATCATGCACAGTATGTTGTGATGAATCATGTACAGTATGTTGTGATGAATCATGTACAGTATGTTGTGATGAATCATGTACAGTATGTTGCGATGAATCATGTACAGTATGTTGTGTTGGTGCATGTACAGTATGTTGCGATGAATCATGTACAGTATGTTGCGATGAATCATGTACAGTATGTTGTGTTGGTGCATGTACAGTATGTTGCGATGAATCATGTACAGTATGTTGTGTTGGTGCATGTACAGTGTGTTGCGATGAATCATGTACAGTATGCTGCGATGAATCATGTACAGTATGTTGTGATGAATCATGTACAGTATGTTGCGTTGGTGCATGTACAGTATGTTGCGATGAATCATGTACAGTATGTTGTGATGAATCATGTACAGTATGTTGTGTTGGTGCATGTACAGTATGTTGCGATGAATCATGTACAGTATGTTGCATTGGTGCATGTACAGTATGTTGTGATGAATCATGTACAGTATATTGCGATGAATCATGTACAGTATGCTGTGTTGGTGCATGTATAGTATGTTGTGTTGGTGCATGTGCAGTATGCTGTGTTGATGCATGTACAGTATGCTGTGTTGATGCATGTACAGTATGCATCAGTGGCAGCTGGTGGATTTTTTTTGGGTAGGGCCATCCAATCAATTTCAGCAAATAGTATAATTCAATGCAAAAAAAAAAAGGTATAAAAAATGCATTAGTAATTTGCAGTTACATTGTTATCATTTATTCCAACACTGACATAATAAGGACATCTTATTCATACAATTCAGTGTATTAATAGATATATATGTACATAGCATATAATAATAACATTCAGTATAATATGATATATAAATACCATATAATCATAAATATACAATATAAATATCATGAATATATTATAATAAAATATAAATATCATATATAATCTAATAGAACAAGTATATTTTAAGATGCCCCTATGAACCTTGTTTGTTGGAGAAACACCCAATCAGTGCGGTGAGGAAACCTGCATGTTTTTATGACAGTTATTTGTAAAGGAACTTTGCTCTTCTGAGTGGCAAACCTCTCAATGACCTTCTTATTGAAGTCAGGCATGTCCCTGACAAGCTCCTTCTCCATGGAGAGCATAGCCAGAGCATTAAAACGCTCTTGTACGTCACCGTTAGCATCGAGTGGGTGGAAATGTCCGTCGTCTCGTCTGCTTGAATGGCGATAAAATCAGCGTTCTTTACTTCCTCCAGAATGTAATCCCTTACAACTGACAGCATGCAGTCCAACAGCTCATTGTTGGAATGCTGTTCAGCTACAGACACCATTTCAACTTTCAAATGTTGAGAAAACCCTGAACTCAATTATTGTTGGAATGCTGTTAAGCATTTCTTCCGTCTCCCCCATTTTTCGTTGCAACTCTTCTTCTTCTTCATTTTTTAAGCTACAGAAACCGTTCAACTTTCAAATCCTTCAACTTCCTCATACTTTCAGCTGAAGACACCATTTCAACTTTCAAATATTGAGAAAACCCTGAACTGCTGCCGCATAATTCAGCTTTCCAATATCTTTTAAACTTTTTGAACTGCAGCAATTTAACTTTTATGATTTTTCAGCCCTTTTCTGACTTTATAATGGGTGTGTATTGCACAGCTTAGAGTGCGTGATGTCACCGCTAGAGTGAAGAGCAGCTTGAGATTCTTGTGAAAAAAACATTTGTGTTTTGCCACTGTGTCCACAATCTTCACTCTTCATGCATAATTTCTGGATGTAAAAGTAGCTCATCTTGTCCTTGTCGTAGAAAAATTACTGTGGAATCCCACAGATTTCCACATTTGACACAGAAGCCGTTAATTGAGAGGAAAACCAACTTTCTGCTCCATAGAGACCAATGTTAAATTTTGCTTCAAAAACATCTTCCACAGAACACGGTACCCCATTTCTAGATCGCCAGTTAAGCCACATTTTTTACACTACAGACACAATTCTTACAGGATCTGTTTCTCAAGTCATCCTTCCTCTCAATTATTAATATCGGAGCAATAGGAGCTACGGTTATGGGAGTTTTGATGATTTGTTTGAGAGGTGTTTCCCTGTTTTATCTCCATGAAATGGCTTCAGGCACACAGGTGTTTGCGATTGAGCCAATTAGTGATGTTGATAAACACACAGATTCACAGACACACATGCACATACACTCTTCTCCCTCTATCTCTCATACAGTCATTCAGGTCTTAGGGATCTTTAGAGGTCTTTCCACCCTCCTCCAACCACCACACACACACCATTTTAAAATAAAATCCTAACTGAAATGCTTGTGATGAGCCTGTCATTTAATAACCGGTTTGTGTTTCTCGAACATTATGATTCTGTCTCCTCTCCCCTTCTCCCCCACACCCCACACCCCATTTCAAAATAAAAGCCCCAGAATGTGAATTCTAACTGAACTGCTTGTGATGAAGCCTGTCATTTAATAACCTCTGTTTATGTGTCAAACATGATGATTATGTCTCCTCTCCCCCTCCCTCCCCCACCCAGTCCCACCCTTTCAAAATAAAAGCCTCATGGATTAACTGTATTTAAACGTTTAGCTCAAAATTTGGCTTTTTTGTTGAAATAATGAATGCTCTTACTAATACTGCGACAACTACTACTACTGCTGCTTATATTTCTAGTATTACTGCTACTATTACTACTACTGCTCCCATGAATATTATTACTACCACTACTGCTATTACTACCACTACCACTACTATTGTTACTTATACCAAAACTGCTACTACTGCTACTACCAGTACTAATACTACTACAGCTGCTGACTGCTACTAGTACTACTACTACTACTGCTACTGCAAAAACTGACTTTACTATTACTACTACTACTACTACTTATTCTACTACTACTGTTATATTAAATACTACGACCACTACTACAGCTATTACTACGACTACTGATACTACTACTTCTACTAATTCTTCTTCTAATTACTAATACTTCGACTACAACTTCTACTACTACTGCTACAACAAATATCACTACTGCTACAACTGGTACTTATTCAAATGCTACCAATACTTATACTGCTAATAATACTACTACTACAACTATACAACGTCTACTACTACTACAACAAATATCACTCCCGCTGGAATTCTTTTAAGCTACAGAAACCATTCGAATATCAAAATGTTCAGCTCTTTCAGGAGAGGTGTGATATGACTTCATATTTGTAATCTTTCAACTTTTTGAATGATTAAGCTTTTTGCAATTTTTTAAAAATTGGATATCTATATTCAGCAATGTTTTTGAGATTCATTTCAGCTTTCAGCATTCCAACGCATTTTCAGCAGGAAATGCATTTTCTAGTTTATTAATATTTAAAAAAAAAACAAATTAATAATATTATATATATCTATATATATCTATATTTTTTTTGGTGGCTCAAGGTGGGTGGGGCCAGGCCCCGTGGCCCTCTATTGGCCGGCCGCCACTGGTATGCAGATAAAAATAGCATTGAATGAGCTAAAAATAAAGTACCACTGCTCACATTACTCATAATTTCGGGCAACATAAGGAAGGGAATGTCTCAAAACTTTTGAACAACTTGTGTTATTGGTCACTAACCTCTGTTTGAGTAGCTCCTTGTTGTCCTCAATAGTCAGATGGTCCTCATGGTCCCTTATGAAGGTCTCAAAGGCCTCTTGCTTTCCCGTAGACAGCTGTGGACCTGAGAGAAAAAGATCCAGCACAAAGACATGAGCTGTATTTTGACAATCAGCAGCTGCTGTTTATATCACCAGGTCGATCCTAAAAATCTAAACCTACCGTAGATAGTACCATCCTAACAAGACTGCATGCTTGTCGTACTACTGAAATAAATGTACTAAGTAGGGGAAGTTGTGTCAGGTCCCGCTGTGTAGATTTGAACAGTCAGACCTGAGCTGTATGCTCAGTTCCCACATCCACAGGTACTCAACTCCAGTCTGGCAGCCAGATGCGAGCTAGAGCCCCACTGATACAGTTGACCTCCCACCTAGCACTAATCACACAACTGAAGGCCTATTAGCCAGTCAGTCACTGTTTAAAGAGAATATAAACACAAATATAAACAGCATACTCTAAGCATGTCAGCATTACAAGGCAGATGGCCCCCACATAACTTTGGCCACTTGCCACATGTAAGGAAACTACATAATTTTGGACGTAACATCCTGCTGATTGTTTATTATTTTTATAGGCTTGTAATATTATGTAATGAGCATTTTTCTTGAAGGGCCATACATCTGCTGGCAGGTGATTATTAAGAGATGCTACATATAGCGTAGCGTAATCAGTCTGTGTTGTCGTTTGTCACTTTTCACATTCTCGAAAACATGAAGTTGCTTTTGTGGTGATACACAAAGTGAATGACTCCAAGAAGTTTGGTTGTTCATTCTAGATCAAGCTATCAAAGTTCTCTCTCTCTTTCAACCCAACAAATCAAATTTACAGCAACGAGGACTGTTTCCAACAAACCAACATTTTTCCCTGTATCTAAGCCTGCACTGGATTGTGTATGGCCTAAAATGATAATAGAAAACATATAAACCAGCATTATTTAGCAAGATTACAGTGGAAAACCCAAAGCTTCACAATGATTTCCAAATTCCCCCCCTTGTTAAATTGTGTGGATCTTTGTGACGAAGCTGTTCTAACCAAAGAACGTACACAGGACAGTAACTCATGCAAGATTAATTGCAGGACAGTCAGGAATTTCTGTTTCTTTATTTTTGGAAAGTCCTGATTAAAACCAGCAGGCATCTCACGGTCATACAGTGTGCTGAAAGAGCCAAGCTCAACAAATCGGTTTAAGGGGTTTCTTGAGGGAAATGCACTCCAGTCGACTCTTGTAAAAAAAAAAGCAACATTCCAGGGATATCTATGAGTGATATGACATCATATTATGTTGTACTAACATCATCTGTGGGGTAATGAGATCTCACAGACCAAGGGCCAACTTTCCTGATTCCTCTTTTCCGTGCTTTGACTGCTGAAAAGCCGCAGAGGTTTTACAGGGAGGAATGTGTTGACTGTTGTTGCTGTTTCAACAATTTCTTTTAAATGAAATACCAGATGAATGACTGCACTGTTCCATCAGCTTATAAGAAAAATGTCTGACAGCAACTGTTATGCATTTGTAGAAAGTAGTAAACTTGACAGTAAAGTAACAATAGATCTGGTACATTGCGTGTTCCTACCGTGGCCTCCTTAGCGGGGACAACGGTGTTTGACTTGTTGAGGTGTCCTATGTCTTAGGCTTCTGCTCAGATCACAGAAACGTGTGGAGGGCCTGGTAGAACCATCAGCGTCTCATTACATGCTCGAAGGATTTACAGTAAGATCGAAATCTTCCTGTAAGTCTCAGGTCTCCTTCCTGAGTTTAAATACAAGTCCACACCAACCTGAACTAGAAAATGCATTTCCTGCTGAAAATGCGTTGGAATGCTGAAAGCTGAAATTATTAGTGAAAAAATTGCTGAAAATTAAGAAATGGGAGACTATCTGTTTAAGAGGATTTGAAAATATTCTCCATAGACATCCCATTCAAAAATAAAGTTGCTAAAAGCTTAATAATTCAAAAAGTTTAAAGGTTAGAAATAGAAAAAGTCATAGCAGAGATGAGCTGAAGGAGCTGAACATTTTGATAGTTGAACGGTTTCTGTAGCTTAAAAAATTAAGAAGAAGAGTTGCAACGAAAAATGGGGGGGACGGAAGAAATAGTGGAATAAAGAAACAGGATAACAATAGTTGGAAAGCTAAAGACATCATTTCAACTTTCAAATGTTGAGAAAACCCTGAAGTATTGCCGCATGATTCAGCTTTCCGATATCTTTTAAACTTTTTGAACTGCAGCAATTTAACTTTTATGATTTTTCAGCCCTTTTCTGACTTTATAATGGGTGTGTATTGCGCAGCTTAGAGTGCGTGATGTCACCGCTAGAGTGAAGAGCAGCTTGAGATTCTTGTGAAAAAAACATTTGTATTTTGCCACGGTGTCCACAATCTTCACTCTTCATGCATAATTTCTGGATGTAGGAGTAGCTAATCTTGTCCTTGTCGTAGAAACATTACTGTGGAATCCCACAGATTTCCACATTTGACACAGAAGCCGTTAACTGAGAGGAAAACCAACTTTCTGCTCCATAGAGACCAATGTTAAATTTTGCTTAAAAACATCTTCCACAGAACACGGTACCCCATTTCTAGATCGCCAATTAAGCCACATTTTTTATACTACAGACACAATTTTTATAGGATCTGTTCTTCAACTCATCCTTCCTCACACTTATTAATATCGGAGCAATAGGAGCTACGGTTATGGGAGTTTTGAGGATTTGTTTGAGAGGTGTTTCCCTGTTTTATCTTCAGGCACACAGGTGTTTGCGATTGAGCCAATTAGTGATGTTGATAAACACACAGACTCACATGCATCTCTCTCTCGCGCTCTCTCTCTCTCTCTCTCGCTCTCTCTCATACAGTCATTTCAGGTATTGGAGACTTTTAGAGGACCCCCCCACACACCCACCCCATTTTAAAATAAAAGCCGCACACACATGATTTGTTGCAGCTGTTACGTGTTGCAGCTTGGCCAATCAGATATGAGTATTCTGATAAGCTTCCTGATTCAAGTGACATTTACACACACCGCGACACAAGAGGGAGAGATGAGGAAAGACATGGTAGAGCAGGACAATCGTCATGTAAGCTGTAAAAGATAAAACATCGGACAATCTCCAAATGAGAAAGTTTGCCAGAGATATCAGAGTCTCTCTCTCTCACTAATTCTTTCCTCTCTCTCTTTATTCCTGTCTGTGTCTCTCTCATACAGTCATTCAGGTCTTAGAGACTTTTAGAGGACCCCCCCCCCACACACACACACACACACCCCATTTCAAAATAAAAGCCCCAAAGAGTGAATTCTAATTGAAATGCTTGTGATGAAGCCAGGCATTTAATAACCTCTGTTTATGTGTGTCAGACATTATGATTATGTCACTTCTCCCCCTCCCCCCCCCCCACCCAGCACCACCCTTTCAAAATAAAAGCCCCATGGATTAACTGTATTTAAACAAGCTCAAAATTAGGCTTTTTTGTTAAAATGCTCTTTATTAATGCTCTTACCAATGTTCCCTCTAAGCTGCGCGCTTGAGCAATCGCGCACTGCTCGCACATTCTCAGCGCACAAGAAAATCTATGCAGCGCATAAAATAAAATTCAACATAAACGTATTAATTAATATCTAATATTAGTCCTAATCTTATCTAATCAATTAAACCAATAATAATAATAATAATAATAATAATTTTGTTTTCTGTACTATTTTGCAACGTAACTCAGTGAGTGACAGGTGTCCAGCCAATGATACGATTCGGTTCACTTACGCTACGCAGCCAATCATAGCATTGACACTATTGCCCTGCCCATTCGCGCCGTGCAGGTTAGCTAGCTATCAACAGTGCGGCGGAGTTACGAGACGCAAATGCTAACCCCTTATCATGGCGAAACGAACGGGCAGCGACATAAAGTCAAAGCAAGAAGCAGACGAAGCCATCAACCTGGACAAAGTGTACAACCATTGGAGAAGTGAGAAGGACAGACGTGAAAAATAAGGTAAAATTTAAGTCAGATTTGTGCATATTCTAGTGACATTTATTAAGATTTTTTACTTATGGATATTAATCATTAAATTATGTTACTACTAGATAATTTATGGGTAGTAGAAATGATAATAAAAAACTGAGTAATTACATATTTTACAGACAGAGTTACAGGAATTTACACTGTATCACACAAGCTACAGCACACGTCATTGTGCAAAATGTGAATGTTTTAATGTGAACAAAATGTTATGTCTGAAAGGTGTATATGTATCATTTCTTCCAGAACAGGACCCTCACACAGGCCACAACAGGACCTCACACAGGCCAAAGCAAGACTCTTCCCATGGCCAAGCAGGACTCTCACATAAAACATACTACACATCTCATGAACAACAAGATTTTTGTCTTTTTCCTTTAAAGTTTGTCAAATCACTTATATTAAAAGTAAACTAGTGAAAATTGCTACTGTAATTTGATTATTTTAATAAGCCATGTAACTTGCTATGATCCAAGGTTTTGAACAGGTGTGATACTGGTGTGTGGCCACAGCGTGCACATCTGATGTTGCTCACAGTGGTCCTCAGTGTGCTCAGGGAGCTTGTGTGTATGCCCAGACACATGAAAAATTAGAGGGAACATTGGCTCTTACTAATACTGCGACAACTACTACTGCTGCTGCTAATATAGTATTACTACTACTGCTACTACTACTTCTACTATAACTTTTGCTGTTGCTACTATTACTACTACTGCTACTGCTATTACTGCTACCATCAATATTATTACTACCACTACTGCTATTCCTACCACTATTACTTATACGACAACTGCTACTACTGCTATTCATGCTACTAAAAGTAGTAATACTACTACAGCTATTAGTACGACTGCTGCTAGTACAACTACTACTGCTACATCTTCTACTGCCATTACTATTACTACTACTACTGTGATATTAAATACTACGACCAATACTACAGCTATTACCATGACTACTGATACTACGTCTTCTACTACTTCTTCTAATTACTAATACTTCTACTACTAATAATACTTCTACTACAACTACAACTTCTACTACAAATATCACTACTAATACTAGTAGTAGTTATTCTAATGCTACTAATACTTCTACTGATAATACTTCTACCACAACTTATACTACTACAAATATCACCACTGATGAATTTTTTTAAGCCACAGAAACTGTTCAAACATCAAAATGTTCAGCTCTTTCAGGAGAGGTGTGATATGACTTTTCAGATTTGTAATCTTTAAACTTTTTGAATTAGTAATTAATTATTAGTTTTCAGCATTCCAACGCATTTTCAGCAGGAAATGCTTTTTCTAGTTTGTCAATGTTTTCTTGTTCTCTTTTACTGAACCCCACTTGGGTCATTTTCCATTGATAAGTAATGTTTGTACTGTAAATGGTTCTGGATGAACAATTATTATGTCTTCAAAAATAAAATTATTCTATTGACCACAAAACATTTGTGTTTGAAATATTCCCAACCTAAGGCATGTTATGAGTTAAGATTAAGCAATAAGGTTGAGGAAATATGATACAACCTTGCAAACAAAATACTGTGGTCACAACCGAAACACTGCAGTCACTACCGAAACACTGGATGTTTTGTAAAAAATAAAGTATATTGAGTTGTCAACTAAAATGTTATGATACTGATTGGTTTAATGTATGTTCAATTGTATCAATCATCAACTCTGGAATCAATATGATCAGTATTATGCATTTTACAAAGAAATATTGCATTTACATTTTGACGAATTGTATAAATTGAACTTAGAAATTTTGTAAAAATCTCATTTTTATTGATTTAATTGTGAAAACCTTCAAGAAATATTTCTAAAAATACTCTTCAGAGAAGGGAAGGAAACACAATCTTAACAGGTTAATAATAATACCTTTTTACTATAGTGTATTACTATGTTTCGGTAGTGACAATTTTTGGGAAAGGAAAAACATTCCAACACAGTCTGAAAATACAACATAAAAATTGACAGTTATTTTACTAGACATGTGTACTTTAGATATGGTACAATATATATACGGACAAAGTTTTGGGAATAAAACTTACAAAATTTTAAAATATTTCCAACCTGACTTTGAACCAATTCGGTAGAATGGCCCATATATATTCAGGTCTTAAAGATTTTAAGAGGACCCCACCCCATTTTAAAATAAAAGCCCCAGAAAATGAAATATAACTGAAATGCTTGTGATGAAGCCTGTAATTTAATAACCTCTGTTTGTGTCAAACATTAAGATTATGTCTCCTCTCCCCCACTCGGTCCCACCCTTTCAAAATAAAAGCCTCATGGATTGACTGTATTTAAACGTTAAACTCAAAATTCGGCTTTTTTGTTGAAATAATGAATGCTCTTACTAATACTGCGACAACTACTACTACTACTGCTAATATTTCTCGTATTACCGCTACATCAATATCATTACTACTGCTATTACTACCTCTACTACTATTACTTATACTACAACTGCTACTACTACTGCTATTCCTGCTACTACCAGTACTACTACAGCTATTAGTATGACTGCTACTAGTACTACTACTACTGCTACTTCAAAAACTGACTTTACTACTACTACTACTACTACTACTACTACTAGTGTTATATTAAATACTACGACCACTACTACAGCTATTACTACGACTACTGATACTACTTCTTATTACTAATACTTCTCCTACTAATACTTCTACTACAACTTCTACTGCTACTACAAATATCACTACTGCTACAACTAGTACTTATTCTAATGCTACTAATACTTCTACTGCTAATAATACTTCTACTACAACTACAACTTCTACGACTACAAATATCACCACTGATGAAATTTTTTAAGCCACAGAAACCGTTCGAATATCAAAATGTTCAGCTCTTTCAGGAGAGGGGTGATATGACTTTTCATATTTGTAATCTTTAAACTTTTTGAATAATTAAGCTTTTAGCAAAAAAAAATTTAATTGGATATCTATTTTCAGCAATGTTTTTGCAATTAATTTAAACTTTCAGTATTCCAAGGCATTTTCAGCAGGAAATGCATTTTCTGGTTACATTCACAGTTAATCTTCAGGGGACAGTAATTGCAACGTAACCATAGAGGCTGTTGGCTATGGCGCCAGAGCTCTCTGATTAAACTTCAATTTAACCATGCATAACCATTCAGTGACTCATCGAGCACAAGGAAAGGAGAAGTATAGGGCATTTGTTTTGAATTAGGACAGTATAAAGAGCAATGATCTAATGCGCGCATATAGTTTGGTTAGGAGTCTCCAAGTGGGTCATAGAATATAGGCTCTCCAGATGTGAAGCACGTGATAAATAACACGGTCTACTGCTTAAAACAACTGTATCAATTGTGTGTTTCTAATGTTTTGTACTTTCTGTGTTAGTAAGGGGAATTCACTATGTAACAATGTAACGGCCTCTCAATCGTGGACGCTGTAGCATTACCTGGTGCTTTAAGAAATCCCTGAAACTACATCGACGAAGTCAGAAGCACTAAAGTGTGAGCGGTGTCCTCTCTGATGCTCCTGGATCCGCTCAGCGTGTTCTCAAAGCTTCTACTTCCCAATGTGCCCAAGGTCCTTTCTGGACCACATCAAGCCCTCCCTACTGGGTAACGGCTGATGGAGTTGGGAGTGTGTCCCGCTCGCAGCGTTGGCTGCACACAGAGCGGAAAGAGACGGACATTTCTCATTAAGTGTAAGAAAAGTGGACGGACAAAAAACAATGTAAAGACATACAGTGTACAAAAGCAACATTCCTTCTCAATCATCACTTTTGACCAACTGGAAGCGTGTGGCAGTGTCTGTATCTGCAGAGACTCGGTCCTCTGCCTGGATTTTTTATTTTGCCTTGTTCAGGGTGTTTCTGTGCGTCAACCTCTTTATAAACGTAGCGACCAGGTGCCAAATCGTAATCCAAGAGGGAGCTACGAAAGCAGCGTAGACAGTGCCGAAACAAACAAACAAATGTAGCGAGGTGAAGCACCGAGTGGACAAAGCTCGTTCCAAAAGGAGAGTGAATCTGGGATTGGCCGCTGGCGAGGACGGGCCAACTATGAATGTTGTGTTTACAAACCACAACTGACAAATCCTACTCATTGTGCCTTTAGAGCAGCCATGGCAAATGTGAGCACCCTCGGGTGATTCTCACTTTGCGGGTCAATGAGTCAGAATGAGTTTCCAAGATTTCAATTGTAAATTTATGGGAAAACAAATCTGATATTCTCTGATGTTAAACTCACAAATTTCGGAGAAAAACAAATCTGAAAAATAGTTATTATTTTTCAAGCAAACACATTGTTTCACTTTCCAAGGTTGGATCAACCTCATCCCACCACAGACTCTACCGTTACACATTGCTGTATCATGAGGCGCTGAGTGCTAAATTATTGTAGCGGACTCTCCATCCATCCATTCATTCTCTTCAGCTTATCCGGGGCCGGGTCGTGGGGGCAGCGGGTATTCCAGACGTCCCTCTCCCCAGCAAACTCTAAGGACATAATTCACTATAGTCTGTGATTCAACACAAGCAGTTATGTTGTGCTTGTCTGTGTTGTTTTCTCTTCACAATGACACAGTGACAGTTGGGAAAGTGTCAGCACTGCCAATGCTGTTAGTGGTTCATAAATGAAAGTGTGACAATGAATGCAAAGTCAAAATGAGGCTAAGTTGGTAGTGACAGAATTGCTTGAGAGCAGCACTACCTGGGTCTGTGGATCATGACAAGGACTTAGCAGTTACCTATAACAAGATCATCAAAAGCAGGGGTATTCAATTAATATTCAACGAGGTCAGTTGTATTAACGTCTGTATGTAGTCAAAAACTGACATTTAAAATATAGAAAGTTCAATTGAATAATATCTCAACAATATTCATTGTCAGTTTTCAAATTCAACTGGATGAATTATAAATAACAAATACTCTAATAATGAAGAAATTATCTCTTATTTCAAGTAAAATAAGGACTGCATTAAATAAATAAAATACATAACAGAAAGCTTTTTAAAAAATGCGCATCTTAAAATAAAGTACTTCCTTTTCGAAAAATTAACTGACCTGAATTGTCCTGCAGCTTTAAATTCAGTTCATTCAGGTGTGAAGTGATGTCACTCAAAAAAGCCACGATATTATATTCTCATCTTCATGCAGCATCACGTGAGATGATTTACAGCGCATGTAATTGGTCGATGTGTTTCCTGCACCGCTGAACAAGTACCGCAAAGGCTAGAAAAGCTGCGCCGGTTAAAATAGAGGCGCTCCGTCAAAATTCAACAATTCTCAATTATCTTTCGGTTTTAGGTCACGGTCCGGATACAACAGCGTCTGGGTCCGGCCGCGGTCCGCCTATTAGTGACCCCTGATCGAAAGGCATATTTTCCTCAAGGTCAGAGGTTTTTTTTATCTGTAGGCTTTGACATGTAACAACCTATCACTCAACATAAGAGGAACCAGCCATGAAAATGTCTTTTGAGGGCGGTATTGTTGAGTTTTTGGGGGTCCTGGATAAAAGTAACAACATTTATTTCGGAAAATCCAGAATTATGATGAGAGCCAGGATGATTCTTCACCATGTCTGAAATGAGCTGTGTCCTCTTTCATTTGATCATGAAACAGCTGGATTCTTTACATGTGATATTTTAATGCTTGGATCCAGTATGACTCTTGACTGACTGGCATTTATATTTCTGTTCATTATAGCCACCAGATGCTCATCGTAACAATCCAAACACTAAATCTGCAGTTAATATGAAGCGCACTTTTCTTTCAAGATCAAATACTACTCTACAATTATAGATGGATTACTGATACCTTCACCCACAAGATGTCACTCAAAGCGACACGTACCAACCAGGAAGAGACTCAAAATGGCCACAAAAAAAGACAAAGAGACACAAAACGACTAAGAAAAAAGGGGCAAAAGACCAACAACAACTACAAAACGTTCAAAACAATTACAGTGAGATAAAAGAACAACAAAAAGAGCCTATATAACCATCTCTCTCTCTCTGTGTCTTGCTTCTATGTAGGAGGGGTGGTGAGGCACTTTGCATGTCTGTGCCCAGGGGCCCATCGTCTCGTAATCTGCCCATGAAGTGTCTGCTACTTTACTCTGCCCTCTCGGAGTCTTTGTTACACTTTCAACCCTCTGAAGGCACACGCTGTGGCAAAGCTACATGGAGATAACCGTAATCAACTGCAACACTGTGATGACACTCAATTCAAGACCACATGTAGGAGTAATCTGCCTGTCACTGAGACAAACCTGCTTCTGTTTAATTCGATCACATTTGCGAGAGCTTAATATACCGTGCTGTCTAATGCTGCTCTGCAGACGCGATCACACTCGGCCACTTTAATGGCTTCTGAAGGCAAACTCCTAAATGCATGCAATCCCACTGATGACATTGTTTAGATAAAAGACAACGTAGGGAGACTCTTCAATTCACACAGTAAACTCCAGAAATCATGGGCACACAGAAAATCAGCATGACCACACAGAGCTGCCCACATTCCTATCAAGAGAGATCACCTGTCACCGCCTAGCGCCTCCTAGCGCCTAATTCATTACAAAGTCCTCGCTTCTTCCAGGTCACAAAGACTGACTGTCTCCTACAAGAATCCTATTTTGTTCCGGATTATGGTCGCAGTTTTAAACACATGGCTCAAAACAAAACTACTTGATTAAGTTTAGCAAACGACTTAAAATAAGTATGTTTGTTCTTGTATTTAAGTCATAGGCGTATATGTTTCTAAATTTTGCCTTGTAAAGAAGAGCAAAAAAAAGCTTCTTAAAGTACCTCTTCTCATGTACTGTATAGCTCGTCCTCCATAGTCGGCTGAGATAGTGGCCGTGCTTCCTTCCCTCGACAGTGGCGCTGCTGTCAGCCTCGAGGAACTCTGGGAAGCCGGGCTCTCGCCATTGGGGATGTTAGCAAGCTGAGCAGCAGCATCCAGGGCCTTTTTTTTCTCCTTCTTCAGCATCTTCACGAGAATACCTTGAGGCACCGAGTTAAGGATTCTACTGGATGGAAAGAAATGAATCTTTCACTTAGTAGCACCTCTTTCAACTGATGTAAAAAGAAAGAAACCATTTTTATTGTCATATACATTTACACGAAATTTGACTACTGCATTTGACCCATCCCTGTATATAGGGAGCAGTGGGCTGCCATTGATCGGCCCCCAGGGAGCCGGGGGTTCAGTGTATTGCTCAGGTACACTTCGACACGTCCCAGTCGGGGATTGAACCGTTGACCTTCCGGTTCCCAGACGACCCTCTTAATCCAGTGAGCCACGGTCGCCCCAAAAATAAACATGGAGACCAATTTCAGGATATGAGGATGGCAGTTGATTGACTGAATCGACAATATACAGTCAACCCGGGAGCATAAATTGTGATTTCCTGAAGGCTGTGAGCTTTTAATGATGGCGGAGGGCTGACATGCGCCCAGCGTCTGGCCCATAGAGTGTAATTCAAGGTCTTGCTCGCCCCCTGGTGGCTGGCTGCAGTATACGTCATATCAGTGTCAGCGCACACGCAGATGACGTTTCTAAAACACGAATCACACAGAGCAGGTGTCAATTTGATCATAAATGTATGGATGGAGATATTGTTTTTAGTTGTGTCTTTCCAACGACCACAATACTAACGTAGCAAAGAAGCTGTGGCCGCGCTCACTACTGCGCAGATTCTGGCTCCAAATGATGTCGCCAGCGCAACATGGCAGCGCTCGTATCCAGGATATTTTGGCTTCACTTTTGCACAGCGAGAGGAAGTGGAGACGTGTCGTCCATCTCCGGTCTGACCTTACAGCCTCGGGAAGATGTCATGGTCTGGGATGAATCAACGGAGAGGAGAGGAGCCAGAGAGGCAGCAGATACTCTACCAAGATTCCACTCAATCCTCTCCTACTGATGAGGTTGCACATGCGTTTGTCTGCTTGGATCCCAGTGTAGCTGTGTCCGCCTGGGTGCGCAGAGAGTAATTGAGTGGTTAAATGAGGAGGCTGAAAAAGGCAAGAATCGCCGCATAGATCCTGTTCACATTTTTATTGTCATGAGACGTTTCACTTCTCTGTGTGCACCGTCTCCATGCGTTAGGACCATTTACTGTAATCGTTTCCTCTGTTCCATGTACTGTCCTTTGCTTCTAACTCGACAGCGCTATTTTGCATTTGATCAACTGCCTCCTGCTCAGGCTCACAGACTTTTTTTAAATAATGCATACAGCAGAGCACAGATTCGTTCAGCACTTTCAAATCTGATTATCAAATTGACGCCTGCTTCACGACATGCAGCGCTGCTTTTACTGTATAACAGAAATCCACTATCGGTGAGAAAGAAGAAGACGGTGCCAGCAGAGGCTATTTTTTTTTTTTGCAATCAGAAGCGCTGATGGAGGGGAAGTTGTAATTGTGTGAACTAGAATTGCATTGGAAAAAAAAACATGATTAAGTCAATTTTACAGAACGTTGCCAAGATTGCTTTTTAAAATGTCAACAGAAAGCAAGAAATCAAAGCTTGTCACTGGCTAGCAGGTAAAAAAGCTTAGCTTGACTTAAACAAGAAGAAGTATTCCTTTACATTACCTGCATGAATAAAACTTTACAGTCTTATAAAATATGCATTCAGCTCCCTGTGTGCCTGTTTTTCCACTATAAATGGAAGTGTGCTTGATGGCCTAATCACAACCCATAATTTAGAGACAACACATTAGTCCATTCTTCAAGCACGGGCCTATCATGAGATTAGCAGACATCTACTTGTGGTCGGGCCGAAACCGTGGTGGTCAGCAGATACTTCGGGAAGTTCAAAGAAAAAAACAGAAAGAGTCAGAATGTCATTATTTTGGATGATGAATGGACGTAGTTTTGAAGGGGCTGGAGACGTTAATTCATACTCCTGTCAGCCAATACAAAGGGGATGTCAGGGGGAACAATAACACAAAGGAACAAAGTCTCCAATTGCACTTTCCAATGAAATGAACCATGCAGTATTCTCAAAACTGCCAAGATCTAAACCCCGGCACCATTCCAACTGACCTACAGAGGCCAAGTTTTACAGAGAAATATGACTGTTTCTGCACCTATGTCATTGTTTCATACAAGTCATTACTTCAGACTGCTGTTCACCAGGTTTTCCTATTATTTAGATCTCTGGCGTCGGATATCTTCATCTATGCTGAACACCACCAGGGACTTCTAGTATGGGATGAACATTTCTTTTCGGGGTTGCGCATTGGACCTGTGAGCGGCTTTACATGCCACGCACTCGAAATGTGGTCAAACTCAGCTCACGATGTGCATTCTCATCTTCCCTGTCATTCTCTATTTTGCCGTCCCATAAAGCAGACATCACAGGAAATAGAGAAAATGCTGTGCCGTGCCAATCTTGCGTGGTGCCACAAATTATTAAGTATGATAAATCTTTTAAGTAGCTAGATTACGATTACAGTATTGGAGGAAGGTTCGTGCAGTATGGGGGACTCAAAAATAAATACTATTAGTTATTGTAAAGAATTGGAACCAATTGAATTTAGATGAAGGAACATTTCACATCACAAAATTATATTTTCTCTGCACTAAAAGATCCACAATACACTTTAAATAATCATTGCATCCAATTCTCAAACTATGACACTCTAGGTTCACCTCTAGTGTTTATTTTCAAAATAAACTTCCCACGTAGGTTTACTTCATTTTTAGAAACAAAACTACGTTGTTAGGTTTAAGAAAAGGGTGTGGTTTGGGATCAAATAAGTATGTTTGTTGCGTACCAAGGTGAAAGAAGTCACGGTTGACATTTGATTTTACACGGGATACAAACAGCGGTCTGCTGGGTAAAAGTCCTGTGTTTGTTTGACCCGTCCAACCTCTCCTCTCGCCCGCCCTACGCCAACTTCGTTTTGTTCTCTTTATACTCAGTTGCTCTGATTGTCTAATGACGTGGATGGGTTTACATTGGAAGTTAGTTGAAAGCCCGGTGTGTCTCATGCAGACAGTGAAGGGTGCCTCGGTTGGCGTTACGCGTGAGCAACGGTACTTGAGGAGTTGAGAGTGAAAACTGGCTGGCTAAGGAGCCTTCAAAACCCTTGGTCCATAAAATAATACTCAGATATGTATATGTGACATATCTTATAGTCCTCAACTCTAGCACTCTAGCTCACGTGGTGAGCATCAATATGGTGATTATGAAATGTAACTAGAATACAGAACGCATTGACATCTGAACTGAATGAAAACTGAGGGATGAGTGGTCGATGAAGCTCAAATAAACTGCTTTTGTAAATCTTTCAAATGTGTATGTTTTATATTGCGTCCAAGACAAATCACCATGATTGCTGGAATATAAAACAGATCAGAGTTTGCGTGTCAGTTACTTATACAATGTGCAGTACACAGAGATTAACAAAAGAACCCACTAGACTGAAGCCAGTTGTCCAAACGACACCAAAGACTCGCCAATGCTGATGTAAACATCTGCGTGAACAGAGCACTGAGTGGTGAGTAGGTTTACAACTAAAGCAGTATCCTGTTCTACTGAGCCCTACCCTGCTTCAAACAATTCAAATAAAAGCTCATGTAGCTATAATCAGTTTAATCCAAGACCGGGCAAACATTTCCAATCTGCAAAAGGACTGATTGAGGTCACTTCATTCAATCAGCCCTCATTTGCATGTATGCTAAAACAGCACGCAGCTGGCAGCAAACCTAAACTCTTGGCTGCATTTCTGTTTGACAACTTTAAATTCTGTTCTTTTTGGGTACAGTGTTTGGGATGAGCTACACGGCTGACTCACAAAGGCACAATCAAACGACAACAAGTAATGATGATTACATATACACAGTAAGCATTAAAGAACAATTTAAAGCAATGTTCTTATCCCTGCTATCCCTTGTCTCCCCAGAATTGTTTTCCACTAATAACGCAGAAAAAGTCAAACTGCTGGTGGCACTGAATGTAAAGTCGGGGATCACCAAAGTCCTTTGGATGCATTGTCTGTCTGGGGACAAATGTCTGTGCCAATCCCTCAGGCAGTCCACATATTTCACTGGCTGACCAAAAGTCCCTAGAGCCATGCTACTTGTGTGGCTAAAAATAAGGAGCCAAACATCTCCAGGCCAGTTCATAAACTACTGCAGTTTTGATTTAGTATTAGCCAAATCTCTATTGAATACATGTGAGCCGAGAGAAAATCAAAACGGAATAATCTGATAATTGGGATTATTACCATTCATTCTTTTACTTGAAAACGTTGTCATTGCCAGAAGATAATATTTAGACCAGTAGACTCAAGAGACCAAGAGTTCAGAGTTTGCTTCTAATTTTTTTATTTTTTTATTTTTTTAATTCAACCTTTTTAAAGAATGTTACTAGCAAACTAATGACATTATTTTGACAACATGCGTGCCTATTAGTTGCCCTCCAGGTTCTATTTAAATGAAGATATCTAGTGAATGGGATACCGTTGGGGTGAGAGACTCTTTGAGCAGTGTGTAGGATTTAGGCAGCTAGTGGGTGAGGTTGCAGATTGCAACCAACTCAACACTCCTCCGCTCCCCCGTCCCTTTCCAGGCGTGTTGGAGAACGTTGGAGGCATTTGGACATTAAAACATAAGTACTTCAAAAAAAAATGAATGTTCTGCTTTGAATAATAAAGGAAAACCACTGTGAAGCTACAAAATGACATACATTGTCAAAAATGAAGTTACCTCATTCCATTCATAGAAAAGAGGTCATCAGTGATGTAATGAAAGTCATCTGTGGTATCTGTAGTAAAATAAAGATTTGTATTTGGGCAGATTTAGTATGGGTAGTATTTTGTAAGTCTAATTTTGAAGGTATGGATGTGTCTCTCCATTGCAGCTCCACTTTGGCATTTTCAGTAGAATGCTAGCACAGGTGTACAAGTACAGTTTCAAGACACACTGACTGTACAACAACATTTTACCACAGTGACAAAAATTTGGGAAATTCTGAGTGCTAGTTGGCATTTTTACGTGCAAATGCAGCGTTGCTCTTTAAAGTCAGCAGTGTCTGTTGGTTCTCCTTGTTGCTCTCTCATCATGTTAGCGGTGGATGTGTCATAACTCTAGCAGAGTCGACTAAGCACTACCAGGTGCCCCATTCCCATGCATGGGAACACGCAGGGCCAGCGGGTAGAGATACATTTTTGTTTTACAGGGAAATTGGCATAATTAACCCTGCGAGGACTCTGCCTCATTCTGGGAACAGTAAGCCTTTAGCAACAGGAACCTTTTGGCTCCTAGGAACGGTTTTAACAGAGTAGGGGGGTGGAACAGTTCTACAGACATGGAAAGCATGGTGATTAGCTAGCGGATGCACGCTGAAGTTGTAGAAATGGTCTGAATCTAGTTAGTTATTAGGACTCTGGCTGGAAATGATGTCACCCCTGCAGGGTCGGTCAACCCAGACTATGGCGATACTTGCTGCAGACAGACCACCCTGACTGAGGGATTGACAGTTTAGGCTACTGTAGCTTTATATACAAACTTCACACAGAAAGAATGTGGAATATGGTTGGTAGCGCATGTGCATTACTGGCCGAACTATGTGCTTTCAAACACGCACAATGGCAATTATGTTTGCATCATGTCAAAACCAGCGTATGGCATTTTGAGAGAGAAAAATCCACAAAGACGAGAGGATTTCACATTACACACGCTCGGTCCAAGAAATACTGCGGTGAAATATCTACATGACAATATTCTATTTAGTTTGGAGGGCTGAGGTTTTTGTGGCGAAACAATCAAGCAGACGTCTCAATTTTCCGACTAATGCGCTGTGATCTAATGACAAGCCGCAGCGAGCGGGGTTGAGGGGGAATAATCCCATAAAGCTATTAGAAATATCACATTCAAAATGCAAATACCATAATTATGATTAACAGACATTATGATGAACTGCAGGCGTTAGATGAGGATCTATCGGAACGTACAGATTAAAGCAACATTTGTGTGTGTTTTGGGGGCGCCGGTCATGAATGCAAGACTACTTGCATTTCTGAATTTTGTAGAAGCGCTGTAATCCAACCTTGCAATAACAAGAGGCAGATTTACTTCAGGATGAATACCTTTCTGCTAACGAGGATTTGACTTACAACAGTAGGTGTGATTAAACTGTGAGGCTGGACGCAGACAAAAATTTGGACTTAAAATCCGACTCTACTTCATTTATTTTTTGCAGATCTTTCCCCATTTTCTATCAATTTGGAATGCAAATTCCCGATATGCACTGGGGAGGGTGCAGACTGCAGCGCGCTTCCCTTCTGATACATGGTGTTGCCGGCTGCTCCTATTAACCTTTACCTTTTTACTTCCACGCCATCTGCTTCAGTTCCGCCTTACAACGTTCCACAGTCACAGGGGAAGTAAAAAGGGCGAGAAGTAACAGAGTCTTCAATTCGCACAAACAAGCCTGAGATGTTGCGACAGGGAATCGAACCTTGGGTCCCTCCAGGAGCGGTCAGGAACTTTACACTTGCATCTCTGCAAAATACTAGACACTTTTATAGGCCGGTGATCAATAACATACTTATTGTTTTTGTTAAACAAGTTATCTGAAAAAAACACAATAAATAAGCCATCAGCTGCATCACGTCAAAAGGATACTGATCTCTTCATCACGTTGCGTCATCATCTCCTTTAGTTTGGTCACTTCTGCTGCAGAGTGGGGGCTCTCTTGAATTATTGTTGCTGCTGGTGACGCTTGCCCATCACCATGTCTATGGCCTCCACTTTGCTTGTCCATGATCATTATCTGTAAGAAAAAACATAAAAGAAAGATTGTTGACGTTTAACGGAAGTGAAGAGAATGGCTTCGTTTTTGGGATATGGACATGGATAATGGACTGTACTTGTACAGCACTTTTCTAGTCTTTCCGGCCACTCAAAGTGCTTTCACACTACTTGTCATCATTCACCCATTCACACACCGATGGGAGGGGCTAAGTGACACCTGCCTATCAGACTAGGCCATGGCCATACTAGTCCAGTTTTGCTACGTTTACACTGAGCAGCCACACCACGCCGGAGTTTTGGAGCACCCTAAACAGAGGAACCTGAAAACTCCGCCGAGGTTGGAGGTATTTGAAAACTGGTTGAGTGTAGACGTCGGATACGGATGTGTGTTAGAAAAAATGAGCCCACACCCGTGTTCGCTACTGGATTGGTTATTACCAGCCATGATGTCTCCGTCCCTGATTCGTCACACTCGCTATCACGTGACCCGTACCCGGAAGAAAACAAACAGCCGGGCGACCAGCAGCGATTCATTTCAACATGGATAACGAATGGCAATCCTTGCTTGCTGTGTTGTCTGTACTAGCAGCTATTGTGGAGTTAAATTCGTCATTTTACAATGCTGCTATTGCCTACAGGCGGAGGAGGTGAGCTATTCTTCGAGCGATGAGCGACAATTCCCGAGTCCAGAGACGCTATCCGCCGTACATGGAGCGCCGGTTTTGTGCACGCTGTATTACTGTATTGCGTACTAGCAGCTGTTTTGCAGTAAAAAGTCTGCATTTATGTTGAGGAAGCAGCTGTTATTCTAGTGATTAGCGAGCTGCTTGACCATCGGTGATCAGCCCCCACGGAGCGGCTGTCTGAAGCTACAGTTAAAATTAGCTTAGAAGCTAGCTAGTCGGACCTCTGTTACATGATGTTCAGAGCGAGAGTTGTGCCCTAAAAGATGGAGCAATCCCCTCATGCCCTAAAGAATTGATAGAGGGCGAAGATGATGCCCCTGTTTTTCTGCTGGGTGACCCAGCTTATCCCCTGATGCCGTATCTCATGAAGGAATACCCCAATGGAGCTAACGTTACATTCATCAGCCCCCACGACAACAACAGACAACAACACAGAGGAAGCGAGTGATCGACGTGTGTTGACCACATTTATGGACCATAATCTAGTAAACGTTTACGTGTAAGTGTTGATTTTAAAGTAAATTTGATGTGAGAGAGAGAGAGACCCGCAGCGCTGTAACTACGTCTGAAAAATAAAACTTCTAAAACTTTCCACGAACTGTGTCTGTTTGAATTTATAGAGGAAGATTTTAGAGGAAGATCAAATACAACCTTTCAAATTCAACCTTTCATTATTAAAGACAACTTTGGTATTTTTTTTAACTAAGCGAGCAATCCACTTCCTGTTTACACCGTCACGCGCATGCCCAGTGCACGTTAATGGTCACGTGCTGTCCGCCTTCGAAGGCTGCCGTGTGGATGCAGATCAACTTGAGAATAATGCTGAAACTCCCGTGTGGACGGAGATCGTTTCTATTTGACAACTCTGCATCCAAGTAGACACGGAGTAGTGAGGACATGGCCTAACTCATTCAGACACCGTAGGCACAGCTACGGGAGCAATTTTGGGGTAAAGTTAAGTGTCTTGCTCAAGGACACATCGACGTGCGACCAGTGGAGCCGGGGATCAAACCGCCGATCCTCTGATTGAAGGACGACCCTGCTCTCCACTTAGCCACAGTCGCCCATATATATAAATATAGATGTAAAACTAATATTTTTAAGAATAAAATAATCTGGTTGATGAATTGCATCCCATCAAATGGTATTTTGAAGTGACAGCTTGAGTAAAAGATATGTAATGTTATGCCTTTAAACTGATATATTGTGCATTTTTATACTTTATATTTGTATTTTTTTACTCTGTTACTTTGATTGCTTAACTATATTTTTGCTGCTGTAGCAAACAAATGTCCCCTTGTGGGATAAATAAAGTGTCGACCTATCTATCTATCTAAAAATGCCATACCATGATTACAATGCAAGTCAGTGGGTTTCCATGGCACAACAATATTTTGTAGCTTAATAAACATCTACAAGTAAATGCAGCCTACTATCTACTACGCTTCGGTTTGCTGTCGAGAAAAAAGACAACCATCTAATGAATGTTAACGAGCTGGAAAACACATTTTAATATCATCCTGGAAAGTGGTGCTCTTCTTAGTCCTGTGATATTCCCAAACATGAATTAAATTCGCCCTCTTTTTCCTGTCTGTATTATAACTCATATTTCAATGATACACCAGGCTTAAAGACAGGTGGAAAACATGTTCAAGGATTAGAGTTTTTCCCACATGGGGAGAGACACAGTAGAAGAGAATGATACGGAGGACGGACGTACACAGGCCCACAGAAGAAGACAGTGGATTGCATCTATGCTCGCAGCGCTGCACGAGCAGAGTGTTGAGCATGAAAGAGCGTTGACAGCGTTGAGAACAAAAAAAAAAAAGACAGGAATAAAATTCAAACCAGATCCAAATTCCTTCAGAACCTCTGGGTGCTGCGCAGAGGAATGTAAACTGAACAGGAGATAGAGTTTGCGGATCATAACAAACTGAAGGAGAGATAAACAGACATTCGAGTGGGATCTGGAAGTGCTTCTGGTGGCCCGATCTGCTCCGACTCCAACCAAAGCGGAGCGCAGGAACAGTGTTTTCCCATACGCTCATTTAGCAGCAGTGAGCCTGCGGCTGCTGTTTGACTAATATTGAATGCGCTCTGTGACCGATCGGACTTTCTCCAAAATAAAAAGCTTCAAGAGTTTATGTTTTCTATCAACATTTGGCAAACAGCACGCAATTGTAAATTTCTTCCACAGCATGACAAATTGTCAGTAGATTGGGCATAGAGCCAAAAACAGAAAAATGCCCAGACTGTACTTCTATAAAACAACATGACATTAAATGACAGTCATCCAGGTGGTTTCAAATATTAGCGATTATTACAACACATACAGGGGTCAGGAAATATGTTTCCTGACCCCTTCATTAACGGGTCACGACATGAGTTTACCTTCAGCAACTGTGAGCACTTTCATTATTAAATGAATCACTGAATTAGTCTTTGCTACAGAATAATAACACCATAGATTGGTTCCCTATAAGCCTCGCTTTCATAATGCAGTGCTGTCTGCCACCGGGTACGATCTCCTGGTGTAAATTTACGGCACAAGTTTAGTGCGTTTCGAAACAGAGGAGGATAACGCTTTTGTTTTCCCGGTAGCTATCGGCAGGTAGGGGACATGGCGGACGGTGGGTGAACCGGAGTAACTGTGGAAAAAGAAAAGACCCCCGTTATCGCAGGAGGCAAAGACAAGGAAGAGTGATAAAAACAAGGGAGAACTTTGTAGGGGCATTCTCTCCATGGAGAGAGCTCCGGAACTAACCAACATCCAGTTCGCGTTTTTTCTCCCACATCAGTAAGTGACAAAACCTGTCCACTGATCAATACCACCAGGTGTTGCTTCTTGCTTTGCAAAATGACGATGAGGTAGAGGTTTAATTGTTGCTCAGTCTAGTGTTTTATATATAAAATATCAGAAAGTAGTTTTTTGAAAAAGTCCAGAAGAGAACCCAAAGGAGAGCTTCAAATGTTAAATTTTCATCCATCCATCCATTTTCTTCCGCTTATCTGGAATCGGGTCGCGGTGGCAGCAGGCCAAGCAGACTGACCCAGACTTCCCTCTCCCCCGCAACATTTTCCAGCTCATTCTGGGGAATCCCGAGGATTTCCCAGGTCAGCTGGGAGATGTAATCCCTCCAGCTTGTTCTGGGTTCTGTTCTGGGTCTCCTACCAGTGCCTGGAAAACCTCCAGTGGGAGGCGCCCAGGAGGCTTCTTGATTAGATGCCCGAACCACCTCAGTTGACTCCTTTCGACGCGAAGGGTAACGCCTCAACTCCAAGTTCCCTCCTGATGTCCGAGCTCCTTACCCTATCGCTAAGGCTGAGTCCGGCCACCCTACGGAGGAAACTAATTTCGGCCGCTTGAAGGCTTGTGGATCGACCTGTGGATCACCCTTGTCCTTTCGGTCATGACCCAGAGTTCGTGACCATATGTGAGGGTCGGAACGTAGTAAATTGAGAGCTTTGCCTTCCTGCTCAGCTCCCTCTTCACAAAGACGGTCCGGTGCAGCGCCTCCTTTACTGCTACAGCCGCACCGATCTGCCTGTCGATCTCCTGCTCCATCTTACCCTCACTCGTGGACAAGACCCCGAGATACTTGAACTCCTTCGCTTGCAGTAGGCACTCCGTCCCCACCTGGAGGGAGCAATCCACCGGTTTCCGGCAGAGCACCATGGCCTCAGATTTGGAGGTGCTAACTCTCATCCCCGCCGCTTCACACTCGGCTGCAAACCACCCCAGTGAATGCTGGAGGTCACGATCCGAGGAGGCCAACGGGACCACATAATCTGCAAACAGCAGACAGGCGATCCCGAGACCCCCAAACCTGACGTTCTCCACCCGCGGGCTGCGCCTAGATATCCTGTCCATGACAGTCACAATCAGGACCGGTGACAAAGAGGAACCCGGGACCCAGTCGAAAGCCTTCTCCAAGTCCACAATGCACATGTAGACTGGTTAGGCAAACTCCCAGGACCCCTACAGTAGTGAGGGTAAAGAGCTGGTCCACTGTTCCACGGCCGGGATGGAATCCGCACTGCTCCTCTTGAATCCGAGGTTCGACAAACGGTCGGAGCCTGCTTTCCAGCACCCTGGCATAAGCCTTCCCTGGGAGGCTGAGTAGTGTGATACCCCGATAGTTAAAGCACACTCTCTGGTCCCCCTTTTTGAAAATGGGAACCACCACCCCAGTCTGCCAGTCGATGGGCACTGATCCCACACCCCATGCGACATCGAAGAAACGTGTCAGCCAAGACAGCCCAACAGTGTCCAGCGCCTTCAGCATCTCAGGGCTGATCTCATCCACCCCCGGTGCCTTGCCACCAAGGAGCTTTTTGACTACCTTAGCGGCCTCAGCCAGGGATATGGGTGCGGTACTCAACACTCATTTATATTACTATTTCATAACAAAATACTGCACTGACATATATAGCATAACAAATTTGTTCAGACCAATGTTTTGTTCGTATGTCTTGGCTAAGTTTTTTAAGATGGCCTGCCAATTCTGAAGACATGGCATTGACGATTGCATGTCCCACACCTTGCCTCTAATTAGATGGCAAATAGCTGCTAAACAACAAAGCGTCTAGGCTTAAGGCAAGCTGTGGGAAAATCAACAGCACTGGATGAAATTGGGCATCAAAGAATCTTCAAATATTTTCACTTTCTAGCCTTAAGAATGAAGCATATGATTTACAGTTACAGGTTATGGTTAAGCCTAAGGATAAGAGCATGTTAATCACCAACTTTTTCTGGGAAGATAAAGTGAAACAATTCTAGCTGCTATTTGATGATACAGCAACCATCTGCAGTAGTATTAACTACGTTAAAAAAGGGAAGGACATTTTAGTTCATTGAAAAGTGAGGCAGTAGAGGGAGCTGTACATAGGAGGTGATTGGTCAGCTGGTTGCTGCTGAGCTGATGGATGTGCAGAGTTCTGACACCTCACTGATCAGATGTGCTCTATATCTTCCAGCCACTCACTGCTACAGTGAAGATAAACATCCAGCACCAACACTAACCAACAGAATACAAACGTCCGTTTCAATGACAAACTGGACAGAAGATATCTCCTGCTGCCATGCTGCATGGTGATGTTCCGTGGATCTATTCATGGACAGGGGGAGGAAAACAAACACCAGGTCACACAGGGAGACGTGCATGCAGATAGTGTAAATATATTACCTTCAGCAGGGAGAAACAGAGCTGGATCTTTCTCATGTCTGGTCCCAAAGACAGTGTCACGTCTGGATCAGGTTCCTCCAGGAAGGCCTTGACTAGCTCTTCCACCCTAAACACACAGACATACGCAGATGCTCTCTAATGATCCATCTACGCTTAAACCAGTGCCACATTCCAAGTTACAATCCCTCTCCATCACACTCAGCACACGCTCAGCAGCCACTCAAACAGTTAATATTTATACCCGATGTTTAAAATGTGGCTCTGGTCAAAAGAAAACTATTTACTTAAACGTGTGTTCCAGCTCCACTGGGCCAGACCATTGATAAACTATCACTGGATGATAGTCCAAACATTGGTTCTTGGAGCTCTGGAACGGGCCACTGGAAAAGGCCGACAGACGGCAGCTGTCCAGACGGATCCGGTGTAGGCACGACAATGTGCTGTTTTTATTTTCCACTGCAAACTTGTTCGGCGCAAAAACACACCGGGTTTACATGACGAAGGACTTAAAACAAACGTAGCGGCCATTCTTTCAGGAACCCACGAGACACCGGTGGTTTTGTGATACAAAGCTGGCTTCTGGAGAATGCCCTTCAGTGCCATGTACAATATTTTGGATGAGAAAAAGCTTCATCTTTCAAACGCCAGAATTTGACAATTTCCAAATAGTTTTTTTCCGAAGGGGTGAGGTGATATGTTAAGTAGAAAAAAAAGCAAACTAATAGAATATTTGGAAGGAAAAAATTGATGACAGCGCTTATGGGAATGGAACAAAAACACTGAACCTCCTGTGAAGGTAAAAAATCTGTATGCCTGAGGACAACAAATAAGCCAAGATGTGTGCAATCACTCAGTGCTGGGGATGACTCGATGCATAAACCTGAGAGGAAACGGCATCAACAAAGTCAGCATGATCAGTGAATGTGGTCACAACAGACATCATCAAAGGCTCCCTGTGTGAGTTTGACCTCAAACAGTGGCAAATCAAGGATAACCACTTGGGAGGAGAGAGAGGACATTTTAAAAAGGCGGACTGATGGGATTATGGTGCGGTAAATACATCAGCATGGGGGGAGTGATGTTGCAAGTGGTCCATAGAACCTCTGGCCTGAACTCTGGCCCTGACTGACTGGGTCCCTCTGCTATTTGAGTATAGGTGCAGAAATAAAGCCGTCCTGGCTGAAGCGGAGCCCTGGGGAACTCCATTAGATATGGTTAAGCTTCAGTGAATGAGGTTTCAACTTGAGCATCGGTGCATGGCCAACAGCATAAATTATGTATGCACTTGAGGCAAACCATGGCACATATTTGCTCAGGAATCTCAGGGTTTTGAGCATTACAAATACAAATTAGAGATCTAAAAAAGACCATCTGCTCTCGTCCCCGGGTCTGAGGCACACTGTAAACATCCTAGAAGGCTGACGGGGCCAACGCAGCACTATACACGTCTGCACTGTCCTGAGATGACTGGCTCAGAGGTACACACACACAGACACACACACGGAGAGAGAGAGCTGCAAGCCACAAACAGATGTTTGCTCAAAATATATTTAGTGCTCTGATAGTGGTAGGTTCTCTGATTAATAAATGTGTTCTTTGATTTTGAACCAGTAGCCTTATGTTGTTGCTGCTGTTTTGCCTGTCCAAGATTATTGCATGGTTAAATCAATACATTTTATTTTATGAAAAAAAGTTGCCCCTCCGGATTTTTAGCAGCCCCCTCAGTCACTTCATTATTGTGCCTAGCCTAGGTGTGTATAATCATACATCAGTAATATAGGCCACGTCTGTTTCAATGCTAGGTTATGCAGAGAGACTGACTGGATTGAAGGGATGAGGAATCAGGGAGCAAGAGGAGGTGACATACCTCTGGATCTCCTCCACAGTTAGCTGCTCATCTCTCTGTTCTCCTGTCTTCATGGCCAGCTCGTCCTTCAGAGACTGGATCTCCCTCTTCAAACTGGCTATTAGCTGAAATACACACACAAAAAAGGCAGGGTTAAAGATGGTGACTACATGTGCTCTCAATAACACACACACACACAGACACACATAATATGAAGCACATTTGGCACACACACTACATGCAAAGACATGCGCTCATGCACGAGCAGACAGAGGCTGTTTCACCGCTGCCAACTGATGAGACAATCCTTCTGAAAATGATCTTGCGGCTTATCTTGCCGATGTATTTTGAGGACAAACTTAAGTGATTCCAGACAACTGGATGCTCCAATGGAGGAAGAAAAACATAAATTAGCATTAAAAAGCTACGGTAGCGAAAGAAAAAATTGTACACTTAAAACCCTCTTCTGCTGTCTGTCTGCACGTGTTCGGTTAAAGACTTGCACACTGAGCCAACCGGGTGGTTGCTGTTAGTAACCGCTGTCCGGGTCTGGTTACGGTATATACCCTATGTGCATAAGAGAAAAATATCTCACCGAGAACAGACATAGCTTCGTAAATAAGTACTAAGATAGCAATCTTTGTTTAAAAAAAAAGGGAAAAAAAGAAGCAAGAATGTCTATTGATGTTAAAGAACCATGACCAGGATATTGTTTTCATTAACAGCCTAAAGCATAATTCCACTGATTGATACTGACAGCAACATGTTTTGTAATCTGTGTAACCCAGATCGTGTTCTCCACCTGCAGAGGCCGCCATTTAATTTAAACACTATAAAACAAAGAAATCTATTTGAGGCATGAAATAGAGAATCCTCCAAATACAGATGAGTCCTGGCCCCGGCCCTGTTGACATTATAATCTTTAATCTTTGGAGATAAGCCTGTGGCGCTCTGCTTCTCCTTGCTGAAAGGGTCCATGTCTACAGAGGTCAGTTGAAGATTCCTCGTGTCAGTCTAGGCAGGGATTAGCAGGCGTCTAGCTACCTAGCACCTAGAGGATCAGTGAGTTCAGATCTGAAGTTAAGTTACATGTAAGTACGAGTAGCCAAAAATAATTGATTCTGACAAGCTGTTCTGATGAGACAACCATTTCAGGTTGGTGTATCAGCTGTCCTGTGTGTTTTAATGCCCAAATGGGTGTTTTTTAGCTCCTTTTTCAGAGTAGGTATACAGCACAAGAGCACTCAGGTCTCTGCATTTAGTGCTTTTCATATTGAATTCTTTGTCGTTCGTGCAACAGAGCTGTTAAATGGGATTAGATCCTAAATCTCCTGGTCCACAACAGGAGCAAGAGGTTAGAGGTGAGCCCACTTGACATGTGCCCCTATTCTGAAGCTGAGTATGTTATAACTTATTAGCAGTGTGCCGTTACTTGAACTTGAGGCGCTATGATTAAATGTGAAAGGGGCCACATCCACAACAAACGACACATGAGGACTGATTAGCCTGATAAAACCTATAGCTCCTTTTCTCTCTAGCTAATAGTACGAGATGTTAACTGGCCATTTATTCATTTGGTAAGTCTCCTGAAAAAAGGAGGAATCAGTGCAATAAGCAGATGACCTTTCTACATTACATTTAAACACAGACGTGTAATTACATGCTAATGGCGTGAAGATAGGCCAACACCAGAATCAATGGATGGTGTAGTTATTGAAACGAAGCCAGACCAGTTGTAATAAAAATTCTGCACGAATCCCACCACAAAACAACACAGTGAAACACCTAAAAATACAAGTGGCGATTGTGCTTTTTCTCACATGACCCACTTATCTCTTTAGTATAAATCCCACTTAACTATCACCGCTGAATTTCACCACACTGCGAAATACTAAAGCAGACTGAAAGGATGGAATGGTCTCGGTGAAAGAGAGCAAATACAACAGAAAGTGGTGACTCCTGTCACAAAGTTGCTAGGGAGCTTGGAAGTTCAGTGAACACTTAAATCAAGGTCAATAGGTCAGACTGAGTCATCCATTTCAGCAAAGCGTCGCCACTCCTAGCAAACACATCTTTTGGCTGTAAAGACAGTCAGACATTGACAATTCAAGATGCTCTTGACAAGAAACAGACTTGCAAGTGTGGTTCTGGGTAGGTGCCACTTAGTGAAACAAAGATGTCACCCCAAATCCACTCCATTTCATATTTTTTAACATCAGAGCTGACCAGCCCTCATCAGAGCCGCTCCCTGCATCTCTTTTTTGGAGCCCTTGGTCTGATGTAATTCTCCCAGCTGCATCCTGAAATGCTGACCGCCAGTTCTTGGTCAGCAGAATCGCGCAGTCTATTTCAGAGTGCCGAGCCCACACTGGTACCACAGCACCATGGCAGGCTTCCATACACTCAGAATAAAAACTGACTCAGGCCATGTAACTGATGATGCCAGCATGTCCTATGGAAACCCATGTCATTGCAATATGCAACATGCAACACTACATGTTTATCTGCATTACTTTCTATGTGCTGAGACAAACCTGCCACATAATTGACCTTTGTCAAGCCCCGCCTCACGCTGCTACTCCGTCAAGCTGACAGAGCTACCATGGAGCCCACACTAACTACACAACCTCAAGAAATGTGTTCTAACAAAAATCGATTTCAGACTGAAGAAGACAGAAAGGTCTACAATATGCGTTGAAGGATATATCCAGGATGTCAAGATGATTGAGCAGTGAAAACAGGTTGAAAAGATAAAGATAGACGCTAAAGCTACAGATCACAGTGTGAAAGTGAACCAACACATCACTTGGAGATCCAGACAGAAGACAATGAAATTAAGGAACGAAACAGTTCCTGTGAAGTTCTGTATGTCTTTTTTCACTGTTACGATCATTAAAAAGCAAAAGCAGCATGTGTACATTCAGTATACCTTCTCTAGCTAGCATAGCATAGACGTTCTAACGCTAGTTGACGTAACGCACTCTGCTATTGTTAGCCCCACCGTTTTTACGTAGAAATGTTTGAGACGTATATCGCCTTCCAACCCCTCCAGGTAACTAGTATCACTATTACACAACGTTTAACCATGACAAGCTACAAATCCACTAAACCAGTCTGACAATGAGGGACATCTTAAATGATTGCTTGGAAGTCTATGGAGCAGAGCCAAAGGGTCAATTCAGTTTGAAACATTAAACTAACTTCTATAAATAGACCTAACTTTAAATCGTAAATCCTCTCTTTGAATATATACTATCCATCCTCTGCAAAAACCCACTCACAGTAAACAGCACTACATTATTATTGGCTCCATTATGGGGGCCTCTTTCATGAAGGAAGAGGTGTCAGAGCCCACTACACCTTAATATGGATATTACATCCGCCACAACAAAATGATAACACATGGGCTGTGTTCCATGCATGGCACCATTCATTTTAGGCATTTTGGACTAAGGTGTGGAGCACAGGACTGAACAGCACACCACTACACTTACAAACTCTTCTGTCCTAACAAAGGCCAGGCTCTGAGACTAGACGAATGAGGGATCCAGGGGGAGCAACCCCTCAGGAATTTCCACACCCGCTTCTCAAACATGTCTCTCTGGTGGGCTATGGGCAGGGTTCTGTTTGACTCACAGGTATGCGCTAATCAGAGCTGTCTGCTCAAGCAACATGTTGTGTGTCTCTTTAAGTAAATGGAGAGTCCAGGTATGGGGGAGTCACCCGGCCTCCTATTACCCTACGCTGAGCTGCATAACAACACCTTAAGATCAACTTTTTTGACCCTTTAGGAATTACCTAGAAGTTTGATGGCGATTCAGCTCAACTCAAACAGCCCCTGCACACAATGCTCAAGTGTCCCTTAAGTACACACCAAAAAGATGGTGGAAGCATCTTGGAAGATCCGATAACTGTTGACAATTTCCTCTTCCTGTAGACCAGGATCAGCCTGGCCTAAATGGAGGCTTAAGACAGACTTTAGTGCTCTTAGAGAGACCAACAGAGCCAACCTTATGGGGAGCTCCTGTGGCTGACTTCATTATGATCACGGGTCACTTTCAACACCTCATTCTTACCCTGTCCATAAGAGACGTGTTAAATGTTTTGTCTGGTCTGGCAGGTTTCCTGCTGTTCAGGCTTTGAAGAAGTGCATTCTGGAGCCTGTCAGTATAAGACCATTGAGGCAGCGCGTTGCCTAAGCGATGAACCAAACACTCACTGCAAGATTGGGAAAAAGCAACCTACATGTTTCAAATCAATTATTATTAGCCAGCATGTCCAATAGACAGTGCGCCTTCAGATGGGGGCAGGCCAAAAATGGGAGTCTGAGTGTCACCCCAAACCACAATAAATTACATAATTTTAATCTGCAAACTCCACTGCTGGCTCAACTTTTTTTTTCCCATGCAGAGAGATAGAGGGAGAGACAGAGAGACTGGAGCAACGGACAAAATGAGAAACATACTAAAAAGACATAAACGGAGACAAGAAATTTGCCCGCGGAGGTTTGGGTTTGCCTGGAGCTGAAACTGTGCCGGAGCCAAATGGGAGCAGCCAGACACTGTCACAATTACTGCGCCCAGCCGCAGACTCTCTTAAAAATACCTCTGTAGGGTTTGCAAGTGGCCAGCCAAGTCTCACCAGCAGTAATACAGTAGCAGTTGATCCTCGGGCAGATCTGGGTGGGAGGGGAGGAAGCGAAAGTAGCTGTGAAGACTTACTACTACTGTATTATCCCCTTGAGTGGCCTTCATAACAGCTACCAGGTCTGCTTCCTGGCATACTACAATACAGGAAGGTGTGAGTGTTGTGAAAGGAGCGAGTGGAGGAGGGAAACCATCGTCAAGGGTTAACTTAGCAAAGCTGCTCAGGCCACCTCTCATTATATAACGTAAAACAATAATAAAAAGGCAGATATGGACATTTGTGTGTAAAAAATGCAGAGGCCTGTTACAAATATATGTTGTAACAATCCAATGATATATTCTCACCAAAACCTTCTCTGCTTTCCAGCTCACTCTGGCCTCTTCCTCAACTTACCAAAATATAGCATGCATTCACAATATATATAGGTACTAAACAAAATGACTGAAAGCAAATAGGCTCTCATTGCTGCATTACGTCCTCAGATTGACAACATTGTGCGATTTTTGCTTGCTTGCATTTAAAGACATTTATACACACCAGTCTCCAGCTGGATGCTTTCTCAAGAGGCTGTAAGTTATTGGGATAAAAATATGCCTGAACAGAATTGGAGGCATGTAAACGAGACTGAGAAAGAATGCAAATAGGAGCCTGTGATCAGTCTAAATAACGCGAAGACGGACAGGCGTCCACATGTTGACGCTGGAAAACTGCTGCTTTCACAATGACATGTGACACTGGAAGAAATTATTTGGTATTGGAAACCGAAAGCATGATGAAGCAGCGCATTAAGTCGTGCTTCCGTGATGCGATTGTGTGGCTAAACTATGGTATTTGTAGTTGCTGCGAGTGTCTGGCTGGCTCACCAGGGCAGGATCCAGTTCTTCGTTCAGTATCGCCTCATTCTTGATGAGAGCCACGCGCTGAGCAAAGTGACATGTAGAGATGGACTCCTGTAGAACAGTTTCAAAAATATATGTTTAAATGTTTGCTTTCGTGCCTGAGGAAGAATATCACTCCTGATAAAAGCATCTGGTACATTTACTTAAAGTGAATGCATGCAAGGACTAAAACAAAGAGGACAAAATGTAATAGTGTTGAGCTATACTTTTAATACTTTGTTTTGTTTTAAAAATGTCACAAAATATTCAACTTGGTTTTTAACACCCAGAGAATCCTACATATTTTTGAAGGTGAAAAATAATGATGTAGCCGGGAGAGGGGGGATATGTTCCCAGAAAAACAAATTTAATTTCTGATATTACACCAGTAAAGTTACATCAGATAACTCAGATATCCTCTGAGATTTAAGTATTACATTTATTTTCTTTTTAAATTCATAAGGCATGTCTTCTTGTGAATATAATCCAATTAATTGTATTTCCACATACTGTATGTATATACGTATGTTAACACCTTATTTTGAAAACCGGACGTAGTCACAAGTGTATCCTTCTGCTTAATTTGGCAATCTACCAGAATAGTCTGTCTGAACATGTCCTTACATCAAGGTTCCTCTTGTCCACTGCTATTGTGGCAATCATAGTAGTCATGCAGTTGCCCCTAAGGCTGTCTCTCAGCACCGAAGTCAACATGGAGTTCCTGTAGGGGATATGGGAGCGGTTCTTCTCTGACAAAGCTATGATCACCTGAAGAAAACAGCAGTTGAAAGGGCTACATTGTAAATCAATACAGAGATAGAGGGTTACTCCATCCATTGCTGTTGTGTGTTTATACAGTAGCTGCAAGATGCCAGTTGTCAAATCAATCAATGTCAAATGTCTCAAATAAAATAAATTAAAATGAAACGTATAGCAATCCAAATGAAGTCGCCTTAATCAGCAAAATATTGTTTTTACTCATGCGGAAAGCTTTAAACTTCACACACAGGGTAAATTAAGCAAAGTTATTATTGATACAAAACATATTTTGAATACTAAATTGTTTGCACAATATATTATTCCAAGTGAAAAAACAATGTCTCAGAAACGGCTACCTGCTCCAAGTAGTGGAGGGAGAGGTTGATGTACTTGGCCTCAGTGAGCAGCTGCCCATTCAAGCCAGTCTTGCTAACTCTATCCGATCCAGCCAGGTCCACCAGATGGAGCTTGGAGCGTCGCAGGGTGGCCGAGCCCGGCTCACGACTGCACACGTGCACGGTGAAAATACAGTGGGACCGCGTGGATGCCTGGTTCATCGGAGTCTGCAGAAGAGAGAAGACAGACCATTTTGAATATGCTGTAATATTCCAAGGTCTGCGTGAGAGTATTCTCAATCCTCTCACCAAAATTGGTACACATGGTGGACACCAAAAAGAAAAAGGGAATTTCATTCACCATCTGCCCTACTTTCCATATTGAAACAACAAAAAATCCTTTGATTCTTATTTCGTCTCGCTCCCCGCTGGTTTGAAGATCAAAGCCACACCATGTGTAACCCAAGAGCAGTAAACACATGGTGGTAGCTTTACAAAAGTTGAGGTTGCTTTTCAGATGGTCACTGGAACAGCAGAAGTCAGGTTGAGACCGAAATAGAGTGGGAGTCACTCCGCACAAACAAACTTTATTAACTAGAGGAGGATGGTTACTCATGGGGTCCTTGATGAGAGGATAAATAGAGGAAATTGATATTCACTGACATAGTGCTGTTCATTGACTTCTTTCTGTCTTCTTGTCGGCAGCTTGGACATATGATGGTGGATTAAAATAACGTATTTTAATTAGAACAAAGGGTTCTACGATACAAAGATTATCCCTTATGTCCGGCTGATACAGCACATCTCTTTGCCTTTTGTGAATTGGTCATTGACTGAAGACATGGACATGACTTTCTTTTACTCTCTGCTCGACAAATCATCATCATAGACATACCAGGTCATTCATTCTAAAAAGGTGCTCTGATGCCGACTTGTTGTTGGCATACATGTGCCAACATCTCCCTGTTAGGGTCGTGACGGCTCACGACAGATCTTTCACCATCTTAACCCACCGCTGTCAGCACTTTCCACAGTCCAAAAGTCCCTTCACTCTGTACACGTCCAAGTGTGCTCCTCAGGGTATCCCTTAAAGAAATATCAAACAGCCCTTCAATGTTGACAAGGGATCACATACATAATAGGATTGAATAAAAGGACATGGATAAGGACAGCTAACCAACCAAATGCTGGTGAAACTTGATAGTCAACCTGACCAGCCAGATGTTTTTGTAGTCATTGGTCATTGGAAACTGTTCAGAAAAGTGCAGGCACTCTAAAAAAATGCACGTCAGGTAATTGGATGATCTATCAATCAAACAGGGTCACCATGCACCAACCTCAAACATCATCAAGAGTCCGCTAATCCTTCTGCCTTGGAGTCTACAAACGAGGCAGAAAGTGAGAACCAGCTCCGGGTGTTTACTACCCTGCTGACGGTGAGAGTGATGAACAAGCACCCTCCAGAACCTGAACCAGGAGTGGGTCTACCACATTAAGAGACTGGTAAACCAGACGATGGAGGGGCTCCCTATCACTGAGGACTTCTGCCCGGACGTGAAGAGTGCCAAGAAAGTGTGCAAGGCTGTAGTGAAAGTACAAATCAAAGATTTATCTGCTAGGCTTGCAAAGGATGCCGCCTCCCACTGTTGGTGCAGAGATGTGCTCCAAGTCGTGGCTTTTTCCACAGGTACATCGGCTGCCTTCATTCGAATCGTTCTCATCCCATAAAGCACCACACCAACAGCTGCAGGTCGACAAAGTGTGCAGCAATGCCACTGAGAGAAGTCTATAGGGCCTCATGGTGGCTCAGTGGTTGACACTGTGGCTAGGGGTGGGGGAAAAAATCGATACAGCATAGTACCGCAATATTTTGCGTGACGATATTGTATCGATACACAAGGATCGATCTTTTATTATATAAACTATTTAAAAAATTCAAAAAATTCAAAAAGAAATTACTAGAAAAATCAAATCAATTGCTTTTTCAGTCCACTAGATGGTGCTGAGTTGTTTTCTGGTGAGGTCAGGAAAGGTCCCGGGTCAGCATGATTGGTAGGAAGTTGGTCAAAACAACGGTGTTAAATCTGCCAACAGTAGCCGGCTAATGGGGAGAGTGCAGCGCATAACTGTCTCTCTGCCCTTGACGCATCGCAAGTTATACTGAGTTATATAACTCTTATATCCTACTCATATAAGTTATAGTTCATGTACTGAATCCACACGTTTGCATTTAGTTCAGTTGGACTATGTAGTAATACAAACAGTTCAGTTTGTCAGGTTCATGCAACATTTATGACATTGCTGGTCAGTCTGTCTGCTTGACAATCCTATTTTGGTGCAATAAAAATGATTGAAGTGAGATGAACAGACTGAAAGCTTAATTTTATTGGATAAAATGTTGACACAGTTTTCCTTTGGGGAAACAATTTAAAGTTGAAAAAAGTAATAAATCGCAATATAGGGCTATGTTGTCGCAATACTCAGAATATCGCAGTATCGTGATAATATCGCAGTTTCGTGATAATATCGTATCCTAAGTATCGTGACAATATCGTATCGCGGGATCTCTGGTGATTCCCACCCCTAACTGTGGCCTAAGGGCAACAAGGTCAAAGTCACACCAACCTTGACTCTTGTTTCTATGAGGAGTTTCTCTGTGTCGGCATGGGTTTAGTCCGGGTGCTCCAGTTTCCTCCCACGCTCCGAATTTAGACAATAAAATTGTTGAATTGTATTTTTGATGTCTGAAGCACCTCTTAAATTAGAAAATGCATTATGCATTTCCTGCTTAAAATGCATTGGAATGCTGAAAGCTCAAATGAATCGCAAATAAATTGTTGAAAATACAGAAATGGGTGAAATGAATGGGAGAAATGACTACATGTCTGAAAAATGTTGAAGCCCGAAAGCATTAAACTGCACCGTTGAAAACCCTTTGAAGAAAGAAGCTGAATTACAATGCAGGAAAAGCTTGAAGCTAAATGATTTTACTGTCAAAGTAATAGTAGTAAAAGTAGTAGGAGTAGTAATAGGAATAGAACTAATAGGAGTAGTAGTAATAGCAGTCGAAATAGTAGTAGAAGCAGAAGAACTATTTGTAGGAGTAGCAGTAATAGTAGTAATAGCAGTAGTAGTGATCATAGTAGTAGTTGAAATAACAGTAGTATTAGTAGAAGTATTAGTAGTAGCAGTAATAACAGCAGTAGCAGTAGTAGTAGTAGTTATGGTAGTAATAGCTGTAGTAATGGTCGTAGTAGTAGTTGGTATAGAATTAGTATTTGTAGAAGTATTATTAATAATAGCATTTGTAGTAGTAGTATTGTAGTAGTTGCAGTAATAGTAGTTGCAATGCAGTTGTAGTAGAAGTGGTAGTTGTACTATAAATATTAGTAGTAGTAAAAGTATTAGTAACATTAGAGATATTTATAGTAGTAGTTGTAGTAGTAGAAGTGGTAGTCATAGTAGAAGTAATATTAGTAGTAGCAGTATTAGTAATTAGAAGTAGTAGAAGTAGTAGTATCAGTAGTCGTAGTAATAGCTGTAGTAGTGGTTGTAGTTAAAATAACAGTAGTAGTAGTAGAAGAAGAAGTAGTAGGTGTAATAGCAGTAGTACTAGTAGTAGTCATACTAATAGCTATAGTAGTATTAGTATTGGTAGTAGCATGAATAGCTATAGTAGTAGTAGTATAAGTAATAGTAGTATTGGTAGTAATAGCAGTAGTGATAATATTGGTGGTAGCAGTATTTCATTTTGAGCTTAATGTTTAAATACAGTTAATCCATGGGGCTTTTATTTTGAAAGGGTGGGGCTGGGTGGGGGAGGGAGGAGGAGAGGAGACAGAATCAGAATGTTTGAAACACACAAACAGAGGTTATTAAATGACAGGCTTCATCACAAGCATTTCAGTTAGAATTCACTCTGTAGGGCTTTTATTTTGAAAGGGTGGGCTGAGTGGGGGAGAGGAGACAGAATCATAATGTTTGACACACATATACTGAGGTTGTTAAATGACAGGCTTAATCGCAAGCATTCCAGTTAGAATTCACTCTGTGGGGCTTTTATTTTGAAATGCGGGGTGGGTGGTGAAAGGGGAAAAGTCCTCTAAAAATCTCTAAGACCTGAGTGACTGTATGAGAGAGACACAGAGAGAGAGAGAGAGAGAGAGAGAGAGCGAGAGAGAGAGAGAGAGAGAGAGAGAGAGAGACACAGACAGAAAGAGAGAGCGAGAGAGAGAGGAGAGAGAGACATAGTGAGTAAGAGAGAGGGAGGGAGAGGGAGAAGGAGAAAGAGAGACACGCAGACAGATATAGACAGAAAGAAAGAAAAAGAGAGAGAGAAAGAGAGCCTGAGACAGACAGAGAGAGAAAGATTGAGTGAGTGTGCGAGAGGGAGAAAGACAGACAGGCAGACAGAGAGTTAGATGGACTGAGTGAGTGAGTGGGAGAGAGAGACAGGCAGACAGACAGTTATGTGGACTGAGTGAGTGAGTGGGAGAGAGAGACAGGCAGACAGACAGTTAGATGGACTGAGTGAGTGGGAGAGAGACAGACAGGTAGACAGAGTTAGATGGACTTAGTGAGTGACTGGGAGAGAGAGGGAGGCAGACAGTTAGATGGAGTGAGTGAGTGGGAGAGAGACAGACAGGTAGACAGAGTTAGATGGACTTAGTGAGTGACTGGGAGAGAGAGGGAGGCAGACAGTTAGATGGAGTGAGTGAGACAGAGACAGGAGGTCTCATGATCTTTCCCTGAATATCTCCAAGTCATGTGTGTCTGTGCGTGTGTCAGTGTGTGCGTGTGTGTCAATGTGTTGATCAACTTCACTAATTAGCTCAATCAAAAACACCTGTGTGCCTGCAGCCTTTACATGGAGATAAAACTGTGAAACACCTGTCAAACAAATCCTCAAAACCCCCATAACCGTAGCTCCTATTGCTCCGATATTAGAACTGGAGAGGAAGGATGACTTGACGAACAGACCATGTGAAAATTGTGTCTGTAGTCTAAAAAATGTGGCTTCACTGGCGATCTAGAAATGTTGTACGGTTGTCTGAGCAAGATTCTTTTGAAGTAAGAATTAACATTGGTCTCTATGGAGCAGATAGTTGGTTTTCCTCTCAATTAGAGACTCTTGTGCCAAATGTGTAAATCTGTTGGATTCCACAGTCATTTGTCTACGACAAGGACACGATTAGCTACTTTTCTACCAAAAATGATGCATGAAGAGTGAAAATTGTGGAGTCTGTGCCAATATAGAAATTTTTTTCACAAGATTCTGAAGCTCCTCTTCCTTCTAGCGATGACACTCTGAACTGCGCAATACACACCCATCATAAAAGCAGAAAATTACGGGAAAAATCATGAAAGTTCAAATGTAACAGTTCAAAAAGTGTAAAAGATATCAAAACGCTTATAACATACAATAATAGCTCAGGGATTTCTCAACATTTTAAAGTAGAAATGGTGTCTGTAGCTGAAAGTATGAGGAAGAAGAAGGATTTGAAAGTTGAAGATGTTTAAGAGGATTTAAAGAATCTCTCCATAGAGATCGAATTCAGAAAAGAATGTGCAAAAAGCTTAATAATTCAAAAATGTTTACAGGTTAGAAACATGAAAAGTCATAACAGGCATGTCCTTAAACAGCTGAACATTTTAAAATTCAAACTGTTTCTGTAGCTTAAAAAATGTGGAAGGAGGTGCATGCCAAAAAACGTACGGAAGAAGTTGAATAAAGATTCGAAGAACAATACTTGGAATGCTGAATCCGCATTCCGACAATAAAGATTCAAAGAACAATACTTGGAATGCTGAACCAGCAATTTCTAAAATGTCCATTTAAAAAACATCAGTCGTAGTGTGACATATGCAGTAAGTGACTGTTATTGCAAGTCCTACAGTGGAAATTGATAGCAGCATTTATGGATGACAGTTAAAAGTATTCAAATATACAGGCAGCAGTCCATTGATAAGAAGTGACTGTTGGCTCTCATCTCTGAGCGGTATTGTGTCCATACTGAGAGACAGTTTGGGTAAGCTTTGACGTGTGTGAATTGTGCGTGATAATAACTTAATTTTGATATCACCAGATATAATATAAACATTTCTTTAGGAGTCCTATACAAACTCAAAAGTATAAAATAGTACGGACGAGAGCACACTGAGCACAGCATGTCTATTGAAATGGTTACAAAATGTGTGTATCATGTCTACAGAGGAAATAGTGTCCACACAGGGACATTTAGGTATGCCTTAGCTGTGAAAATATACCAGCAGGACAGTTCAAGCTCTTTGAAGTCACTTCCTGTATTCTCCTGTGTTCTCAATTAACCGCATGTCGATCTTACATGCACCACATGCTAACCACACACATAAAGGTTCACTGTGGTGCTACAAACCCTGAAACACTAAGAGATTGCTGAGTCAAAAGATTAAAAGTGAAGTTTCATTCAGACCACCTGCTATGGACTGTACAAGTTCAGCAGGCAGTTAGGATGTAGAAAGAGGAAAAGATCCAGGCCTACATGTGAAACGGGGACGGAGAGAGAAAAACAGAGCAGATGAGAGGAAACGTTTCCTGGTGAGGTTGAAGGAAGGGTGAGGAGTTTAGAAGGTGTACTTTATTTCCTGTCCAATAAAAGTGGAGAGGGGATTGCCAAGTCTCAAAGCGAGTGAGTTCATGATCTGTCGAGTGCAGCTTCAACGGATGTGTCATCTTTTATCCACATGGCTGGGAGCAAGAGAAGAAAGAAAGCACAAGTGTTAACTTCATTCGACGTCTATGTGGAGCAAGGACTTCTGGGATGACTCTGGCGGTGACAAATTGAGTTTGTTGATGGTTCTTTGTTTGCTTGTGACTCAAGAGTATCCTTCTGGTGAAGAAGTCCCAGAGAGGATGAGTTCACCGTGTGGGTGGACTGTAGTGAACTGTGAGACGCCTCGATTGTCTGATCAACAGAATGTGTTTCCACTGAAATATCCCCCCAGGTTTTACAACAGTGTGTCCTCAAGGTGAACGAAAAACAAATTAGTTATTGTTTTGGCAAAACCTTACGTGACTGTACTACCTCCAAAACCCATTTCCATGTTCTGGAGAAATTCCATCTTGGAGCCCACAACGATGTCCTCTGGATTGGTTTTGCTCCATGCACGACTCCCAGCCACATCAAAAACTGACATTGGAATACTCGTCAGAAATGCAAAAGCAAGTATCTGATTGAAACCCGACCATGCAGTTCACTTTTACTGTCTGTTATTTACTTACAAACTAGCAACAAGAGTAAACAAGGTGAGATCAGCCCTTTGCTCCAAACCTCAGGTTGCAAAGCAAAAGCTGACCCACCACATGTCTCATCAGCCTGGGGAGTCTGGGTGTCTGTGTGAAGAAAAGAACCACCGCAACATAAACAGAAATTACAGAGAGAATGCTTAGTTTTACTGGGGGGGGGGGGGGGGGACCACAGGGGACCAAAACACTATTTCAGAAGGGTCTTAAGGTAGCCTTTAGAGTGCATATTGAATTTGTGGACAAAAAATAACATTCATGTCACTTATCCTGGAAGTGGTCAGGGATTTTTGCATACTGACTACAATCCTTACTACTGTATGGTGTGTGAATTGTGTAAGGTCATTGGAAAAACAAGAGCCTCAAATCCAAATCATATTTTTAGCTATAACATGTGATGGTAGTTATTTTCTGTAAAATAGATAGAATTAAATACTTGGGCCTATGGCTCAACTCAGATATTGGACTTGGTGTTCTATAAAGATGTTAGATATTGTTTTATACTGTTTGTACACAACTTATATCACCAATTTTGGATTACACTGATGTTGTTTGTCAAAATGCTTCTAAAACGAATCTTTGCCGTCAAGTTACTGTGAGGACCTTTTAACTGCTTATGATATAGTCTCATTTTAAAACGGATGCCTCTATATGACCTACACCTGAGTAAACGAGACCATCAACGAGAATATTGGCGCAGAAGCAGAGCTTTGACATACAGACACCACGCTGCTGGAGGCCCAGGCCGTATTGCTGGGCCCGCTGGAGGGAAGGGAGGCGGGTAGGAGATCTAGAACCCGGACTGCAGTAAAATTAGAAGTTTTCGAAAGGGACTTTGGTGCTCTGAAACATCAGCCCTTTTGTCCACAGGGACCGACAAAATCAACACAAATTTAGCAGCTTAATTGTACATGTTTAAGTAATGTCAATTGATGAATATGTCCTTGGCTACTTTGTAGCTAGTTAACTGTTGTATTTTTTTTGTGTAGTCCGTTTGTGTTGTTTGTATGTGCAACAGTTTTCATCTGTTGCTTTGATTGTTAGTATTTTGTGTATGACCCACTCGAAAAATGAGATGACCCATCTCAAGGGGCTTATCCTGAATATATACAGTCTGTGTGCATTAATACATAGAATTAAAAAGTGGATGTCCCATCATACATTCCTCTTTCTCACCTCTGCAATCATGCGATTGGTGTCACCCAGGAAGAGCAGGTTCAGAGCTTCCTCCTCATTGGCTGACTGCTGCAGGGACAGGTTCCTCAGATGGATCTTCTGGTCTGGATCTTCCATGATCAGTACCTTACTGCAAAAGAAAAAGAAATGTTTTAAGGACATTTCATGTATAATAAATCTACTTGAAAACATGAATTAAAAAAATGACAAAGCAGGACAAATCTGAGCCAAACCCAAATAATCCCAACACTAAAGCAATTATGAAAAAGCAATTATGTCAGTTATGTCATCCACTTCCCTTCCATCGCCTTGCTCTGCTCTAAATCCAAACAAACCACATCTGCGAGTCAGTGTGGGCTGCGACCCAGTTTGACACGTGTGCTTTATCTTTCCGGGGGTTCATAACTTGATAACTGCCAGGCCCTGCAGCTCAAAACAAACAGGTGATTGGTTCTTGGCCACATCAAGCCTTCTAAAACACAGTGTGCTTGGACAGATGGGGCTGAAAGGTGTCACGGCTCCGCTGTGACCTCAGCTCGTGTCGGTGTCTCCCCTCTGTACTCTCTGTCAGTGTGTGTGTGTGTGTGTGCGTGCGTGTGTATGGCATGGGCGCGGCTTCAATCATCGGCACCTGGGCTCATCTCCACACCTGCCAACAATCAGATCATCATCACAGACCCAGCTTCCTTCAGTCTCATCGCCAGATTGTTTCTTCAGCTCAGTGGTAGCTACAGCCTCGGCCCCTCTGAGTTTTACCTCGTCTCACCAGTTAGTTCGCTTTGTTTTCCCGATCTGGCAACTAACTTGTGTTTTTCTTGTGCTCTAAGATTCCTGTGCCACGTCACCGCCCAGCCGCCGCCACTCACACCGCCTCACCTTCCGACCTGCATGTTCCACCGGCTCCACGAACAAACGAAATAAAACCTTTTATTTCACCTACCCTGTTGTCCCGGTGTCTGCGCATGGGTCCAGAACAACTGACCGTAACAGAAAGGACTCCTATGATCTCACCATATCATTTCCTTCATGCCACCAGGGTTTTGACAGTATGGCTACTGGATTGAGATGTCAAAGAGGGTGGAATGACTGGCGAACACATGTGGACAATTATGTTATGATGGAAATAATGCATAGATGAGACGAGAATAAGTAAAACAGGAACAAAAATGAGTCCAAGAATGTAAGAAAAAAGAGAAGGGGAATGTAGGGAAAGGCAAGAAGATTGAAATTTGTCAGTGCCACAGCTTCTTCTTGAATCAGCAAGTGTGGCCACAGCATGGTTAACATGGGGCACTGTCTATTTCCAGAAGACTGTGATTTGTGGGTATCTAAACCTTGAGCTGGATCCTCTGCTTCAACTTAAATGGAACTGGTACAAGAAAATACAAGACAAACACCAAAATGATGTACTGAGACGATGTTGTGCCTGGAGGGCCAAAGTCTCGTTTGAAATAAGTAAGTATTGAGTTTGACAAAAAAAAAAGAAAGAATCATACACAGACAAACCTCCAGAGAGATGGAATTGATAATGACAAAGAAAGATGGACACAAACTAATTAAAAATGTAAAAAATAAAATCTGACCAGCGGCAGAGACTAGCTATGAAAAGCAATTTCTCCACATGACCCTCCTGCTCTCCACTCCAGTGGCAGAGTCTGCCACCAGGTCGACCGCATCCATTGCTGTCCCACAGTCTCATTATGTCAGTTGGCAGTTCGTAGTGAGGTGGTAAATACTTCAAGATTTCACCGCACCACGACTCTAGGCCAGGCTGACAAACGGCTGTTTAGGAGAATAATGGAGGGGGTGATTGCTCTTTTCTATCTATCACTCCACAAGGTTAGATATATGGCTCTAACGGTTTTGACTTTTTCAAATATAACTGGATGTCTGTACAGTAGCATCCACGTAGTAAAAGTTACAGTATTAAACAGTGGCGGGCCGTGCATTTTATACCTGGGCCTTCACTGCTGTCCTGCACAGACAGCAGAGGTGAGATCTGATTGGATAAAAGCTCTACTTAAAACAAGCTGCACTGGAAGCAGAGCAACTGAGGAAGACAGTAGCTGTGCAATGAGAAAATAAGATGATGGGAAAAATATTTTTATAAATTATAATACATGTATATACGTGTATTTAAGAAAAATTATTAAATTATAAAATCGATAACTTTGTGATTCTGTTTCGGCCAGCAGAGAAGGCCTTGCAGGCCCTGACGGCCCACCACTGGTATTAAAAAGAACACTAACGGTAGGTCCTCCAGTCGAGATGCTTCATGTCGGGAATCCAGAAGGTCATATCCCATCTCGTTGTAGATCTCCAAGTAGGAAATGTGTGTGGTGTAAACCATACTGCTGTCCTGTGGAGCATACAATACAGAATGTTAAACTGGACTGGGTGCATACAGAGGTTTTAAATTGAGATGCTTTGCAGCACAGGGAAAAGAAGGATGGCTGAGAGAGACAGTATAGTACTATTTTACATGTTGCTTGTATTCAGTAGCTGTGTTTCCATTCAATTGTCAAGTGAATTTTAAGCAAACTTTTGAAATGTCGGGAAAAAAACGTAATGCTAATTATAGGCGCGGTGCCATCAACTAGTTTGGAGCCGCTATACTTGGCTACAGAGTACCGTAGTTCGGTCAGAAGTTGGCGCTGTAGGCTACGCCTGGCTGTATACAAAGTAGAAGAAGTAGAGGATGGAACTGGAAATAAAACAAGGCAGCTTTGTCATCAATCTCATCGACTATAGAATACAGTCGATGAGATCGATGACAAGGTCTGCAGGAATATGTCTCCATTGGGCAAGTGTTGATTATTATTTCATGTCAGCTAGTATTGGCCATGGCCTTATTGTGCCAGTGAAACTTATCTTAAATGCCGTGCTGACCTGGGAGAAGCGTTCGAACAGGTAGGAGATGGTGCGGGGAATAATGCCACGGTCGCTGTAGCGCTCGGCCCCTCCTGAGATGGTGAAGGTCTTCCCACTTCCCGTCTGGCCATAGGCAAATATAGTGCCATTATACCCAGCCAACACACTGCATGCATACGCACACACACACACACACACACAGATAAAGAGATTTAATACACAATTTTATGAATATTGCTTTCTGCCATATCCATTTTTGGGTTTTAAAGATTTATGAGGGCATTTCGACCTTCAGTGGATAGTGATAGAGAAGCGGTGGGAGAGAGAGAAGGGTATGACATGCAAAAAAGGTCGCTGGCTGGAATTGAATCAGAAATTCTCTAGAAATACAGTCTCACTGAGGTGAACATGTAATGACTTGCAAAAAGCTTAGTCTGTAAATAATTTACACCGTGTGCCTCCAATATCGTCACTATGTTAATTTGTAAGAGTGCAAGGGACAGTCAAGTATATCCCCAAGCAGACGCCGAAAGTCTGAGTAAATTGAATCTGACACTTTAAATCCACAGGAAAGGATAGCAGTGACTGGAGAACGAAAGTTACGAACGTAACTACGGTTCTATGAATCCTGGATGACCGCCAGAGGCAGTGCTTAACACTGGATGTATTCCGTCTCGCGCATGCGCAGGTCGAATATTTATATCAACAAAGTCACTCGTGACCTCAGGTGACTCCCGTCGTCTATAAGTTCCGGTGTCATCCTGAGTTCAGTCCTATGGAATCTTCTCGCGAGTTCACGGGATTCCGAGTGACCAAGAACTCTGGCGGTCATCCAGGATTCATAGAACCGTAGTTACGTTCGTAACTTTCGTTCTATTTCATCCTTACTGACCGCCAGAGGCAGTGCTTAACACTGGATGACTTATACCAAAAGAGTCACGAGGAATCACAAGTACCCACCTTGTATAGTTCAGGCAGAGGAAGCTGGCCAAAGAACCCTCCCCAGTGGGTGAGGGGTGGCAACGTTCACTCTGTAGTGTCTGGTGAATGTGCTCGGTGAGGCCCATGAGGCCGCAGCACATATATCCTCCACTGGCACACCTCTCAGGGCTGCCCATGACGTGGAGACACTCCTGGTAGAGTGGCCCCTCACTCCGGATGGTAGCGGACGGTCGCTCGCCTTGTATGCCTGGGCAATGGCTTCCACTATCCAGTGGGACAGGCGCTGTTTCGAAAGAGCACAGCCCTTCTTAGGCCCACCATAACTGACAAAGAGCTGCTCCGACCGCCGTATGCAAGCGGTGGCCTCCACATAAGCTCGGAGGGCCCGCACCGGGCACAGCAGCCTTGACCTCTCCTCTCCCGATGGGGGGTCAAACTCCGCAAGCTGGATAGGCTGGTTGATATGAGAGCGTGTCAGCACCTTTGGGAGAAACGCTGCATTAGGCCACAAAGTAACCCCCGATCCATCTGAGTTCCACCTCAGACACGATTCACTCACCGACAGGGCATGCAGCTCGCCTACGCGTTTAGCCGAAGTGATGGCGAGGAGAAACACCGTTTTGGTTGCCAGCCATCTCGGCTCTGCCCGTGCCAGGGGTTCAAAAGGAGGCAAGCACAGGGTGTCCAATACCAAATGTAGGTCCCATGCCGGGGCCTTCGGGGCGTTTGGGGGACGCAACCGCCGAGCTCCCTTTAGGAAGAGGGACACCAGTCTGTGGCTCCCTACTGTGCCATTGTCGACCCTAGCATGGTGCCATGAAAGAGCGGCCACGTACACCCTCAGGGTAGCGGGAGACCGGCCCTTATCTAACAGGGACTGCAGAAACTCAAGTACAACAGGTACGGGGCACTGCACCGGGTCCTTGTTCCGAACCACACACCAGTCAGAAAACAGTCCCCACCTGTTTTCGTACTGCAGCCGGGTAGATGGTGCCCTGGCATTCAGGATAGTTCTTCTGACTGGCTCTATGCAGCCAGTCAGCAGCTGGTCGGGCCCTCCAGCGGCCAGACCCATAGTTGGAGGCGGCTGGGATTGGGATGCCAAATCTGACCCCCTAGTTGCGACAGGAGATCCCTCCTGTCGGGGAGGTGCCAGGGTGTCCTGCAGCAGAGTCTGTGCAGTAGGGAGAACCAGATCCTGGCTGGCCATAAGGGGGCCACTAACAAGAGTATGTGGCCCTCTTGAAGGACTCTGAGAAGTGTTGGCAAGATCAGAGGGACCGGTGGAAAGGCATAAAGAAGCCCCTGTGGCCACGTGTGAGCCAGGGCATCCTGACCCAGAGGACTGGTCCTCTCCGTCAGGGAGAACCAATGGGGACAGTGGGTCGACCTCTCCGAGGCAAAGAGATCCACCTCTGCTCTGCCGAAGAGACCCCAAATGCTCTGCACCACCTCTGGATGGAGCCGCCACTCCCCCGGTGGAGGCTTGTGACGGGACAGAAAATCTGCGACCTGGTTCCGTTCCCCTGGTAGGTACATTGCCCGAAGGCTGGTAAGACGAGGGGCAGCCCAGGTGAGAAGGGCACGGGCTACCCATAGCAATTCTGCAGATCTGGTGCCCCCTTGATGGTTGATGTGAAACACCGCCGAGGTGTTGTCCGACCGGACAAGCACATGCTTGCCCCTCAAGTATGGCAGAAAATGCTTGAGCGCTAGGTGCACAGCCCGTAGCTCTAGAACATTGACATGCTCTATGTGGTCTTGAGCAGACCACTGCCCCTGAGCAGTCCTGTTCTGCCACACTGCACCCCATCCTGAGAGGCAGGCATCTGTTGTGACCACCTCTCTGCGGAATGGGACCGAACCCATGGGGACACCCTTCGTCAGGTATGCCCTCTCCCTCCATGGGGATAGGGCGAGTAGGCACTGCTCCGATACTACTATTGCCCTGTGTTTGTGCCACCTGGCATCCAAGTGAAAGCTGTTCAGCCATCTCTGCAGGGGTCGCAGTGACAGTAACCCTAATGGAACGACCGCCGAGGCAGCTGTCAGTTTGCCCAATAGGCGGAGAAAAAGAATGTAGGGCACCCGCCTGCCCCCTTGGAAGGGAGAGAGGCTGTGGAGGATATCGTCCACCCTTCGGGGTGACGGACAGGCACTCATAGTGACTGTATCCAGAGCCACACCAATGAAGGTGATGCTCTGAGAAGGGCTCAGGGAGCTCTTCTCCATGTTTACCCTGAGGCCCGACCGGGCCGCGTGAGAAAGAAGGCGAGCAGTGTCCTGCGCCGCCTGAAGCTGGGATGGCGCACAGATCAGCCAATCGTCCAAGTACGGCAGTATTCTCATGCCCTGTGATTGCAGGGGGGAGAGGGCAGCAGCGACACACCTTGTGAACACCCGTGGGGAGAGGGAGAGCCCGAATGGGAGCACCCTGAACTGGAAGTGACCGCCTTGAAAGGCGAAGCGAAGAAACCGCCTGTGGTGAGGTACGATGGGAACATGGAAATAGGCATCCTCCAGGTCGACAGACGTGAACCAGTCTCCCCTGGAAACCGCCCGAAGGACGTCTGCTGTGGTCAGCATGTGAAATGGCAAGACCCTCAGGAACTTGTTTAGTCCCCTCAGGTCCAGGATTGGGCGCAGTCCACCGCCTCTCTTTTCCACCAGAAAGTAAGTTGAGTAGAACCCCCCGGGCTATGACCGGGGGTCCACCCTCTCGATTGCACCCTTGACCAGGAGCGTGGCTAACTCCTGGTTCAGGGCTAGGGATTTTACCGGATCGGAGATACTGGTCATTTTGACCCGGCTGGAGGTTGGTGGCCGGCGTCGGAACTGAAGCTTGTACCCCCGGGTTAGGGTGGACACCACCCAGGGGTCTAAAGCATGAGCTGCCCAGTAGCTGATGTGCTGCTGGGAGAAATAACCGACAGCCGGCCGGGAGACATCATCTCCTGTACCCCCTGCCTCTCGAGGCTCGGGGGGGGGGCCTGGTAGTCCCCAAGTCCGGAGGTTGTCTAGGGGCAACGTAGGTAGGGTTTTGTGGGTAGCGGTCCGGCCTCCCAGCGGTACGCTGAGGCCTGTGGCGACTACTGGGGTGAGCCGGGGGCTGAAAATGGCCCCGGGTGGATAGAGTAGGACCCCTACGTCTGCGGGGTGCGGGCATGTCCCTGCGAAGACCAGAAAACTGCCGCCTGGTCTGGCTAGCTTCAACAGTCTGCTGAAGCGCCTGTATAGCAGCTGACCCAAACAGCTCACCCGGTTCCACTGGGAGAGTACGGAGGGTCCTCCTACATGCCTCAGAGAGGGGTGACTGCGCCAGCCAAACCTGGCGGCGAGTCTGGACCAGGGTGGACATCAGCCGTCCAAGTTCCCTCGACATGAGCGCAAACGCCTGCAGTGAGGCATCACTGAGGCTGGTTGCGGAGGCATCGGAAGTAGACTGCTGCAGAGAAGCTGAGAGGGCAAGCATGAGGTGGGAGAGGGAGTTGCCAATACGACCCATGCGTGCTGCTGTGTCATAAGCCCTGGATAACATGTCATCCGTGACCCGACATTGGGGTCGAGGGCACCTGGCATCGGGCCTCAGGGTCTCCTCAGGGGAAACTATGAGGGACGCAATAGTCGGCTCAACAGCTGGCATACGGGTGAGGCCAAACTTTGCCGCGTCCTGCATGGCCGCCAGGGTTCGGCCCTCTGATGTAAGATGGGACAGAGCCCCGGTGTCCCTCCAGCATGCATGTAGCTCCCTCAGATATTCCTCGGAGGGCGGAACAGCAAAGGTGGTAGGGGCGAGAACACGCCTGAAGAAGGCACTCGCAGGCTGGGGTTCCGGCTGCTGCGTATCTAAATGCAGGCGTGCCAGTGCCATGCGAATGACAGACCCCATGGAGCTATCGACTGCACCCTCCGAAGAGCCCTGAGCTGAGGAACGGGAGGCAGGTCCAGAAGCCTGGGAGGGCTGCTCTTCACTGTACTCAGTAAAGAGCGTGGCTGACGCCGCCAGTGACATCACGTCCTCCTCTGAGCAAAGCTCAGCCGCGGGTGGATCTGGCGCTTCAGCCCCCCCTACACTGGGTTGGAGGGCCAGTAGAAGCGACTTCATCTGAGCTAGCTCGGAGGTCAGCAGATCCACTCTAGAAGACAGCCCGCTGGGTTTAGCCCTCTTGGAGGGAGCCCCTGCAGTTTCTGCGGCCCTGCGCTTGGAACGGGTAGGTAGGGCTGGATTCAACTGACCCGACAGGGGGAGGTCGACCATACCAGTCAGGTGCTCCGCCTCGGCGAGCCTAGCAGTCCTTACTGCTCGAGGCATGATGCCACAGTTCATGCATGGGTTCTCAGAGAGGCCCTCCCTCAGATGCTCGATGCCAAGGCAAGCGGGGCAGAGGCCATGGCCATCATCAGGCTGCAGAGGAGCCATACAGGTCCTACAGCCGGGAAAGTCAAACATGGCCGACTCTCTAGGCCAGTCTGAGCGGATGCTCTGCTGAATGTTTGAGAGCGGCCGGGGACAGTCAGTGAGAGGGGAGCGAGGACACTCTCTTAACTCAGATAGTTGCTGGCGATATTGGTGTCCCACCAGTTAGCCTGAGCGAGAGCACTCTGCCACTGTGAAAACAGGTCAGGAGAACAGTCCTTCTAGCGAGAGGGGAGCGAGGACACTCTTCACTTGGAGAATTGCTGTAGATATTGGTGTCCCACCAGTTAGCCTGAGCGAGAGCAGTCTGCCACTGTGAAAACAGGTCAGGAGAACAGTCCTTCTAGCAAGAGGGGAGCGAGGACACTCCTCACTTGGATAATTGCTGTAGATATCGGTGTCCCACCAGTTAGCCTGAGCGAGAGCACTCTGCCACTGTGAAAACAGGTCAGGAGAACAGTCCTTCTAGCAAGAGGGGAGCGAGGACACTCCTCACTTGGATAACTGCTGTAGATATTGGTGTCCCACCAGTTAGCATGAGCGAGAGCACCCTGCCACTGTGAAAATAGGTAAATAACACCGTCCTTCTAGTGAGAGGGGAGCGAGGACACTTTCTTCACTAGGATAGTTGCTGCAGATAATAGTAGATACGATAGATAGTTGCTGGAACTCCTGGTGTGCTACCAGTTAGCCTGAGCGAGGGCACTCCGCTAACTGTGATATCCGCTAACTGATATGGCCGTAATGTTCTCACAACAATTAATGGACACAATCAGAGTATTTAGCTTAGACACCCCCGAGTATCAGCTCAGTCTAATAAGCCGGTGAACGCTCCTGATCCGGCCGCTTATGTTTACTGTGACGGGCGGCCCGACAGCGTACCCCGCTCACGTTAGCCCGCCACTCGATTAGCTAGAGCGGAACGCTCTGCAAACCGAGGAACAACAACGAACAATGGTTTCAACAATGTCAGTCGATCTCACCGATTGCTGCCCATTTGGGTCCGCCAGACCCAGACTCGGGCTCGATGGTCCGTACGGCGCCGACGCCGCTCCCTCCCGAGAGGGACCGCTTGTCGCAGCCTTTGGAGGGCGAAGATCCGCAACCCCGACCGGTGGTCACAAGGCTACCGCGACAAACTTTAACATATCTTGCTCTTAGACAAAATATATATTTTTTCGACTACCATGGTAGTCAACCTGCGTAGCGAGAAGAAAAAAAGGACTGAACTCAGGATGACACCGGAACTTATAGACGACGGGAGTCACCTGAGGTCACGAGTGACTTTGTTGATATAAATATTCGACCTGCGCATGCGCGAGACGGAATACATCCAGTGTTAAGCACTGCCTCTGGCGGTCAGTAAGGATGAAATAGAACTGCAATGGCGACAGACATCTGCTGGTGAGGGAGGAATGTATCGAAGTATGAGCGAAGGAAAAAGGCCCAAAACACCACTCAACTAGGCAGGGCCTGGTAAATTTTAGTTTGGCACTGAACTGCCCCTTCTGCACGTGCACAGGGCCATGGAAACCAATGGTATCTAGCTTTGTTTGAATGAAAGAAAACCCAAAATAGTGGTGGTCAAATGAGGTAGGATAAATTTGCTAAAAAAAATGTCATTAAAAAAAACTTCTGTTCTATAGTCCTGGAAATAAACCAGGAAGAAAAAGCCAAATGACAGAGGGGCCTGACACACAAGCATGGATCAAATGTGAGGATAAATGGTGCTCAAGACTTGCCAATTGTAAGGAAAAGGATATTTTGACACTATATTTTTTTAGATGAATTATAAACAAATCTAAGCCTCTCGCTTATTCTAATGGAATTGCCAACCTAGTATTAGAGCAGTGTGTGGGTTTAGCAGTGTGTGGGTTTACCTTTCTATGTACTGTACAATTCCACACCCTGCATGAGACTGGTGAGGGGGAAAAACTGCATGTCAGTTTATATAAAACACCGCGTCCACTTATGAGAATGGTGGTTGGTTGGACGGTCATTGGGCGTCCATTTAATCTTAGGGTGAGTCATGGTCATTGATTGGCAGCGGGGAGAAAAGACACAGGCTTTGTGTTTAGTTTAATGTCAGTGCTAATGTTGCGGCCTCGACCCTGCCACTAAAGCTTGGGCGTTTCCCAATGCTTGTTCATGTTTACACCTCAGCTTTCCTGGAGATTGGCAACTCGCCTTCCAGAAGATCCTTTTTCTTCCTGTTATTTTTCTTATGAGAAGTCCAATCTTTTGAGGTAGCAGGGTTGAGGATAAAACTCAACAGAGCCCCGTTCTTCTTTGAACTTGGGCTACAGGTTTCACAGCCTTGTGAAATGGGATTACAACACAGACAGAGGGTTTGCCTTGCCAGCCCGACATCATTACGGTGGTTGTTCCTCTACTGGAGCTATTAATGCTGGTTTGTTTTTAAACTGGGGCTGAAATTACTGGTTTGGGCAAGTAAACGGGTTAGAGTTTTCGGCGAAACTTGATGTGCGCCGAGTATGACAAAGTACCGACCAAAACAACAACAACCTGACAGTTATTGCTCGTTGAGAGGATTGGCGCCTGCCTGCATGAGTTTTGGTGCGGTGATGGCCGAAACTCCTGACTAAACCTGAATAAATGTTTCAAGACTACGGGGGCTTTAGGAAAAACATTCAGTCAGTCAAAATTAGATTTCGTTTGTGATTACTGTAACCAGACGTGCTTCTGTAACTGGGACCATGTCAATATCAACATCAGCTTCACAAGTTATCAGCACACCAGCTGGGCTTCACATAACTTGGTCTACGTCAGTCCCAGATGAAGTTCCTTTCAGAATCTCTTTCAATACTTTTTGTGGCAAGGATACAAGTCTTGGCCTATTCCTGTGATTGTGTTTGAAGGCAACTTATTTCAATTCCAAATGGGGGCTGACCAGGCTGAATTACTCCTTCCATTCCCTTCTTTCTTTTAGTCACTGTGGTGAGACTGGATTTAAAAGGTTAAAACTCTGTGGAATTCAGAACATTCAGTGTATAAACAGACATCCTGCAGAAGAGGGCAAGGAACTGACAGTGGACTTATAAATTTCTGATTGGAGAGACAGATTGGTCATGGCTAGACAGGGTGACTAGTGTCCTCTAGGCTAGACGTTACAGTCATACCAACGGCGAAAAGACGCCAATCTCAAGTTGATATGGCAAGACAGACATGGTTGTGACTGAAACTTTTTAACCTGATGTTTACCATCTGCCACAACAAAGGGGGGACTGTTAAAGGGTTGGCTGGGGAGCGGAACCCAATACCCAAGTCTGTGAACCTGTGTGAGTCAGGTCAAATACATCCAAATCCTTAGTCAGCCAATCCAGACGTCTCGCCATGTTGTTTATGCGTCTTCTAATAGCAAAGATAACGCAAAGCACTTGTGGGGTTCCACAAATAGCCCCTATTATGACTAAGAAGCCTGGAGAGCAATGGAAGTGGTAGGGCTGAATTAAGACAAGACGACAGAGGAGGAACCTTGTTCACATAACAACAACAACAGCACAAGCAACATTTGATCACAGGAAATTCCAAGTGAAATTCCTCCAGGAGTAAAGCTCTGACAGACGCCTGTTTGTTGAGATGGAGTGAAAATTGTGTGGGGAGGAATCTTAGAGGTCAAGAAGCAAGGAAAGTTTGGGGAGTTTCATTTAGTTTTTGGCAAGATTGTATGAAATGTCTCATACAACAGCTTCGAGCCGATTGCCCGCATTCATTGCAGCTCGTTTTTGAGTTTGATTGAAGAGTGTTATAGGATCATCAATCCCGGATTAACTCTAGTTTTTGAACGCGCTGTCTCCGCCTGTTGGTTCGTCTCGCGATATCTGTGTTAGTTATTTTTGCAGCTTCCCCGTGGATGTGTGCTTGTGATCTGACACCTGGTCACTACATTTTTAAGGGCAGACGGCCAGAAACGTGCCGCACACGGTAAAATAAGGCAGGCAGAGGGCAGGGTCTCTCTGCAGATACACACACTTCTGGTGGGTCATAAGTGATGACGGAGAGGGATTAATTATCTTATTTGTTTTTAGCAAAAACTTTCTCATTCTGCCTTTTACAAATAAAGTCGTCCAGATATATTTGGCATATCAGTATCTAAAATATATTTTACATTTTTACATTTAAAAACAGGCCCAAGTGAACCCCTATTTCCCTAAATTGAACAGTACTAACAAAATACTTGTAGTGTTTATCTTGAGGGCCAGAGTTTTCTGCAGGTTACTCTAATGAATGTGATCCTCATGCATGACTGATGAAACAACAGCTCAAAATGAGTGAGCAGCTACAACATAGCATTGTGTTGTGGCTTGGAAATGTTCTCACACTCACGATGGCACAGTGTGCCATCTCGCCTGCCAGTTCGGTCCACTTAGTGGTTAAAGTATGCAAAGCAAGCCAAAAATCACAGACACCCTCCATTTCCATCTTAAAAGAAAGCTGAGCTTTACTGACTTCCTGTCAACAAGGACGCTTAAAGCCTGTGTGGCCCTGAGCTTAGCATGGAGAGCTGAGCGCTGCTGGCCACAGGTGGGTGAATGGGATAATCAAAGTAGGTCGTTTTAAGGGTTGACAAGGAGTTTAAAGACATCAACTTTCACAATGTACATGGCATTAATATAAACCTGTATTTACATTTGTCATTTTGAGAAGTACAATAAGATTGTACCTGTCGGCAACTGGTTTGGCAATGTTATTAAATATCTCTTCTTGTTGGACAGCTTGATCAAACACCTTTAGGAACCTGGACAAAAGTGAGAAGCACAGAAGAGGTCAGAACATCTATTATTGTTGGAATGCTGTTAAGCTCATCTCTGCTATGACTTTTTCTATTTCTAACCTTTCAACTTTTTGAATTATTAAGCTTTTAGCAACTTTATTTTTGAATGGGATCTCTATGGAGAAGGTTTTCAAATCCTCTTAAACTTCTTCAACTTTCAAATCCTTCAACTTCCTCATACTTTCAGCTAAAGACACCATTTCAACTTTAAAATGTTGCCGCGTAATTCAGCTTTCCGATATCTTTTAAACTTTTTGAACTGCAGCAATTTAACTTTTATGATTTTTCAGCCCTTTTCTGACTTTATAATGGGTGTGTATTGCACAGCTTAGAGTGCGTGATGTCACCGCTAGAGTGAAGAGCAGCTTGAGATTCTTGTGAAAAAAACATTTGTGTTTTGCCACTGTGTCCACAATCTTCACTCTTCATGCATAATTTCTGGATGTAAAAGTAGCTAATATTGTCCTTGTCGTAGAAAAATTACTGTGGAATCCCACAGATTTCCACATTTGACACGGAAGCCGTTAATTGAGAGGAAAACCAACTTTCTGCTCCATAGAGACCAATGTTAAATTTTGCTTAAAAAACATCTTCCACAGAACACGGTACCCCATTTCTATATCTTTCCCCCCTCCTCCACCCCCCCCCCCCCACACACACGCCATTTTAAAATAAAAGCCCCACAGAATGAATCCTAACTGAAATGCTTGTGATGAGCCTGTCATTTAATAACAGGTTTGTGTTTATCTAACATTATGATTCTGTCTCCTCTCCCCTTCTCCCCCACACCCCATTTCAAAATAAAAGCCCCAGAGAGTGAATTCTAACTGAACTGCTTGTGATGAAGCCTGTCATTTAATAACCTCTGTTTATGTGTGTCAAACATGATTATGTCTCCCCTCCCCCACCCCCCACCCTTTCAAAATAAAAGCCCCATGGATTAACTATGTAAACATTTAGCTCAAAATTAGGCTTTTTTGTTGAAATGAATGCTCTTACTAATACTGCGACAACTACTACTGCTGCTAATATTTCGAGTATTACTACTACTACTGCTGCTACTACTTATACTACAACTTTTTCTGTTGCTACTATTACTAGTGCTATTACTGCTACCATCAACATTATTACTACCACTACTACTATTACTTATACTACAACTGCTACTACTGCTATTCATGCTACTACCAGTACTAATACTACTACAGCTATTAGTACGACTGCTACTAGTACTACTGCTACTTCAAATACTGCCATTACTTTTACTACTACTACTACTACTGTTATATTAAATACTACGACCACTACTACAGATATTACTACTACTACTACTGATACTAGGCTACTACTTCTTCTAAATACTAATACTTCTTCTAAATACTAATACTTCTACTACTAATGATACTTCTACTCCAACTGCGACTTCTACTACTACTTATTCTTATACTTTCAAAGCCTTCTTCTTCCTCATACTTTCAGCTACAGACACCATAGTTAGACATTTCAACGAGAAGGTTTTTCAGCAGTGCAGTTTAAATGCTTTCGGGCTTTTTCAGACAGATAGTCTCCCATTTCTTAATTTTCAGCAATTTTTTCACAATTAATTTCAGCTTTCAGCATTCCAACGCATTTTCAGCAGGAAATGCTTTTTCTAGTAATTTACTACCATAACATACAGAACGTATACATTCATGGATTATCTCACACGTCTGCTTAATTTCCCATGTGGATGAGGAGGAATTTGATCATTCCGTCTTCTAAAGCTGTCTCAGCCCGTCATGTTTTTATCCCACAGAAAGATGAGAGCGATGTGAGAGGAGTCCGCCCAGGAAGATTGTTAAATGTGGACATTTTATTTCTATAAGGGCACAAGGGAACCTCCGCAGGCTATTATAAAACTGTGTGGTTTCCAACAGGCTCTTGGTGTCCGCTGCTGTCTGACTGTGGATTTAGGGCTTGGTAGCGTGGCATGGGCCCTGCCCGGAGGGTACAGTCTATAAGGCTGCAGCTTTCACTACCAGTGTTAAACATGTTGTATGATATCTTTATTCGTCATAAACTACACAGTTGCTCCACTCTTACTGATTTTATTGCTCATCTACAATATTCTTGTTTTGCCCAACTGGTGGCCGTTGCTGGTGTTCTGCACCCACTTAAGACTGAAGCTGATTATACTTATATTATAAAGACACTGCATGTTGACTGCATGCAGTTTTATTTATTATTTATCAAATTTATATTTCTATAAAGAAACTCCTGATTTTTTTTACGTAGAAGATGAAACTGATCAGCTTGGTCACAGGAAATGAGAGAACCTTTCTCAGGTATTTAAAGCTGCAAATATCAAAGCTTTCACTGGCTATCAGTCCAATAGTATTTCACTAACACTACGGTAAATACAGTGTTAGTGATACTGAGTATTACAGTACAGCCAGGCAGGTATTTTAGATTATTGTAGTGGACTTCAAAGACCGCTGCAATTGAATTTACTTTGACCAAATTAGGCGGCCAATTTCAGAAATTTAGCAAATGGAATCATGTCATACGATGAATCTTTATTGTTGCCAAGGTGGAAATTTGTCTTTTGCTCACCAGACACAACATCTCTATACAAACACAGGCTTTACAGACACAAATACAGCTCTACCTGAACTTGTAGCACTCCCTCTTGTTGTTAACAAAGCCCTCAGCCACATCCCTGGGCACCAGAAACTCCAAAGAAGCACCTGTTGGCTCCTCGTTGTCCACCGAGTACACCTGAGGGAGCCAGAGACAACAGCAGTCAGTCCTCTGGTGGGACAAGACTTACGGACTCCTGTTCATCATCGCAGGGCAAGGCAGGGCGCTAGTTTACCAGAATATTTGGACAGCACTTTAGAGTAGCCATAGGCATTCATTACCCTTTTAAAAGCGTTGTCTCCTATATGTTCTTTGACCGTTATGGTACGGGGTATCATGCAGTGCATGCAGCCCAACTTAAACACAAAAACTGTCGAAAATATAAGTTTGGCCACTTGTGGTTTGGATAATGCAAGCCTTCAAATGAAAAAGCTGGAGTTTATGAAGCATGCATCCTGTGGAAAGCAATAGAACGAAAACAAGCAATTATGATCGGTGTACAGTGTACCGGTCAAGCTCTGCAATATCACCTCCGCTCAGCGTCACCCCAGGGGAGAGGAGAAAAGCTGTGGAACATTAAACCGATATAGATTGAGCTCTAGCAGCGGAGCACATTCAAAGCGAGGGCCGGCTGGGTCAATCCAAACACCCGCAGCCCATATGTTTCGGACGGACACTGATGCAATTACAGGTCCCCAGGGGTTTCGAGAATAAAAAGATAAGACCTAAATGATTGGATTGTTTTCCACCCTTAAGTCTGGCAGCGTCACCTCCTCCTGACCACCACTGCTCTGCTCAGAAACCTTTAAAAAAAAGCCCCCAAGGAGGAAGCTGTGCTTATTTCATTTTTGCTGGATATTGTCAAGCTCACGCTGAAGTGCCACAGAAACCCTCAAAGTAATTTAATCATTTCGTCCATCAGCTGTTGCGCTCAGACAATAAACAGGGTTCCAGGGAGAATAGTGAGAGTGCTACCAGGGATGTTTGTCAATAATATTATTATTTATATTTTTTTACATCTGTATCCAATATAGAGGCCACTCATCTGATAGTAGGTGAACATTTATATGGATGTGTGGGGGAAAAAAAGAAAAAGAAAAACACCGGTAGGTTAGTCGATATTATTGTACAAGCTCGCCAGTTTGACACCTAAATTAAGAAATCTGACTCTGGCTCAGTAAGAGTATGATGCAGTTTAAAGAATACATATTTATTGTGTGTATAAAACCTGCATTGGTTGTCACTGGGAACATCTTTACCTGAACTGATTCAAATACAACAACTTGAATATCTAATGTGGTGGGGGGGAAAGGAGTCTCCATTAATCCAGAAATGAAATGAATGGAGCAACAAGGAAAACTTGTAAACATACTGAACATCAGCACAAAATACTAGCTGTTGGCATATTCTGCTCCAATAGACCGATTTAGCAGGAGGTTTACAATGTATGGTCACTTTACCTTCTGATTGTTTTTAGGCTGCTAGTCATATGCACTTTCACATATTTTGCCATGTCACAGCAAGAAAAGCACAGGTGTAATTAGAAAAAACATGAATTGCATTCCATGCAGCTGTGCCAGTTCCAGGGCCCTGGTGCTGTACAGTAGATGATTTAAAGGGTTAATTGATTTATTGGGAGACTTAACGTTAATGGAAGGGAGTGAGCCATCATTACAGGTGTGTTTTTAGCGGGTCAAACCTGTTGTTTTGTGATCAAATGCCGTTCTGAACTGGGAATATAAACCAACGTGCTTCATGACTTGAGAGCCCTCATTGATACGCCAGCTAGCTTAAATAAACATCCGGTCTAACCCAGCATTACCGCTATAGCGTTACACCACATTTTATGTATATGTTGTTTCAGTTGTCCACTTACCCCTGTAGTTTTCTTAGAGGGTTTAATGCGAACAAATATCTGTATCGTCTGTTTCACCATTTCCCCCCCCTTAAAAAAAAGAATAACCGGTCAAGTTTGGTTCCTGTTTCACGTCGCTGGTTAGCTCGCGGGCTAACGCGGACGTTGTGCTCTCTCTAGTTTGATGCAGCCGGTTGCTAGGCGACGGTGGTCTCCTCCGCTGACAAAGATCGTCTATATTTGTGAAGATGATTCTTCAGTGTGAAACAACCGTTCCATCTACCCTGCTCATTCTCTTTTATGCCTAATGACTGATGGCATAAGTCGGAGCCAGTTCAGAGAAGTCCAGATAGGAGTGTGTGTTGGGGGCACGTAAATAACATTGAAGACACTTAGAGGTAAAATAAAAAAAAAGAAAAAAGAAAAACAGGGATGCGTAACTGTTCTATTTTCTTGTGATGGTGGTTATTCTCTAAGTGGGTGTTTTGTGTATTCAAGACAAAAGGTCAGTGACTCATACAGTGATTGACAGGGGTATACAGCACGAGACTACCCACACATAAGATGCAAATAGGTTCAACCACAATTGACGGACTGGACAGTCATGGATATATCATAAAATAGGGCATTTAGCAACGATTACCACATACCTACTGTGTCTGAAGGTACTGTATGTTGCATTAAATAACATTTAAAATACATGTTAAAAAACATGACCAGCAGCAAACCATAGCATTTCACATGCATTTTTTTCTTTGATAAACCACAGGTGCAAACATTCTGTGTTGTGGATATGAAAAATTAGAGAAATCAGACTGCATAATTCTGCACATGTTTTGGGGGGGGGGGGGGGGGGGTGGAATGCAACAGGTACCTTTAAGGTACTTTAATCCTTCAAGGTACTAGCCGGTTTGCATTCACGCACAAGCACACACACACACACACACATGCATCACTTTGCATCTGTTGAATGCACAGACTTAGGGGTGAACTATCATTGCTGTGGTTGAAGTTGACTTTTGAATAATACTGGCAGATGTTATATAATAGCACGGGGATCCACCAGCAGAAAGCAAAACATGCCCTCTCATAGAAACCCGTGAGGAACAGAAATTCACACAGAGCCATATGTCTTGTATTTGGGAAGGTGGGGGGCGTGGTGGTGGTGGGTGCCTTCGACCCTGTCTCCAATGTCTGTTTCTGGTATTTCACCTGAACCCTGTATGCCCCCCCGCCGACAAATATAGCCTTCTCCCAAGCTGCATACCAGCCAGCATAGCGGGAAGGCTGCATGGGTTCATGGTGGCACTTCCTCGGTGCCACAGAAAAAACACTTCTTGAGTGCTGCATTGTTTTCGATATAGTCCTGTGTGTCTTGTTGCGCATGGCTATATCCTACATGCTGATGCTTTTAGTGGGCAGTTTGGTTTAATTGTGTAGATACTCATATGCCAAATTGCAGTACGGTTGCCTCTACAGCATTACTCTCGGACAAAATTGGTCAACCTGCTATAATACAATAAATTCTAAATGAAATACCAAACTACTGCAATAATGGTGCGTTCACACCAAACGCGGCGCAAATTACTCGCGCGAGTAGATTACATACAAAGTCTATGACACGATGCAACAGACACGATGCAACTGGAGTGACGCGAATTTGCGATGGTCCGGGTGAAGTCACGCAAATTCTCGTCAAACGCCCCAAACGCGTGAGTTGAAATTTTTCAACTTCGCCGAAAAAATGGCGTCACACTACGGCGCCTATCAGAGTTGAGATGTTTTTCCTGTCATCACTGGCTTCCTGCCGTTGTTGAATCAGGAAATAAATCCTGTAGCCGTCTGTGTTCACCCAGAGCTCTACGATACCTCATATCAACAGAGACCGGACCAAACTATGTGTATGCATGTGTGTGTGTGTGTGTAAACCTTGCGGAGAGAACTATCTCAACATGAACTCAGACTTTTTACAAATCGGCATCATTACATAGTTATTTCGTCCATTTTTGTCTGTTTATTGCCGTTAAATCACAGCCAAATCAGTTTATTTAGTGTTCATACAGCTGTGGTAAACAGCCGATGTGTGGCTCGCTAGACACGGACCTCCTCCGGATGATGTTATGAACCAGACATGACGGCATTTAGTTTCCCGGGATATCTGGGACTTCCACAACACGTAGTAAGCAGAAATTTAGGTTATCTTTTCCATGGTTGAAGGCGGCTTTCATGCCGATAAGCCACGCCCCCTCTCAGGCGCGTCCAGCGCGATTCACAGGAATTAAAAGAAATGGGCCCCGGCAAGACCGGATTAACGCGGCATAAGTACTACAATACTTGTCCCCTCCGTGTACCCTATACATACTTGTCCTTGTTCCCAAAGCAAACACCTTTATTTCTCATAAAATGAGGTAAAAAGACCACACATAACTTCTTAGAACAACATAAACAGTTTGTCCACTCGCACAGGGATGAGCATTCATGAGAGGATTGGCTCCGAATGGTGAAACACAGCCCCCCACAAGCATTCCTTCAGGTTAGACTGTGTGTGTTTGGGATGTTTTGTGTGTGCAGCCTTTCAGAAGATTGCTGCCGACATGTTGCCATTGCAACAGCAAAGCTCCCGGCCGTCAGGCTCATGCTCCTCACCACGCACGGCTAACCTATGGAAACGAAAGCTAACGAAAGCTAACCCTGGAGCAGTAAGACAACTTCAAACAGGTAGCGTTTTCACGGGGCCGCCGGGTGCAACACGCCCTCGTGGCACCCATGTTGGAGTATGAGCAACCGACTAAACCCTCTCAACGGACTCCGGATCAGTTTGGATGCAAGCCATGTTGATACACATAAGATTCACACTCTAGTTTTTACCAGATACATGTTAAGACAAATATACTGTAGGTCAATTTGCTCAATGAGCCCAGAGAATAGAACTGCAGTCGTAAAAGCTGTTTGTTCAGGTTATCTGACAGTTTCAAGCCACAACTGGCAACATCTTATAGCCAAGGGCAAAGGTGGTGAAGTCTTCTGTGCCACACCATCTAAAGTGGAAACTTTTCCCGTTTCATTGAACAGGTTATTAAATGTATCTTTGTCTTTCTTTGTGTTATTTCTGAACCTCCACATTGTCTACGCTCATCCAGCATTCAGTAGCTTTACCTACGAAATATAATGGGCTGTAATTCTTAGATATCACATACAATCAATTTGTATGTAATCCAGTAATCATAAATCAGGAGGTAAAACCTCTATAGCCCACGCGGGGTGGGCGGGAGGGGTGGTGAATGGGTCAAACCACAAACCGGTTTTTCACCCAAGAGGCGGCTGTTTGTTTCCCCGTGGAAAAAGAGAAGTCTGCATTGATTTATTTGTCACATAACCTGCTTACTTCGGTAACGGCACTTCTGTAGTTATTTCAACCCAAACCGCGATCTTTTCTGAAACCTAACTGGTTCTGTTGCCTAAACCTAAAAGTTGTTTCCTGTGAAGATGAAAGTTTATTTTGAAGAGACTGCATCTGTGCAGCGAGCGGAAATTGACACGTGTTGCTGGACTTTCGAAGGAAAAACGCATGAAAAATGAGGAGTAACTTTTTGTGAGATATCATACGAATGGTTGTATGAGGACACTTTGCTATGCTTTACATAGAAAGTCCCTCAGAAAGTAGTGCAGTCACGATATGTTGTTCATATGGTTGCCTATTTCATAAAACAGCTCCACAGTATGAACCGCATGTGTTCCAGTGGGACCAAAGAGGGGATTTCTTGCTCCTGTGGACACTGGAGCTGGGGACAAAATCTAGAATATTGTGTGTGGTGTTAGTGAGAGAACCCTACGTTGACATAATCTTTCACAAATGTGCAGATTATATCACATAGCCTTTTCAAAAAGAGAAAGTGCCCGTGAGTTCCATGAAGGAAGCAGCCATGTCCTCTCTCTCCAAAACAATTACATAGTTAAATCTGTTTCCTTGACAGAAAAGCGCAGGCAGTACACACCAACCGAGGGCTGGACTGGGCTTGTTAGGGAGCTGTGAACTTTTGATTTTTTTTATTTCCTGTTCATGTGTTGTCTTCAGCTGTGGTTTCACCCCAGAGGAGGCAACCAACTGGTACTGCACGAGTTCGACGCACGGACACGTACTTCAAAATCTGGATGCAATACATTTTTTACTCCCAACCAATAAGTCACAAACACTCTTATTTGTTTTCACCTGTAAGTTTTCCATGCGTGCAAAATGATTTCTAATAATTCTGATACTTTGACTCTCTTTCATCTCCTTGTGTTGGGTTCACAGGAAGATCAGGTGACAACAGAAAGTATCAGAGTGGAATTGTCGCCGCGGATGATTACGCACGGTGACATGTGCAAGCATGCACACACACACACACACACACACACACACTCTCACACACATGCTTCATCAACTCTGAAAGGAGTGAGGCATACAGTAAAAGCTATTGATACAGGTTAATGCTACCTGCCTAAAACCAAGAACAAAACTCGTGGAACCTTAAAAGGCAAAAACAACTCTGGCGGCAGAGACAAAAAAACAGTTTTTTCAGTCCTCTCTGCCAGCATTCGACACCTTTGTCTCGAAGCGCTGGCCTGGCAGCTAATCAAAAAGGTGTGCTGGGTGTGAGGATTTCAGCTCCGGCTGGGAGTGTGTGTGCAGCACTCGCTCGACAGACTTTAGCTATGTGGTTGCGATTTTGCGTGGATGTTTGCAAAAGATGACCCCGTACCCGCCTGTTCTATACAACAGGATCCGACGTGCTGCATGTGGGTCAAAGTGTAGGCTACTTCTCATGCAGTGGAGATCTGGAAAAAAGAGAGAGTAGAAAAGAACAGAAAATAGAAGATGGAACATTTGTTGTTTCTGCACAGACGTTGCATAGGTTGTCACATCAAGGTTCCCCGGTCACATCTGTATAACATTCAACACTCATTTTTACTTGTGGGGGGAGATAACTGGTTTCTCTTTGTACTCAACCGGAGATCAGAAACGTGTCAGGTGCTTTTGGAAAGTGTTCAAAGAAAATCTGGATGAACAGGAAGGCAATCCATGCACTCCAAAATCTTAGAACAACAATTAAGGATGTATTAAAGATCCTTTGTTGTAGTGGCCAAATCATAAAAAATAAATAACACGTTGGAACCACAGGTCTTTGTCAGGGCATTTATCAGACTTCACAGGTGTGGCCTATAAACAACCAATGGGAGAAGATCACATGACCTGGATGATAACATGACAGGTGAAACTAATTGAAAGGAATGAGACGTGATAGCAGTGGAAACTGCTCACGGCAAGGTCCGTGGAATGACCTTAAGTAACTTGGTCATGATCTCTGGAAAGGGATTTTGAGTTTTTTTAACGTTTTTTTCCGGTTTATGGCTTTGAGCGCTATAAACCGAGTGCCATGTACGGTCAATATCTCTGACGCGCTGCAACTCAGACCACAACAATCTAGATTGATAAATTGCACCGCATGTAAGAGGGGAAAATATGTATTTTCCACTGTCCCTTTATGACGAGCATACATTAATGCATCCGGTCAATTGATGCAAAAAGCCTCCCTCTGGCTGACTTTCCTGTCCCCCCTAGAGGGTTTACTGTGCTCAGTGCCCTCTATGCACAGGAGGAATCAGTTAGCCATGGTATGATCTAGATCTACATGGCGTATTTACTCTCAAGGTCTTTTACATCTCCTCACAGGAACTGGACGGGCGGTTAGCGACCAAAGTGCTGTTGCAGTTAATTAAATCAATTTGTCTATGAGTTCTCTCTGTGTCACTTTTAAACCGCCACTTGCAGCACCGACAGTAGCCCGCCAACCCGGTGCAAGCAGCACACAGGCAGTATGTGGGAGTGTTTCTCCGTGTGCGACCGTATAAATGCGTCCATGGGTATGTAGGCTGCTGTAAATTTGAACATTATCTGTGAGTGGGGAAAAAAACAAGCTGTAAACTCTGCGCCCTCCGCAGCTCCTGACTAATCAATCCCTGAGGAAAGCCTGCTGGAATGTTTTTGATTCGGCCAGGCCTTTATTACAGAGTAGGGGAAGATGATGCTTCAGTTTAGTCGCTGCCTCTCTGTGGCTTAGTGGTTGAGGTTAGATAGATTCCATAGGATGATGTGTTGCTGGGTGACTGTGTGTGTGTGTCATCCCAGTTTTGTCTGAGGGTGGACACATGAGGCTTAGTGGTAGATTGCTCCTTTAACCAAAGGGGGCCGATTAGAGACAAGCTCCTGCTGCTACGGTACCTTGCTTATACTGTAAAGCCGCTGAGTGTCATCACACAAGCACACACACATGGAATAGGCATACACACATGCTTACACACGCAATGGTGGATGGAAAAGTAAAAAATCTGTTTTTTGAACACTGGGAACATGGTGACCGCCCATCACGTGCAGTTGCCTTCAGAAAGATGTAAACCATACATTCAGTCACATTTAGTGTCTCAGCATCGCGGGACGCAGCTCGCGTTCACGCAGCTATATTGAGTCAGCCTGGCTAAAAATGTTCATTTCTAACACCAGCGCCTTTGCAAGAGAGTTATTTTCAGAGTGAATTACGTGGTCGCTGTGGTGAGAGGAGGTCAGCCCATGCTCTGACCTATACATGTAAGTTAGCGTGTAGGGTGCATGGATCCTATTTTTACCATGTCACAACCGGTCTTAAAAATGTTCAGCATAGTGCCAGCAATAACGGGTCCGGAGCCCACACTTGCCAGCAATGCACTAGGGTCCCCATACAGCTGCATAAGTGTGTGGAGGAGTTTCAGAACACACCAAGTTACACTCTGTTAAGGATGTCACCCAGTCACAGTCACACGGTGCAAATACTAGGAGTGTACTGGGAGGGGACTACACGATGCAGGACAAGTCTGCTTTTCTCTGAAAACTTTGGCAACACAGCAAAAGGAACTAGTACACCAAAAAATGTCAGTTCATTTATTCACATTACATTTCTAGAAACTGTCGTGCTAAGAAGGGATGCTTGGGGGATGATGGAATGACGGGCAGCATTGATAATGCCCTGGCCAGCGAGTGGCTTTGCTGTGAGAAATAGATCTACACCTTTTTGACCACTTTTCAGAATTCTATTTTATTTTGCCTGCGAATGACCGGTGAAGTTAATTAATTACAAACAAAGAATAACACGCTTTCAGGTAGAGTCAAGTCATTATATCAAATCTAAATGAAGAGACTGAAACATTGTTTTATTTTAACTGGCTAGATTCTTTCATTATCCAAATTGCTTGTCCTGTTCAGGGTTGCTGGAGCCGATCCCAGCTGACATTGGGCACACCCTGGACAGGTCGCCAGTTCATCGCAGGGCACATATAGAGACAGACAAACATTCACACCTACGGGCAATTTCGAGTCTCCAAATAGCCTAAACTGCATGTATTTGGACTGTGGGAGGAAGCTGGAGGGAACCCACGCTGCAACGGGGAGAAGATGCAAACTCCACACAGAAGGACCACCCGGGATCGGGGATCGAACCCGGGTCCCTCTTGCTGTGAGGTCACAGTGCTAGCCACTACACCACCGTGCAGCCATAAACAGATAACACTAAGGCTAGCTTGCTAGCTTGCATAACAAGGTGCATCAGTATTTCACGTTAACTGTATGTTAATTGGGATGTTAATTTGGAATAGCCGAATGCATTTGTGTATAATGTACTTAGCAGATAAAGCAGCCAACTACTTGGAGTGCCTTTCATTGCTAAATAGCTGAACAACAACGTGGTAGGAAGGTGGCCATGCCCTTAATCTTTGGTATCTTTTTTTAAAGATAAGATGAGTTAAAACGGGTGAGATATGTAAAAATGCACCCCTGTACAGTTGTAAACATGTTTATTTCTGCTGTAAAGTTGGGCATTTTAAACATGGCGGTCTATGGGTATTGACTCGCTTTTGAAGCCAGCCTCAAGTGGCCATTCATGGAACTGCAGTTTTTGGCACATTTGCGTTGGCTTCATTCCTCAGCACTGGAGGTTACAAGCATAGATCTTTTCAAAACAGCAAACTTGTGACATGCAAAATGAAAACAATAAGAAATTACATCTATATATATAGATGTAATTTCAATCATGGCCAGAAGCAGCTAACCAAAGTGCTGAGTGTCTATCTCCACCAGCAGTGGAGTCCATGCTATTTAAGTCTGGGGTTTCAGCAGCTCCAGGGCACAGTTTTCTGGTCAGTATCTGTGTCCAAGGGAATTCTTTAGGCCTTTGGTTATGTGTTATTCTCTGAGGCTTCTGCCCTCTGTTATGCTAGCTCGGCCCAGGCATATCAGACTTCAGTCTGCATTCCTGAAATACAGTATATGAATTTCCAAGAGTCCAAGACCAACAATATTGTGGGATGGATTTGGGGATGAGCAAGAAGTCACGGACAGGGTGACATTTAGCTTCTTTTTTTTGGTGATCCATCAGCATGTTTGTTTTTCTGTCAGTGCGAAGACCAGTCAAGGAAATATGAAACGGAGAAGTGTATGCTGTAGAATGATCCATTTAGGAATGTTTTGCTGTGCTGCGTTTGCTGAAAACTAAATGAGTTCCGTTTCACGGCAGCTTGCAGAGTAACACGTAGTCTTTCCACGAGGCATTCGCAATGTAAAATACAATCCAGAGTAGGAAGAAAAAGGCTTATTTTATGTTTAACAGCATCCCATAACATTGAAATGACTTTGTCAAGCAATTATTTGTTATGATGGTTACTTAGGAGAAAGATGAAATGAAAGGTGAAGGCAAACCGAAGAAACATTTTCTTGGTAGCATTTAAAGGACCAGTGTGGAGCTTATAGTGGCATCTATTGCCAGAAATGGAATATACTATTCATTATTATGTTTTCATGAGTATATAATCACCCAAACTTAATACCTTACCACCTTAGAATGAGCGTTCATATCTTCATGGTTCCTCTCCACGGAGTCCGTCACGTTGCACCACCATTATGTCTACGGTAGCCCAGAACGAACAAACCAAGCGCTGGCTCGGGAGAAGACCTTTTACATGTTTACGTTGCAAACGCACCTGAAGGCCACCGTAGGTTCTGCTATTTGCTTGAAAAGGGAGGGGTCACTGCTAATGTCACACTGTGAACAACATGAAGTGATAGCGTCGGTATCTTTGCTGTGCACCTCGCAGTGACTTACTCAGCCTCGTCTTTGTCCTCAAGGATGAGTTACATTTCCGGCTATCAGTAAACATTATCATATCACATAACTTCTCTTCGGCCTCCTGGTACAGCTTTGTAAAAACTCATCAAAGTAATTCCAAAACTATTGCCGGCGTACGTCTCATGCATTTTGCCTGGAAAATCGGTTGCATACCTTCTCCTTAGCAACTCTCGTGCTCTTATTTTTTAGCCAGTGGGGATTTTTTTGTTTAGACCAGTGTTGCATAATGGACATTATGTCAAGAGTTTTCATTGATCAGAGCCCAGCATGCCCCTCTTGTCTCTTACTTAAGACCCTTGGAATTCATTCTTGAGCCATTTGCGTAAATATATTTCTTAAGTAATTACTTTCTTCTTTCTCAATTCCTCAGACATTTCTGTACATTTTTCTGAAAATGTCTTTGTTTGTGAATTTATTCTTGTGGAAAAAGGGGTGTAATTCATTCACTCAAGTACAGATGCAAGGGAATGAACACACACACACACACACACACACAGGTTTGGCTGTTTGATGCACTTCAATACAGTACATGCTTGTCAAGTGACTCTCCCTCCCTCCGCTCCTTCCCTCCTGTCCGTTCCTTCCATCCGCTCCATCTATCTATCCCACCTGCATGTGGTCAGGAGTTTGGACGGCGGGCAGGGACATGGCCGGTGGTCCTGCCGGCTTTGTGTTGCTGGCCTTGGGGAAAGTGGGTGGATTAGGCCTAAAACGGGGCTAAAAGGCCTGGAGCTAAACCACTTTAACTGTACAATATAAATAGACCAAACATGGATTTGTCAGAGTCCACATCTCCACCTCTCAACTGTCAAGCACTAGAGGGCACGAAGGATAGACGACAGCAGAGAGAATGTGGACCTGATGAAAACACGGTCACGTTACTGAGTGGACTCGTGAACTCTGAGGAGGGAGCGGGAGAAGAAGCATAGGGAGTGCAGGAATGGTGAGAAAATAGAAAAGATAAAAAATGAGAGACAGGGTTGAATAAGCTCCAGAAGAATATTTGAATGACAAACGTGGGTTGCTGTAAAGCGTTGGCGACATTGGCAGAATTCCTACAGTAAATCCATTCCCCCATGCCCCCCCCCCCCCCCCCCCCCCGAGCGCAAATCCACTTCCCAACACAAGCCAGGTCCAGGTGATGGTTCAGCACACACACACAGCATTATGCAAGCAGTGCAGGGAATGCTAACACGACGAGCTGAGTGGGAATTTGACACGAAAGCCCCCCCACCCAGTAGGTTCTCCGAAGTCCTGCTGCCGTGGAGGATTCTAGCATTCAAGCAGCACGGCAGAGTCACAATGAAATACCTTTCGGTGCTGAACTCCGCTGCCTTTGAAGTCCCATTCAGCACCGGGCTGCGTCGGGGCTGCCGTTGTTGCATGCCATTCCTCACACACAATAAAGCTGTGTTATGTCACTGTGTTAGCCCTGGCCAACCCCTGTGATGTGTCACACCAGAGGAGGCCGATCCATGCTCGCAACAACCAGGCCAAAAGATTTCTGCTGCTGTTGTGAGAAAAACTTATCTCCCACACTCAGAGCAGATTTAAGAGGACAACGAAAGCTCTCAAGAGGCGTTTAGTTATATCAAAAGCAATAGGTTTATTATCAACAGAGTTATGCAGCCCAGCAATTCAACATGCATGGGTTCTAATAGCTTCACTCTCAATCGAGATCTGCCATAAAAAACGCTTGAACACAGCAGCGCAGTAATTGATATAGGTACCTCTTATGGAAGCCCATTGGTCAAAATCAAAGAAGCAGGCGGAGCTTGTTTGTACAAGTAGGCCACCTGGTAGGAGCCTGGACAAATCCGTCCACACTGGCCCGTCTCAGAAGGCGTGGTCATCTGTCAGTGTGTATGAAATGTTGTCGACTGCAGGGGGGGGACTGGTTTAATACAGCCCGAGGCTGTTGGGCCTACCCTAAGATGGCGGCACTGCCCTTGTGACGCAGTTAAGCCAGTAATCTTCCACTGCTGTTTCTCCCTCGCCCTACCGTCTCATATGAGTATTGCCTGAGTAACTATTAAAGCTTAGTGACTATTAAAGCTGCTGCTATAAAGCTATTTTATCCATACTAACTGCGAAACAGTAGAAGGTGTAAAATATTACACCTTAGAAGAAATAAGATTGCATATTTTTATCAATACTGCTAAAAATAGTGCAGGAAAATCAGCTTGGATGTGTGGCGAAAAGCCACAAAGTGGTTTTGGAATGCTGTACCATTTTGATGGAAATATTATTGCTATGCACTATTGACCACTTGGTTACATAATGCTGTAAATGCAAACAGTGTGACTATAGCAGACGTGTCTCATTGTGTCATTCAGGCCCAGTACATGGGTCATTTTTTAAACGTAGCTCTTTCTATGTGTTTTGCCCTTGCGTCTACACCCAAACGGCGTTTTGTTTGTGAAGATTTTTTGAAGGCGACGTGCATCCAAGAACGGCGGACGTGGCCAAATAATAGGACTTTTTACATGTTTACACATAAAGGTTCAGTTACTCTTCCACTATATTGAGGAACAGAGGCACCAGAATGCGCTATGGAGGTTGGGGGGGGGGGGGGGGGTTAAAGTTAGGGTAAAGTTGGGTTTAGGTTAAGATTTAGTTTAATAGGAATGGGGACAGTTCACTCAGGATATTTCTAGAGCAACAATGGGTTTGTGTATTGATTAGCAGCAACGTGTCACTTTCAATTAGGCCACACTGAGGAGATTACACCCTGTGTGTGTGTGTGACAATGCTGCTTTATTTTTTATTTCTGCTGCACAGGGCAATGAAAACTCCATTTTGTATGTTGAGAAATCATCGATATTTCTGACATCGGCGTCCATGTTATGGCTTTGCAATGCTTTTAAACTCACCGCACACACCAACACATGCACACGTCACCTACACAATGTGTTTGGCCATAAACCGAGGAGAGGATGGCAGCCGAGACGGAGCGAAGAGACAAATGAAGGGAGACTTCTTTGATGACAGCCAGGAAATGAAAGGCAGCGTATCACATGAGGCAGAAATAGAACAGAGAGGAGGCTTATTGATTCTCAGATTTTGTACGATAGTCATCACAATACATATAGGGAAAAAGAGAATGATGGGGGGGTACAGATGACTTTGCATCTAATGTAGAAGTTTTATTGTAGGTGTAACTGAGCTGCATGTTCTCCTTCTGCCTTTCACCCTCCATTACAGAGGTTACAGGGAGAAAATAGGTACTACGTGTGTGTGTATGGGTGCGGGGGGGTGTGCGTGTCCACATGTTGCCATGGCTAATTCACTGACTGAGTTTTGGGGGTCAGGCTAAAAGGCTCAGGCTAAATTACTGACAGAGTGTCATTATCTGACATGAATCGAACTCCCCTATGATATACTATCTGCCTCTGGATTATAGATTTGACCTGCCCGTGGTTTTGCCAAATTTGAAGAGATTAATCGAGGCCCCTTGCCTGGTTTTCTCCCAGGGGCCGAATCCCTCGCTTCCACTGGATAATGTCATCTGCCAAGCCGCCGAGGCTCCCGGGCAGCTCTATCGACTCCTGAAACTTCAGTCCAAGTGTAGACGCAATTATTTCTAGGAAGATGCTGAACTCGTGAGCTGTTCAAAGTCACAATTTAGGAGAATATGCGTAGTAAGACGGCGCATATATTTGGGTATCTGGAGTGTCTACCAACCCACAAACTGTGAAATAAGACGAGCCAGTCAGCTTTTTGTGGACTGCCTCGATCTGAAAACATGACTGCATTCCAAATCGCATACTTTTTCTTTTACTTTTCGTACATACTGCAGCTGCCCTCACAACATGCGTACTGTTGCATGCAGTGTGCCTTTAATTGGGAAATATATACATCCCAATTGTTCATATATCAGCTGCGTAGAGGATTGTGGGTCCGAATAGCCAGAAATGCTGCCAATGGTTTGCGTACTGAAAAATTTGACCGGATGTGGTAAGTCATCATGGTATTTCCTGAGACATACTATGTATTGGGACATACTAAATATTTCCCTGGCATGCTATTTAGTAAGGTAGTGTGGGTATGCGTAGCATGTGATTGAACAAGCCAATCCGATTTGGCTCCCCTTCCAATGTCACATGCAGGCTCAAAGCAGACTGGGCTGTTTTTGGAGGGGGTCTTAAAGAGACAGGCGCTCAAACGGAGAGTTTCAGACAGAAGGCGAATACATTTATATAAAGACAGACCTTGTGAGAAAAATAATGTGTTTTTTGACCATTAAAGAATGTAAACATGTTCTAGTAGAAACCCAGTAAATGAGGATTTTATTCAGTCAGTGAGCACAAATCATGCAGCCACACTATTATGTACGACAGTGTTAAATAGTGGTCTGGGCTTTGGAAATGGTTTTGCGCTAACAGCAGGAAGGTATTTAAAGCATCCCAAACAATGCAGGTAGCTGCTACTTTCATTTCGACACCAGCTTGCCGTAGGTTTGCTGTCATGAAATACCATTCCTCTCTGCCCCTGAAGATGTAAATGTAAATTGTCTCACAGCAAGCCTTGTTTCATGCTCAAACATATGAAATTAGTATTGATGTCTGAGTATGAGCCCAGGTCATAGTGGATGCCCAGAATTTGCAATTAATGAAGGATTACGGGCTGCGAGGAGATCAAAACACAGCCAGTCATACTGTTTCTTCATATTTCAGAGGATTAAATGCTTAGCAGCTGGAGGAAGCAAGACCTTTACTCTAAAGTTTACTGGATCTTATTTCGTTGGCAGACATGGGAGCTGTAGTACGTTGCAACCTGTTTGAGTTGTTTTCCAGTATATATATATATATATATATATATATATATATATATTTCTGTAGGATCTAAGGTAATAATTTCACATGCATGTTAGCTACTTTGCAAACACGCGTTGCTCTTTTCCGACAGGGAGCATTTACCAGAGACGTGGACTTGAGTTACTTTTTTGATTGCCCCTTGACAGAAAAATAAATGCTTGTGTTATATATTCAAAAAAATGAATATGATCAAGAAGAAAATGATGAAATAAACAGTCTTAAAGCGACTTCCCTGTGGACAAAAACGGTGGTGTTTCCAGGCACCAGAGTCCCTTTAGAAAACATGAGACATTCGGCTGCAGTGGGGCCTGGCAGTCTGCTACGCTCAGCCCTGGTCCTGGTTCTCCCGTGCCTCCCTTCCCCTCCAGCAATACGGCCTGGACCTCCAGTAGCTTGGTGACAGGCGGAGTAGCAGGAGGGGGGGACTTGACTCTGGACTTGACTTGGGACTCGATTTGGGACTAGATTTAAGACTTGACTTGGGACTAGACTTGGGACTTGGCTTGCCTTAACTAAGGACTCAAATTCACTTAACTCTGCATAAACTGTGACTTTCGAAGAAAGGAATACTTTGTTGGTTCACGTTAGACTCATGCCTGACATTCACCTGCGCTGCAGTTACATGTTATTGGCTGCTTGGTTATTTATTGGTAGCAATGGAAACATGAAACAAAACAATGGAAGCAAGATAATGAATTGTTCACACACACACACACACACACACACAGCGAGACAGACAGAGTGCGGTAGCTTTAAGAGCGGAGGCGTGGTGCTGCCTGCTGTGTGACCGACTTACCTCCCCACGATCATTCGCCTCCGCGTGAACAGCCTCGCACGGTTCGGAGCTGGGCATCGGCTCTCTATTTCGTTCGGCCCGCCGCGGGACTTTCGTATCGCGTTCACGTGGTGACAGCGACAAAGGGGGATTATTGACACCGATCAGCAAATCGTTTCTCCGCAACGAAACCCGGAGGTAAGTTGTGCAATGTCACTGATGAAACCGCAACGTGAATTGGGAACGGGTACCTTGTGATGGTGCCTCTAGCCCCTCCAGGGATCCATCGGCTGGAGAGAAAAAATGGTCACGCTGAGGTCTACACGGCACGGTGAACGGGGGCTCTGTGTGCTGCGTGGGGTGGTTTTAACGTTATAAAATAAGATTGATGAGGTTTAAGGTGAAAATGTGTTCGCCTGGCTTGGCTGCTGTTTTTCTGCTCATCACGCCAATTAAGATCCAGCACCTGACGCGAAGCCTATAGACATGAATATTAAAGGGGTAGCATGGTCATCCGTTACTGGCCACATTACATCGACATTGCTTACTTTAGACGCAGTTGTGCGCATGACAGCCTGCCTTCACTGATTCTTTTATTTTCTCTCTCTCTCCCGTTTGTTGATAGCGGGGTTATTTTCACGTATTGATACCGATGTGCGTTGTGACGCCGCGCCATAGTCGGGTTTCACAGTTTGACCTCGATATTATTATTATTATTGTTATTGTTATTGTTGTTATTATTATTATTATTATTATTATTATTATTATTATAAGCGCGTAGTTCCCGTGACCATCCAAGGAGGGCGCTGCGGCCCCTCGGCTGCTCCCTCATCGCAGCGGCGCGTCTGTCATGCTGCAAGAAATGTCTACTCATAAAGATGCGTGGGTGTTGTTCAGATCAAATGGTTTCTTTTTCTGTTTGAGTTAGATTCGCCCTACTTTTTATTTTTTTTTAAATTTTCTGAGAAATTTCAATCATGAATTCAAAAGTAGTGTATTGCGCACTTTTTAAAAGTACTGCTATATGAACAAAAGTGCAATAACATTTGGTTTGCAAACACTTTAAACAAAAGGTTATTTTTAACAGCAGTATTCTCTTTACACATGTAGCAGTTATAATACAGTTATAATGATTCTGATAACAGATATTCAGCCGGTGTTCACAACTTTATTTTCATGTGTGTAAGAGATGCAATCTGAAATATAACTTACACCTTGAAAACTGCAAACCTATCTACGTCATGTGTTTTTTAAATTTTTTTTATAAATTCTCAGTAGCGATCGCTAAATGATATGCTTATTATACATATTACAAACAAAAACACTTTAAAAACTCTAAAAAAATAATTTAAATGAATCATTTATTTTTTGGTGTTTTGGTCAGACACATATGCAACGCTGATTACCGTAATATGTGTGTTATTTGTTATAAATGTAGGTTGGTAGATAGAGGGTGATAAGAAGCATGGACAGAAGCACAGAAGGAAGTGACTCCACACAAACACAGCTGTTCAACTCTCGCTGCCAGGTTCTTGTGTTAAAAATGTCTGCTTAATAACAAATAAAAAAACGGCATTAACGCGCCATAAAATAATCACCAGCGTTAATTAATGAATGCGTTAATGCGATAATAACACAATAACTTGCCCAGCACTTATATATATATATATATATATATATATATATTATTTGGAGATTATTTTCTTGTTGGCGTAAATGCCTTTCAGACTCAGTACCAGGACGAATGACTTGCGGTGACTATGCTTGTAGCGGGCAGCCATCCCTCTTGAGCTAAATGTGGCTCCAGCAGCCTGTCACGTTTCCACCCAGACACCATCAGCCATGTCCAAAAATTGCTCATCCATACCTCTTAAAGCCCACACTGCCTGTGAGTTCATAGGATGGCATTTAATCCGACTGAACATCTGGCAGTGATGCAGTATTGGCTCATCTCGGTCAGTTGTTGATGCTTTACGAGCACAGCACCATGCTAGGGACAGAAATCATCCCCCCCTCCTCCTTTTCCTCCACACACACACACACTCAGACACACACAGACAGTGTGGCCAATTTAGCATCTGCTGCATTCCTCCTACTGGATCAAAACTGTGCTGTCTGGGAGCGTCATGCCACAGTACAGTGATCACAAACCGTTTTTGTGGCGACAGTTCCGAGAAATAATGATAAAAAAATCCAAATGATGATTATGGGTGAGAGGATCTGAATGGGATTATGATGTGGAAATTACATTTTAATCATGCTAACCCATTGGGGGTAAGTGACTTGCAGGATTTGTCCATGTAAGGCTGCTGAGGGAGTTTCAACAATGTCTAATGCACATACTTTACAGGCATCAGTGGGCTGCCCACTGAACCCCACAGACTTGTGTTAATGGACAGCAGCAATGGATGGATTTCGTGCAAAGCCCCGCGCTATAGCCGGCTGTATGTCTCTCAGCAGAGCTGCAATCCACTGAGCTTTTAATATGCTTCAAGCGTTTTTCTCAGGTTCAGCTTCACGCATGCAAAATCACACAATATGAAACAGGAATGTTGTCTGTTTACTCCCAAGGCGAGGACAGCTGTTGCGGCAATTTGGCTGGAGTATTTTTAGGTCCACTGTTGATTACGCCGCATGATCTCCTGTCCAGCTACCTGCATGCTCTCAGTAAGGGAGGGAGGGCAGAAAAATATGCGCGACGTCCAAAAGCAACAGGGTCGCTGCGCCGAGGGGTTCTGTCTCTGGCTGTGCCCTTTGCTGACTGAGCGGAGGGAAGAAGAAGTAGAACTGTTGGTGGTGTGTTTCTGTGGGGAGGGATGGCCGGAAGCCTCGCTCAGCTCAGGGCGGCTGCGTGTGTGTGTCACCAGGTATCGCGGCGGCCACTTGCGGCTGTGGTGTGCATCCAGTCAAAACTCCTCTGCCACAAGTAAAAAGGGTGGCGAGCAGGGGAGAGACGGGAGCTATTGTTCTCAACCAGCCACCGATGCAGATGTTGACTCTCTTCCACCGGGGCCAGATGTTTTGGATGGCAAACTGCTCTTGCCCGTTGGGGCCGTAAGGTGAGAATTTGGTCTGGCTGGCAGAACGGGTGGAAGGAGCTGAGGCTACGCCGCTCAGATCTTGGGCATCTTTTGTGCAGCCTTCACTGTAAACACACATCTGCAGCCAATCTGCTGATTAGTTGTGCAATCTGTCAGAGGCACTCAGGATTTGGATTGTAAGAGGTCCAAATGTGACTGGAAATAAATCAGTATGCAGCAGATACGGATCACGTAGAAAGCTCAGACACCATTGCAATTCATCAACGAGCATTTCAAGTCGGTGGCTCCGCCCCAGTCTAGCCTCATAAAAGTTGCATCTAAGAAGTTGGCCAGCACTTCTTTTGCTTCTTAACCCATCGCCGACGCACCGAGCAGCTGCGGTGAACTCACAACGCCGGTCTCTGCTCCAGCCTACTCTGCTGCCTGAGCGGTGGATAGGCACATCCAATGTCACTATGAAAGCACCTGTATCATAGACCTGATTTGGCTGGCATCTTTTATAGAACTATAATTGTTTTTGGAAAGAAAAAAAACATGGAACCGTTTACATTTTGGACTCTAGACCTTTCTCTTTATTGGGGATGCTAGGTCAGATACAGATTTGAACATAATTGTTTGAGGTTGAATTATTTCTTTTAAAATTAGATAATAAATGGCTTTTTTTTTTACCTCAAGCAATTTCCCCATCTCGTCTTTGTAGAACAGGCCCTGGCCTTAGGGACTCATTGTGCAGGGCTTTGCCGATGGGTGGTTGCAACGGCCTCTGGTCTGGTTCTCCTGCACAGTAGCGAGGCTGTGGGGAACCTGAGTTGAAGAGGAACTGTGATATGGCAGGACTACCCCAGTATGCCAGAGACCCTTGGCATCAGATCAGCATGAGGCTTATCCAACTGTGCAGCCGCGCTGATATGATCTTAATGTACATTTGCTGGCACCTCACCTCAATCATCTGTACATCTCCAAGATTTACTTTATCTTTCTGCTCTTCGCATCACTCTGCAGTCTAGTTATTGTGGTGTGTATGTAAAGATATGCAACAGTGAACCTATTCACCCTAATTGCATGAAAAAAACCAACGTCCAATGGATCTATTTAACAAAACAGTGCAAGACACTTTGCATACTTCCGCCGCCCCTCCTTCTTCTTTTTCCTCCTCCTCAATCTGTCTCTATAGTATCGTCTAATTTCCTGTCTGTCTCACCAGACACACACACACACACACACACACGCTCCAAATGTAAAAAACGTGGTTAAAATCTCATAAACCCCTTTTTCATAGACTAGACGCCTCAAGTTCTGTTCCTGCAGCTCTGCACAATGTGTCAGTGTTAGCCAGGCTTTTGTGCTCTCTCGCCGCTGTGGTGTTTTTGGAAACGGTAGCTCGCTGCCTTGACTACCTGATTAGACATGTTGTATAACTTAGAGGCGATTTAAGTCTCGGGTTCGCCGTGCATTGTTCTTAAACTGTGGAGGGAAGCTCATGGCTACATTAAAGGTGGTATTTTGCATTAAGTGTGTGATGGCCACATGATTGGTTGTTAAGTCATATCAGGGCGGTACACACAGGGAGCAGGTGCTCGTGTACGATTGCCTCTTCAATGTCTTGAGGAATTATTCCACCATCACTGGGAATGATTTAGCATTGGGGGTAATGGAGGTTGAGAATATCCTAATACGTCTTCACTTCTTGACATCTCCCTGCCCCCAACCTCCCCCTCCTCATTCCCAACCATGGTCCCCTTTACCCTCGCTACCCTCCCAGACAACTAACTCAATGCAATGGTTATTTCACCCCCCCCCCCCCCCCCCCCCCCCCTGTCTCCATGTAGTTACAGGTAATTAGCCCCCGTCAAAAATACACTGTCGGACTGAGGGTTGAGACTCGGGCATCCGAACCCCTTGCTCCTGCCTCTCTACGCTTGGCTAATATTACCCCGAGCTACCGGGAAAGGGCCAGATAGGTTTTGTCAGCAGATGGAAGGGAGGGAGGGAAAGGAGGGGAGGGTCCCACTTGGGACCTGTGCGCGTGCTACCTCGCTGAGCACAAAGCAGCTCTTTCACATGGGATCTGGAGCACATATGGAATAGTTTATCAAACCTCCAGTGCGTCAGTCCCACGTATTCTCTCGACTGCAGGTTTCCCCCTCACCTCTGCATCTCCGATTCACTTTGCCTCTGAAATTAGCTTGAGAGGCTGCACCTGGAGATGGTCCTCCGTCTGCCCCTTCTCCTCGGTCCTCCTCAAAAACCTGAATCCAACATTACCCTACCACCTTGAGGTTTACTCAAGTGCCCTTAAAAACAAGAGGTGGACCGATTAATCGGTTTGGCCGATTTTTGGCACCAATTGGACCATCGTTATTGGCTCAACTGGGCTCCGTTAGTGGCTGATGGCTGCACAGTCACGGAGGGATGTACATCACCATTATACATAGATTCATACATGAAGTCAATGTGTACCTGAGATATATTTCAATGAAAGTTAACTTTATATAAAACTTTATATAAGAGCTTTATTGGTAATTTATGCTGAAATATGCTGGGCCACTTTTGCTGATCTGTGTGCATGTGATCAACTCCTGTTATCGGCCCATTATTTGGCTTTTTTATAATGCTCAAAACTAACATTATTATATCGGCCTTTAAAAATCCGGTTGACCTTTACTTCACACAATTTTTGGTTTCTTGGATGTTTCTGTTTTGACATTGTGGTCTGTACAGACCATCCAGTGGACATAACTAACCACTAGTGTTTGAACCACTAATAACCACCTGCACTCATCCACGTATGGTGGACTTCCACAGTGATGCCTGTATTCACATTCAAGTTGATGTGTGAGTTAATTGACCGATAGCTTCACCATTGGGCATTTGCAATTAATTGCAGTTGCTGCTTTGAGTAATTTCAGTTAAAGGAGACTTATCGTGCTCATTGTCAGGTTGTGTTTTGGGTTTCTATTAGAACATGTTAAAAAAAAACCCTTTTCTCACACCTCTGTCTGAAATGTTTAAGGGCATGTCTCTTTAAGAACCCTTCCTGAAAAAGCCTCTGATTGGTCAGCTTTTTCTGGTCTTTTGCATCTGCGCTGTCGCCATCTTCATGTCGTCCATGCAGTCGGGGACTCAGTGTGTGTCAACTACAAAGAGTTTAGCGGCACTTCTACCGGTGATTGTATAGTTGTGACATCATAATCTTATTGAAATCCTGACTGCACTGTCTCTGAATACGGGTTGTATGTGTTTCTTAGTTGATTGAGCGATTTAATACATTCACAGTATTTATATAGCACCTACACCTGCTTTGTTATCAAACAAGACATGAAATCTTACTCTCTACAATATACAATCTTTAAGGTTCTATTAGCTTAATTCAAGGACTGCATTTAGTAGAGTTCGCTTGCCTTTCCTTGAATGAATTGGTGTCCAAACAAAATGACAGGAAACCTATTTTAACAGTAATGCAATGCCAGCATGACATCATCTCCACGGCACAGCTGGGTGGAGATAACGGAGCGGCCTGGATGTTTATTTTTTCCCCTTCTGCATTCCAGCTTCTTATTTATAATGGCCGTGATATCCAGCTCGGGGGGGTTACTTCTATAAAAGGAAGTTTGAGGACTTCTGCTGACCAATAAAATCAGGCTTACATACCACATTTTCTCAAGATTTAACCTTTAGATTTTCAGGAGAAGGACCTCAACCACCCTGGAGAAGAATGGCTCGGGTCAAAGACAGTGGGATACATGCCTGAAGACTGGAAACACAAAGCTGTCAGCTCTCTCAGCAGTGTGCTGATTTTGCAACATCCTGGTGTATCCCCAAAGGATTTAAGGCCCTGACATTTTAAGTTTTTGGTCGGTCTGCAATAAGGATTTGTGAAAAATAGCTCTGTAAAATGATCGTCAACCCTATATTTTTGTTGAGAGTAGACTCAACACATTGTTAAATGTGAAAGGTGACCTTTGCCCTATGACCCGGCCCAACTCCCTGGCTGGCCCTCTAGGAATTAGATTGTGTTTACAAAGAGCTGGTCAGTATGTGCTTGATATTTAATTATTTTGACATGTCTTGATTGGGTAGCCAACGGCGTTCGAAAATCTATCTGGAGTCATGTGGCTTTGTTTTGCTTTAATGACAAAGTTCACCCAGTTCCTCATCTTTTGAACTAAGAATTTCCTCAGCTTGCAAACGTCGATTTGCTCCCCGTTGCCGAACTGAGGACAAATCATTTGGCCCAGACCGTCTGCCCTTGAGTTTTCATCTTGCATTATTTGTTGCCCAGGATCAAATCCTCCCTAAATCACCTCACCTCACCGCTAGCAATCCAGATGTCCAGTGGCCTGACACCCCATTTAATGCCTGGCAGATGGTATTTGTAGCGGTGGATTGTGCTGAAGACAGATCACCTTAATGAGGTCATTTACCAATGAACTGTGTGGGTTTGGCTAAATCATCTGGTGGATGCCCATTCCAGCCCTGAGAGTTTCTGAAATGTATTTAAGGTTACTTGCCGGTTAAACATTCCTGGAAGACTGTGAATTCCACTGAATAGCCTTCACAGGACAGTGTTTGCCTACAGAGTGCATTCACCGCGAGGGGCATTTTCACCATGTGGCATAGCATTCACTTCTTTGGGCTGTGTTATTGTAATGATCAGGTCTTCTGCCTCTTTCCGTCCCTCCCTCAGTCTCCTTGGTGGACAGGGGTCCTTTTCGCTGCCCTGTGCGGCTCTATTTGTGTGTTTGATTGTGGGAAAGTTTCTTGACAATCCGTGAGAGTCCCCCGCTCTCTGGACCGGCTTTTCCCTTGGGGTCCTCCAGACTCTGAAAGGCTGAGCGCTACCACCACTCCGAGCCCAACAACACAGTTGATCTTTTCAGAAGAGGGGAGATCCTTCAGGCTTTTCAGCACAGTAATAAAGCCTGGCAAAAAAGCACTCCCTACCAATGAATTACTTGAGACAGGGAGGGAGGGCTGAGATGGAGACATAGATGTTGATGTGACACAGTTTTAAAAATAGTTTTTTTAGGTTTACTTTGGCTACTCTTGCAGAATGTGTTTGCTCCAAAGCTGGATATTGAACCTGAGATAGGTAAAGTTTCTAGCTTTGCAGTTTTTCTAATGAGACTGAATGTTCTGGTTCATGTACAGTGCATGTCAATTGGCTGAGGGAATTACCTCGTTAAACTTAACTTCACCTAACTTTGTGGCTTTTCTATATTGAGATTGTAAATTCCAATTTTCCTTTCAATGCATTCAGTTGCCACTGGCATTGATTTGCTTCCACTTTCACATTTGGATACCGTTTTATTGTCTGATTCATGGGATTCCCCTGAAATACAGGTTTTGTGTCATTCTCACGTATTACGGCAGGAGTGTCACTGCAAGTTCTCAGGTTTGCAATTCCACAATGCCTTGCTTGTGTTTGACTCTATAGTCTTTTGCCTTATGTTTTGATGCTTTTAATGGTTTTATGTGAAGCACTTTGAATTGCCTTGTTGTAGGGCTGGGCGGTATGACCAAAAATGCATATCACGGTATTTTGTAAGACTCTGGCGGTATCACGGTATTTTTTTCCATCTTAAAGCATTAATTAATTAACGCTGAAAAGAAACGGCAGGGCAGCGAGCGGTGAACAGCTGTTTGTGTGGCGTGTCTTCCATTCCGTCACTTCCTGTTTTCTTTACCTACATTCCCCTGGGCCCTAAGCCCCTCCAAGGAAAGAAACGGGATTAGACCGTAGGATTTAGGTGTTATTTATTTATTTATTTATATATTAAATGTTACCCTGAAAATGCACACTCCGGTACAGTAGGTGGCGGCATGCACCTATGCAAGTTGGTTGCCATCCACCAATGGAATTTAAAGAAGAAGAAGCCGCTACATGTAGCCTATAGCTTCTTGTCACTGTCTATGTACATTTATAACAAATACCACACACATTATGGTAATCAGCGTTGCATGTGTCTGACCTAAATACCTTTTGTTGTTCAGTCTTTGTTTATCCTGCATCACTCTTTTCTGTTCTTTAATGTAACGTTACTGCCGCGACAGAGCCTCTCAGCTGTTAGCAGACTGTCAGCGAGCTTTACCCAGCATGCAGTTCGGCGGATACATTTTATAAATATGCAATTATTAGTGCTACAAATTGTTTATCTGTCAGAAACTGTTCAGTCATGGTGTTTTGCCCTATTAACGAGCATTAGTTGTGGGTTGTTATAATAATTGTTATAAAGTAAACCATGACTAGGGGTCCCACTCAATACAGGTAAGACAACTAGCTCCGTCCGTAGCACTCCTAGCAGCGAACAATATATTTTGCTGCCTGTTGTGTCACGGTTGGGTTTTGCATCGTGTGAGTGTGCCTCCTAATCATGCTTATTATTTCCACCTGTGCCAAATCACCTGCCCCTGGCTTTTCCCTTTGCAAACCCCAGTCATCTCTACTCACCTGCCGGCAATCTGCTCATCAACCCTCACCTACTTAGACTCCCCTGCTTGCCCTGGATTATCCTTTGTTTCTTTTCCCTTCCCGTGGACTCCTCGCTCGCCTGTGGTCATTCCCTCGTGTTGACCCTCTCGCCCCACGGTTTGTGTCTGCTTTTGGTGACCAAGCCCTTTTGTGACTTTGCCTTTTATTTTGAGTTTGGATTTTTCTCACTCCCTATTGGAGTTGTTTTTGTTTGCTTGATGCCCAGTAAAAGAGCCTTGCAATTTACATCAACTTGTGTCCTTTGTCTAAATCTGCGCCTGAGTCTCGGATTACTCCTAATCTCACACGGTAAACCGTGAACCGTCACATGTTGAAGAGCAACAGAAGTTGTTTCGGCTCGTCACCGGTATGACTGGAATTTGAAAAATTCATATCCTGGTTCAACCGGTATACCACCCAGCCCTACCCTGTTGTTGGAATGTGCTATACAAATAAACCTTGCCTTGCCTATAGTGACCAGCACATGAACGGCCTGTAATTCTTTGCCGAAGATAAGACAGGCCATCCGGTACTCAAGCCTCCCACCTTGCTGGCGTAACTAATGTGTTTTATCGAAGTGATTTAAGGCTGGAGTATCTTAACCAGATTTAAGATGTAGCTGCATCCCAATCACCCCTCTAATCCGTTGTAATATTCTTGACCTATCCTCATCTGCATGGAAGCCAACAACCATAGTTTGACCCAATGAAGAAAAATCATGCTTCAAACACACAACCTCCCCAGTGATCTCACTTTGTTTAAAACCAAAGAGTGATTACCAAGCAGTAAAACATTTTTTAAGCGAAACACCGTCGTAATTCTTGGTAAGACTTTTGGATTACTAAATTTGGCTCTTCCATCTTCCCAATCATGTAATGACTTTATGGCGCAGTTCAAAGCTCTTAAGTAGACTCGAAAGCCTGACAGGCACTTTTACTGTCTTCTACGGGCTCTTCCCAGCCCCTAATGCAACATCTGAGCTAACTGTGTTTGGGCTTTGAGATGGATGGCTGAATGCAGTTGAAGGATCCGGGAGAGGTAAGAAACGGTTCAGTCTTTTTTTTTTTTTTTTTGAGCGGCTAAACAGACCAACTCCGCCTGAACGGTGGAGCAGAGCCATAGATCCTTCACCCCTGGCACGTTATTTTCAAAAACTCCTTTTTGCCAAGTGACAAACCGCGTGGTTGGTAACAACTAAAGCATTCAGAGGCCGTATGAATAGGGGCCTGTCTCAGGAGAGGCTTGTTGAAATGGGGTGTTTTTATCCCTCCGGAGAGGCAGATTGATCTCGCTCAGGTTTTTTGCACTGGCGCTGCACTTCAAATGGCCAGTTGAAAAGTGAGGCGTTTATTTGTGCCATGTGATCAACTGAGTCCATCGCACAGTTTCATCGTCGGTGGGTGTCCTTCATAACAGGCCGTCCCTTCCACTTCATTATGTCCACCTGTAAGCGGTACAGCTCACTCTGCCTCTTATCACGCTTTTGGTGCTTTCCCCTCAAACCATAATTCTCTCTTTTCTTCTCATCTGTCCTCCCTGATCAATACTGATGTAAAACACAGGTTCTTGTGTGGATTCTGGGTCTTCTTTTAAATTTTTTGCAGATGGAAAGGAGATGAGGAGACAGCCTGTTAAAACAGTTGCCACACCATTACTCCCTCGTGGTAAATATCACATGTGGACGTCAGATGACCTCCTTGGTATTGTTCCCTTGGTTACCAGGATACTGATCTCCCCTCCCTCTTCCAACTTTGCGTCGTGCAACAGCTTCTCGGAGCAGTGTGCTGTTTTTCCACTTGTATAAACCAGGGGACTATCTGCCATCAGCATTCAGGAAGTGCTGGTGTAAACAGACGATGGGATCCAGCAAGGGGAACTCAAATGACCCAGCCATGTCCTAGCAACTATTATTTTTGGTCGCTTCGGTATCCACTCGCATTGTGTTTATAAGGGGTTGTTTATATTTGTTTATGGGTCAGGGCAAACTTGTTTGTGCACTTGTTTGAGATCACACCAGGTTGGAAACACGAAGCGGGGCACATCTTCCTCTTGTTTTGAAGCACCATCGCCGACCATGCTAAATGGCCTGTGATGCAAGTACTGTGGTCACGTAGCTCTCGCCTAACTTGTCGGCACTGATGTTGACTGTGGTTGCCATCACCGGTGGGCTGGTGAAAGGATGAGAGTTGAATTCTTCAAGTGTCAGAATATGGGCGAAATACAGATCCAGAAAGCTAAAAGCTCCACAAGAATGTGTGCCTGTGCTGTTGAAAGGTTCGTCCAGTCAGCAATGGAGTGATGGAGAGAGAACCCACAAGCCATTGCTGTGTGTGCACCAAACAATCCAACTGTTTCAGCCGCGCAGGAATTGGCTGGAGTTAAAGTTACCGGAGGCCAATTTCCTCTATCTGCAAATTTTCATGCAGCGGCATCGGAGCCTGCAATATTTCTTCAGGCAGTGGATTAGAGGAATTTGGCTGACAGATTGGACCCTCGGTGCAGACATTTTAATGCCGCTGTATCAACCATGCACGCGTCTGCTATCCTGCTGCGCTGACAAACAAGATCCCTTAAATGCACAATTCATTGCCAGAGTGATTGGGGCTATTACAAAGGGACGGATTTGAGCTTTTAAAATGGATGGGATCCTTTTCATAAGGTGGTTGTCGGATAGCAAGAGCCAGAGAGGAGTGGAACTTTGGACAGAAGATGAGCTGTGTTTATCGAGGTTAAAGGCCTTGATGAAATATTGCTGAAATAATGAGCACAAATCCAATTAGTTGAGAGATTTTCTAGTGGACTCCAGTGAGCGCATGTGCTTTGGACCTCCTGTTAAGTCAATTTAATATACGCTATTGCCATGATTGTAAACGGTCTGCAACACAGTTACAAGAAAAAAGTTAAAGCAGGAAGATATTTGATATATTCACAGTATCTCATCTGCATCATCTTGCTTTAAAAATTTAAAAAACACATTTTTGAGAATTGCTTTAAGCCTGTTCCAAGCCTTGCCTCTCCCACTCTTCCCCTTCCTTCCACCGCTCTTATGCTGGGCCCCGGATGCATTTGATGGATGCATTTGATTTTGTAGCCGTCACTATGTAGGACGAATAGTCCTGTATCTTATATCGCAGCACAAAAATATATCGCAATGTCAGTTTCCATAAAAGCAGCCCTAACATGCATACACTCCAGTATAGCACACACTGATGAACACACACTCCATCGACCCGTCATTACCTTGCCTTCCTGACATTCCATCCAGGAGTTTGAGGAAGAGGAAAGGGATCTGCGGATCTGCTGCCTGCTGGTCTGATCCGTGAAGCAGAATGGAGGGAAGAAGCCCTGCTGTGATTTGTTTGTCGCCTACATTGGAGCGCGCACAAACTCACTTGGAACACAGTGGACAAAGTATTAAAGCAGACGCTGATCATAAATCTGTCTCGTGCGTTTTGCTACTGGTCAGCGGTGTGCAATACATTTCCCAGAGTTATCTTCTCTTAGATTTTGTTTTCATTAGAATACTTTATTTTTAGCTATGGTGTTCCACTTTAGACAAACGGTTGCAGATATCTCTCCAGCTTGGCTTCTCTTTCTCACCGTTGTTTCCGGTAAAACACTTGGCCAAAGCTGAGTAAGACATTTTGCCCCCCCCCCCCAAAAAAAAAGAACCGTGTCGTTCAAAGAAGGCTGTTGACAGGAAGAGCATGAAGTTGTTGTTGTTGAACCTTTCCCTCGCGTCCTCATCGATTGGCTCCCTTCTTCCTTTCATCCCAGTCTGAACAATCAATGCTCTTGATTATTGAAATGGTTTATAATGGTGGATGTCACGGGAGTTCACAGGTTAGGACCCAATAGCAAGACCACAGGAGACAGAAGTTGATATAAACAGGTTTTATTTAGAATGTGTGTGAAGGTGTGTAGCCCGTAACCACCACGGAGGGCAGAGCGGCGGTGTGTAATCCGTAGAACACAAGGCGGGCAGAAGATGCCACGGGGTTGAAGCGGGTGAAAGACGGTCCGACCTGACAACCCCAGACTGCAGGACCAGAGTTTATATCGTGTCAGGGGAATCGTTAGTGGGACCTGAGTCTGGTGTGTCAGGCTGCAGGAGGTGATTAGCTGAAGTAGGTGCAGCTGTGTGGCCATGGGAGGTGTCTGGTCTGACAGGGATCCTGACAGTGGAAGATGTGAGGTCACCGAGTTCAACTTCATATCACGCCCTGTGGTCATAATAATGCCAGTTCTCACTACAGTCCCCCTGTCTTGGGAGAGAAAAGAAAAAAAAAGACCGACTCATTGTTCTATGAGGGAAACTGAGATGCAGGGAGAGGAAAAGCCACGGGAGGAAAAAAATGCTAACCCACATTTTTGTTGCTGCGTGCAATGGGACGACGACTCCAGGCCCGACCTGACTATTTAGCTTGAATAGCATGTAATCGGAACAATTTGTGTTGATTGTATGCAGCCAGAGCAGATGTGATTAACCCAGATTTGTACTACTGGGGTCATAGTTTATTTTATCGGAGCAGGGACCTCATTACAGAAGCAACTGAAGTCTGGAATCCTATCTTATCTCACTTCAGGAGGACATTGTGGATACTGGTATTGCAGAGACATGAAAAAATATAGGATTGGAATTTAGCTATTACAGAATTTAGGGATTTCCCATGTTAGGAATCCTAAGCAGCTCTGTCTTAAATTCAAAAAAGAAGCTAGCACTGTTGTTAGGTCTGTATTGCAATCACAATGAAGATGGGAACAACATAAACTCAGAAATATACGGATTGAAAGGCTACTCAAGGTTGGGTTTTCTCTTCACCACCAAAACGATTGGTGCCTCTTCATAGCTAAAAATTTAACTCCAGTCTTTTTGCCCACGATAGCAGGCTAGTTAGCCAGATACAAGTGAGAGCCGACGATATTGTGGTTTCTCCTTCTGGAGTAGCCTACCTGTACATTCTAAACATAGATACAGGCATGTCAGTTCGGCTACATCCACACTACTACATTTTCATTTTAAGACTCATAACTTTTGGCAAGTTTCCGCCTGATGTCCACCCTACACTCAGCGTTTGAGAACCCTGAAACAGAGACGTCTAAAGAATGATGTAAAGCTGTTTAACAGCCGCCCTGCGTTGGGGTTTTAGTCGGGATGGGCAGAAACAGACCTCCGAAAATGGTGTCGCTGTTTGATTGGTTCTTATCAGACATGACGTGTCCTTCCCTGATTCGTCACACGATCCTTTCCCGGCAGAAAACAAGTAATTCCAAGTGGTTAATTCCAACATAGATATCGATTTACAAGTGTTGCTGACTGTTGCACAACTTCAGCATTTTATAATGTCATCTGATGCGCGTTCGCTTGGCTCAGATTTTTCTGGGGAGAAATCGCGTCTTTCAAACACCTTTTTAGGAGCACTAAACATCTGCGCTACATTAAAATAAATATAGTGACAAAGTGATGCCTACAATTGAATGTCATCAATTCAAAGTCCCCATCAGTGTAGCAAAACAAACCTGTATGTGTTTTCCAGAGCAACGTGGTGAGATTCCAGCTGATGGGCACTCGCTCACCAAGCCTGCTCAGAGTCTGGTTTGTTAGCTTGATTTCACAAACTGTGTGTGTGTGTGTGTGTGTGTGTGTGTGTGTGTGTGTGTGTGTGTGTGTGTGTGTGTGTGTGTGTGTGTGTGTGTGTGTGTGTGTGTGTGTGTGTGTGTGTGTGTGTGTGTGTGTGTGTGTGTGTGTGTGTGTGTGTGTGTGTGTGTGCGCGTGTGCGCGCGTGCGAGCGGCAGAAAAAGCATGGAGCACTGTGTCACTGAGAAGCCAGATGGATTTCACGGCCACGTGGACGGGCGTGTGTCCCCCGCTCCACGAGTTCCTACCCCAGGCTCAGCTAGCTTTAATGAACACCATCATTTACCCCTCTTGCGGGTAATCGGCACACAATGCCCCCTCACCCCCCATTGTCTCACACAGTAGTAAGATCCATGTGTGTGGGCCGAGCACATTCGCTCACACACGCAGCAGCTTAGAGGATTGTTTTGTTTGTTTTCATAGTTATATATATATATATATACTTAAACTTCTCAAATATGATCCAAGTTGTACTGAAGTGGAATTAATTAATTAATTAATCAGCGTAGCACAGTGGCAGACGTGGTTGATTATTCTGCATATATCTCTGTGCATTGTGACGTTGACAGGAGGGAGCGGAGTGACAAATTAAAATTGTGTTCTTGTCAATCTAGTTTGGGTGTAATCAGGTAATCACATGGTTTGTGTACGTCACATATACCTGATCTCTTCCTGCAGTTATCCGCCAAAGCAGCTGGGCAGTCCTGACCCAGCCCCGCTGAAATGACCTTTTGCCTCAGTATGTTCTACTCAGCCACTGGAGGAAAGCGTTGACCCAGCAGGCAACAGTGTAATCCATGTGACAGTCCACGATAAAATCACGAAGTAACTTTTTTTTCGCGAGCCCCCTTCTCAGCTGGGGAACAGGATGTGGCAAAGGGCTCCTTAACTTGAGGGGATCGTAAATCATTGTAATAACATGTCTGACCCTTCCCACCATGTAGGAGGCAGCTGGACAGACGAACTCTGTGTGGTTGCAGTGAACACGAGGCTCGAGTGATGCTGATGGGTCGAAGGTCGAATGCTATTTGGCGAGTGCAGATATCCTTTTTTAAATTTGCATGGTCCTAAAGTTGTTCTGTTGTGGATGTGAAATTGTTGTATTCTTAATAGTTACATTTTTTCCCTTCCACTATTGGAAATGGTACTTGTTTCCTTCAGCGTTAACACGTGATAGGCTGCACTGGCTGTACCTAGTCCTACTATGGGGATACACAGGAAGTGTTTGTTTTTATTGTGTCATCTCTGGGGAGCTCATAAGATGAGATAAGAAGTTTCGGTGCAGTGCGCTGCAAAACCCAGAAAGGCAATCATCTAGCGAGAAAAAGAAAGAGAGGGCTAAAGAAAAAGTGGTCGAAGTAATTTATTTTCAGCAGAGCCGCTCAGAGTAAACTGTGGGTTTCGTCGGGTTGGTTGGACCCATTATGGTCAGGCCAGATCAAAGGGTTTGAGAATAAATTTGGCGGCCTATTTTAAGGCAATCCACTTCCTCTGGTTTGTGATTAAAATCTTTCGACAGGATAGAACAGTGGCTGTTACAGCATTATGCAAATGTAATATATGGCGGTGTTTTGTAGACTTAGCCCTCAGTCTAAGACAGGGGTTCTAAAACACTATTAGTTTAACAAATTTATCTCACTCTTGGTTTGATTTGTATTCAATAACTACATTGTTACCTGTTCAACTCCACCCCTATTTTGGAGCAAAACCGCCTAAAATGACATACCCAAATTAAAATGGCTGTAGCTTTTGAACCACTCTGACTATATGCATCAAAAGTGTCAGAACACCTGCAGGTCATACAGAAACAGAGCAGTGGGCCTTTGGAGTCAGTAAAAATTTAAGATTTTTGTCCGCATAAAATAAAAAAGTGTCTTTCAGTATAAATAACTGCCTGTGGCTGTATCTGTACAGGTAAAGGACAGTATAGGGCTGTAACTACACTATCAGTGAACAACTGCCTCAAATTTGAAGAAGATTGGACAAAGTATGACCATTCTACAGTGTTTCTTCATGAAGAGATCCAGGCGGAGCTCTAAAAGGACATTTGGAGACCCAAATGGACACATGGTAACCACATGATATTCTGACACACTAAAGGTGTTTCTCCCTTTATATTTTGATATTATATTATTTCCCTTTTATTTTTAGCCTTTGCAAATTGCAAAAACGATGTATATATGGTTGAAGATGTGGTTTGTGATAGCAGACTTGCTGTGCGTAATGGCTGCGACCGAGCGCACGATCGAGCATGAGAGTAGCTCAGTTACGTAAAGGTTATACGTTGGTTGACGGCTTATAGAAGAGGAACATAAGGTTTGTTACTTTACTATAAGTACTAGCGTTTTCTGAAGCCAGTAGCTCCATGGTAACATCCGCTAGCACGTTGTCGGGTCTGTAATGTGTCTTTTTCAGTCGAAATGCTGCAAGATCAGACTTGCAGCGGTTATGGCGACTTTGGACAGTGTGTGTTTGGGCTCCTTTTGTGAAAATTCCATAAGAAATTAAAGAAAATCGATTTCTTTGCAAAGATGAGGATTTTGGGCATGCTGGGATACCAAACACGGCCATGTTTTGTGACGTATTTGTGCAAGCAAGCCGTAGGAACGGAAGGGGAGGGGATCGAGGATGCCGGTGTTGAACAGGCAAAACCCTTGTCAAATAAATGAGATGATAGAATGTGATGATCACAAAGACATTTAATATCATGTGTATGTAAACCTGCATACACAACAAGAAGCCCAACAGGCTTTCCCACGAGCGTTGGATGTTTCGTCGCTTGGTGTCGCTTTATTTTTGAAGGCTTCAGTGCTTCGTTTGATAGCATTAGCCCACATTCCACACACTGAGCCCTCGGCTCTGCCTCGTTGCCTCCGTTCACAAAGCCGTACTGAAGAAAGTCAGGGTTGTACTTGCGCACACATTTAGACTTTTGGGGGGTATGGCACCACTGTCGTCTTCATTTTTTCTTTTTAAAAACGTATCCATGACTTTCGCTACAGGCTAGCGGCTAGCTGAGTGTCTTCTTCTGCTTATTGCAGCGTGTTAAACAACTGACTGATGCATTACCGCCACCAGGTGGTGGGAAGCTGTATTGTAACTGAGCGTCTCATGATAACAGTGATATCTCTGGTGTCTTCAATTGATAACCTATGCGGTCCCGCGGCCCTCGCGGCCCACAGGTGCAAATCTGAACGTTTTTTGCGGCCCTCTAGGTGGCCCCATGGTTAAGAATCACTGGTCTAAGGTATCGTGGTCTTGGCAGTTCAGACAGAAGCGTCTCTGTCCGATGGTGCAGCCGGCTTCAAAGAGTTCCCCACCCATAACAGAGGTCAAGGGTCAAGAACCTTGGCGTAAGGTCAGGGACACAGGAAGGCTCCTTTTGTAGAACAGATGACTCCCGTGTGTGTGTGTGTGTCGTGACGGTACAAGAGAGCCTGGGTACCCCCCGAATGCACTATTTGGAATTGCACTTTTCATTGCCACATGCTCCACCATGGATGGACATATGCAATGCTTTTGGGGGACGTAAAAGCATTGATTTATATATAATGTATTTTAAGAAGGTTGAGTCTGTGGTCAGCAACGAAGGAACTCTCTCTAAGAAGTCCCCCCCTCAAAATGCCGTTGCCTTTTAAGCGTTTTTTCTTTCGAATGATGGGATAAGAAATGGTGATAAATTGTAATGTCAGTCGTCCAGCTGAAGTTGCACTCTGTGGAGTGAATTCACTGTATTGGCAATATAATAGCGACTGGAATACATAAACCTCTCTTTTGAATGGGGTCATCTACCTCTATTCTCCTTTTTACAGCTCACACACCTGGATTATTATTGGTCAAGAGAAGTGATGTAATGGAATGCCAGTATTTTGTGTAGTATTTTAGTTTTTGAGTACGTTGCATATTTTTATTTTATTTTTTTTTTATACTTCAATATTTTATTAAGTTTTTTTTTTTTGTTGCAAAGAAAAACAAAAACACATCCTAAACAAGTAAGAAATAATACTGGCAATTCATGCACCTGGCAAAAGGCCAGGAGGAAATACATTTAAACAAATAATTGAATTAAACAAACAAAATACATCAAAACAACCATGCAGCATGCCAACAACATTGTCCGTCACTCGTGTCAACCATAACTTCAGGATCAGCTTTCAAAATGATGTATTGGAAGAGTTCTATACACAGCAATATTTATGTTAAGATCTAGATTTTCACAGATAAAGTAGCATCCTGTTTGAAGCGAGTACCTGTCTTCTTAAAAGATAATGAGCTTCAGCAATGAACAGAGTAAAAAACAAATAAAAAAAACCCTGTGTGAGGTTAGGGAGGGCAAATCACCAGCCACGTTCTTATTCTGACAAATATTTGGTCCATTTTGTCCATCTTGCTATGTATGCGTCTTTCCTTAATCTCAGTAGGAAAGTCAGTCTTTCCATATCGTGAATTTCTTTCATGATTTCAATCCAATTTTCGGCTGAAGGTGGGTCGGTTTGTAGCCACTTACGAGTAATAGCTTTTTTTGCTGCTACCGTTAATATTTTCAGGAGGTATCTGTCGTTTCCTGTTATTCCTTCTATTTCTTAAACCTGGAGGTGTCCGCTATCGTGGAAAAACTGTGCATCACAGCATTTAAAAAAAGGTTGCACTGTGTGATGAATTTATTCTGACATTATTCAAAGTTTAATAGGGTTGGCCTTCATGCCCGAAGATCAAGGCGTTACATCATTGGTTACCACGATGAAGCTGCCATGAGTCAGTCAGCAGAAAGTTGGACCTTTGTCTTAACATGACAGCATTTAGCTGGCACATATCCAGGCAGACAGCAGAGCTTCTGTGGGAGCAGGCAGTTTGGTGACCTCTGACCCTGCCCAGTCTGCATCCGGGACAAAAGAGCCATTCAGATGCCCGGTACTTATGCAAAAAAACACCCAAAAAACACTCTCTCTTTCTGACTGGTAATCCTGTTGAAATGCTTGTTTACTCTCAATTACGATGGATAAAAGCAGGTGGATTATCACGTATTTGTGATGGAAGAGAATGAAGGGTTAGAGTAGAAGTATAGTATAGTAGAAAATGAGAAACTATACAGGAAGGGTGTAAATAATAAAGACGGGAAGGAATGTCACCATAAGAACATAGTGACTACAGTTAGATTTATGGTTTATGGCTTTACTGTCATTAGGTTACTTTTCTGTGGAAGCTTTTGAAATGTGGATAGCATAGTGTATCCCGCTATCATGATTTATAGCTAACATACAATTAGACCGTGTATAAAAATGTGCTCTCATGTTCTGCTGTCAAGAGTTCAGGCTTCGTGCAGCGGTGGTATTTTTCTCAGTGGCAATTTATCTCTGTGCGGGCATGAAAGAAATGGCTGCGTGCAAAAGGCTGTCACAAGGAATTCCTCGCCTAAACCAAACAAACCCAAGCGAGAGCTGCCCGGTCAGAAGAAACCCGAAATAAAACATTAAGGAACAACACGTCGTAAAACACGACTGTTGGCTCTGGCAGCCGCCCGTTCTGGAGGAGGATTCTCTCTCGCCACTTCTCTTCAGTGACAACCGTGGAAAGAATGCCGAAGAATTTCGGTATAGTGCTGTTTGAAACGCTTCTTCTGGGCATCTCCGCTACCCGATTCTTGTCCTGTTATCAAGTTTGACATCATATGAGAGGTCTGAAGGAGAAAAGGCGGTTTACGAGCCTGGAGGAGACCACCTTTGGGGACCCACTTTTTCTTGTCCACTGTTCCGTTCACCACTCTCCACCAAGCCCCAAATTCCTTTTTACTGCTCCTTCTGGCCAATTTTAGCACTCGTTAGCCAGTCTGTGATTGTTCCTGCCCTGTGGCGGTGCAGAATTTCAGTTCGGGAAAGATTGCTGCCTGGGACGCTCAGTGGAGTCTCACAGGACGGGGTCTAGACAGCATCTCAGCAAGCTTCACCCAGCTGACCGACAAGTGACTGGCAGCTTGTTTGGAGCTGCGTGTCATTTTATTGCACACAGCCCTGCGAAGAGGAAAGCATCCTACCTGAGGTGTCAAGTCTCGCTCGACATGCTCTGCAGCCTCTTCATCAGTCCTGGCATTCGCCTTCCATTGTGATTTACTCTGGGTAAAGGCTGACCTCACTTGCATTTTGAAAGAATTACCAAAGGGGCAGTGCAAGTTCACTGAAACCCAAGTTTGTAGAGGCCACACTCTGCGGTCATCTCCCTGGCACACAGAGTGACAGTGTGGAGTTGCGGATGAGTGTGCAACCTCTTATTTTCTTTCATTCTGCAAAATGCATGCTGTCCAAGGCGAGTGAAAACAAACATACCCTCAAAAGGGAATAGGAGAACAGATGGACCTATGGGCTTACTGGATCCCCACCTTTTTTGTGTTGTTTTCTTAAGGGGGCATGATGTTTATCGCAAGCATGCCAAGCCCGCTCCATTTGCGTCAATTAGTCAATGTAATTTATCCGGCTGTGATGGATGATACAGGGGTAGCTGAAAGTGCACTTAGCTCAACTGGAGCATGAACTTTGCCTATCCCTCAGGGTTTTCCACCCTTTGTTTGGTGATGGAGATATTACCCCAGAGTGAGAGCAGAAGCGATGCAAACCTCATTGTGATGCTGCCCAGAAAGAAGAAGAAGAAGAAGGAGGCAGTGGACATCATAGAGATGCGCTGGATCCCTCTTAGAGGTTAATGGATGCATCCCCAGGGCTTGCTCGGGAATGCACCCAGGCATTACCGCCAGCAGCTTGGTATCATCTGTCTTCCGTCCCTAGAGAAAGATGTCAAATAGTATTATGACTCCCCCTCCAGCAAGTCCTTCTCTGCTGGCCTAAACAGAATCACAAAGTTATAACTGTTTTATAATTTCTCGTGCTGGGCAACGATTAAAATTTAAAATCGCGATTAATCACATGGATTTTTTGCGATTAATCGCATTGTTATTGCAAAGTTCAATAATTAATTCAAAAGTAGTGTATTGCGCACTTTTATTTTGAAAGTACAACTATATGAACAAAAGTGCAATAACATTTGGTTTGCAAACACTTATTAAAACAAATAAGGTTATTTTTAACAGCAGTATTCCCTTTACACAGTAGCAGTTCTATCTCTTCACTATCTGTGATCAGTGTGCTGACTGTATGTGAAATGTTCCACTGCTGGGCAACAGGAATAAAATGTTTCAGCAATATGTCTATCTTATGTCTTCATGACAGTCAGAGCATGTGAATGCAGCTCTACTGTTCATTCATATAAGAATAAAAACACTTTACGCACAATTTAGGTGTATTTTCCCTTTAACTCACGAGATGCAGGTAGCATATTTTAGACCAGTGGTTCTCAACTGGTCTGGCTGCGGGACCCACCATCACCCCTTAATAACAAGCTGGGACCCACGACCCAAATTTTATATATGTATGTATGTATGTATGTATGTACACACACATGTATGTATGTATATGTATATATGTATGTATGTATATGTATATATGTATGTATGTATGTATGTATGTATGTATGTATGTATATGTATGTGTATGTATGTATATGTATGTATATATATGTATATGTATATATGTATATGTATATGTGTGTATATATATATGTATATGTATATGTGTGTATATATATATGTATATATATATGTATATGTATATATATATATATATATGTATATATATATATGTATATAGCAACGCACTTTCAAAATAAAAAAAATTAAAAAATGCGTTAACGCGCTATAAAATAATTGTCGGCGTTAATTAATGAATGCGTTAACGCGATAATAACGCATTAACTTGCCCAGCACTAAATGTTTCATAAATACACTACATGTATTATAATTTATAAAAATATTTTCTCATTGCACAGCTACTGTCTTCCTCTGTTACTCTGCTTCCAGTGCAGCTTGTTTTAAGTAGAGCTTTTATCCAATCAGATTTCACCTCTGTGTCTCTAGGTAAGAAGAGAGGCCCGAGACCTGCAGACTCACAAGTGAATCCATCTGCAGTTTAAGTGGGGACGATATTGTTGATTGTCATAATCTTCAACCAATCAGATCTTTAGTTTGACATGTTGGGCGTATTCTTTGATGTGCCAGAGCCTGCTAGCTGGCCTAAGTAGGTCAGCATTATGTGCAGCTCAGTTTTAAGGAGCAGCACTGCAGTGAGGTGCAGCGTGTGCTGTGATTGGTCAGTGGGCGAGCACGTGACTATTCTGGAATGAAACTTAAAGTAGCCATCAGAGGCTTAGTCGGAGTAGTAATTCAAGTTCAAATTGAAAGATATGGAAGAAATTATGACATTTTTTTAAATTTAGCTTGGTGTCGATTTTTTTTTTATACCTAGCTTTGTTTTTTTAACACTCAATGGCTGAAGGAGGAGAAACGGATTTGTGAGTTGGGATTCAACCATGGGATTACATTCTTTGTCAACAAAGAAAGGAGGATGGAACTTGTCTTTAAGTGATCAGCATTTGGTAAGTCAACTGCGTTTATTTTTTTACATCTAATATCTGAATGGCCCTCGAGTGTGTAGCAGATTGCATGTTGCTGCTGTTGTTTTCCCGTTTAGCTAGTTTAGCCTCGTGCGGTCCCTCAGCTGTTTCTTGTTTTTTTTTGTTCCGGTTCAGAGGTCACAGCCAGTTGTCTCCTACGTGAGCGCAGAAAACATTATATTTCCTACAATTTAAGCTGTGGCGCCATCATGAGGTTATTAGGAGATGTTTCAGCTGCAGGACAGCAGTGAAGAGCCAGATATAAAATGCACGGCCCGCCACTGATGTACATCATATATTAGCAAGGCTGGAATCGATAGTCTCGTATTGATCAGAAATCACCACCAGACAAGCTGTCACCTTGGCCAGCCTGTGAACATTTACATTTGACCCATGTCTTCAAAGGGTTGGGCAGTAAAGGTAAAAATGTGTAGCTTCTAGACATGACGTCTTAAGGTCTTGTCCATTTTGACGTCAGCTTTTCCAATTAATTACCTAGACTGGCGGCCCGCTGATTTGTCCAGCAACAGCTTTGTGATGAACTGACAAATATTTGAACACTTCTCAACTAGCTGGCGCATTTCCGCGACTAGAGTTTGGTATCGTTGGTTTTTTTTACCGGTGCCTAAACGGTGCCTGAACCGATACTTTTTTCTTCAAATTGAACAATATATTAACTGTTTAAAGTATACTATAAATATAAATAAATACAAAACACTTGGCTTCAAACTACAGCTTCAAACTTTTTAACTGTGAACAATATATTAACTGTTAACAGTTTACAGTATACTTAAATATAAATAAATACAAAACACACACACACTCTGTACACACACTACAGCTTCAAACTTCAGCAATTATTTAGCAGAAATATGAGCATATTTTCCTTCTCTGGCAAAATACGACACGTCTCATGACTTATTTTATTTTACCAGTTGGTGGCGGTAATGCGCCAATTCGTCATTCTGTGTTGTTGTGCTTATGAGCGACAGCGCTAAGTACCCCATTGTAATAATACTATGAGTGAGGAGCGGAGGACAGAGTCCTGCTGCCAGGACGGAGTCATCAGAGTAGTGTAAAAAAAAGTATTTCAATCGACTCAGGCACCGAAAGGAAGCACCGAAATCTGCGTTGCGTTTCGGTCCGGTAGATACCGGACGTATAGGAACCGGTGCCATATTGGCACCGAGTTTCGGTACCCAACCCTAATCGCGACTTGCTCTAGGTTGGCTCAGGAAGGGCAACTTCTACAGCCCAAAATTGTAGACATTTTTCCATAAACATTGAGTTGGAATAGGAGTTGATTTGCTCCCTAAACGTTGGTAACGTAAATATTGCACTTTAATGTCTTTTAAAAGGTTTGTTTTTTTCCACATTGCTGATTTTCCCAGCTGATCGGGACTATGTGGGGGTGTCCGTGTCCTGGCCAGTGTAAAGGGAGTCTTGGGTTGATGATGCCAATGTTTGCACTCACCGACCCCTCCATATTATCACAGTAACTTACATGAACTCTACTTCACAGACCCATCTGTGGCCCGCCAGCTGATTTCCCCCCCCCCCCCGCATTGTAACCGGATTAGCTGATGATGGTACCTTGACAACGCCAACAGAACTTTGCACAATCAAGCATCCTGTCTCACCTTCTTCTCAATGAACACTGATTGGATCTCAGGGAAAGCCTTTTCCTGTCTGTGTCACGTGTGTTTTTTTTTTGTTTGCTCAGTGAGGGAATGCATTGGGTGGAGTTGGGATTGCGGGCAGGGGTCATTTCCTTTAATCTTACCTCCCGTTGGCCTCGTGCGCAATGCATACTGTACATAAATGCATTTATATTCACAGAAAATCCATCACTCTCTCCCACTGACACCCACATGGATGGTGTCATACACTGGAGCCGGAATACAGAAGGGAGGGGGAAGCGGGGCGAGTGATCTAAAGACGGAGCGAGCGAGAGAGGGTGGGGGAGAGGGAGCGGGGACAATGTCAACAGCTCAGCTCCCAGCACAGTCAGCTGAAATCCAGGGCTCGGCTCAGAAGCTCAGAGAGGGGAAGCAGACAAAAACGCAGCAGCTTTGGTCGGGAAACATCGTCGGACTCAGCGACGGCATGGAATGCAGCCACGAAACACAAACTCCAAAGGGCAAAAAGAGGGACCTAAATCCGGAGGCTGCGGGAATGCATTAAAACTTTCTCGTATCCTTGCTTTGTTGAAAGGTTCTTTTTCCCCCCTTTTTAAATGACGTGATACAGGGGCAATCCATCTCTCAGGGCAGCCCATCTGAAGTGGGTAAGTAGGGAACTCGATCTTGATACTGATAGCCGTGACCCTTCCTGGTCGCCCATAGAGACACCGTAGTGCCGTTCCACACAGTAGGAGATTGCACACACGACAGGCTGTAGATGTTTTAAGTAAAAACCCAGTTTGTCCGTGCACTGCATCTCGCCGCTCGGTCCAGCCAGAGAAACACAGGCTACTGCCGCCAATAAAATTAACATTTGTCTGTAGGCTCAGTACAGAGCTGAGCGAGAAAGAAGCTGGTGGGCTACTAATCCCACTAAGACGATTCTTTTTTGTGTGATGTTGTGATTAGAGGGGAAAGGCTGTATTTTACAGTTCTTTTCCACTTTACTACGGTGGCTTTATAGGTCATAAACGGCAGTAAAAACTGGGTTGTGAAATGTGCATGGTCTTTATGTTTGAGCTCCTCCAGTGGCGTTGACAGCGCGCCTTGCTTTACCCCCATGTGCGCTGGTGCATCACGTGTGCAAGGTTTTTGGCATATTAGTGGTAGTCTTGGATTCGGTTTTAGCTGAGATCATTTTGAGTTAAATTTTCTTTGGAAAACTTTGAATGATTTAAGGGATGGATCAGCATTATTAAGAGCTGGGGGAGCGAGTTAAAAGACATTAATATCCACGTTTGGTTTAAAAAAAGTTAGTCCAGGGAAATGTTATGGAATTTCCGGAATTGAGGGAGGATGGAACAGTGTCGTATGTAATGGGCACAGACCTATTTCGGGTCCTAGATGCGGGCTGATCACACATGTTCATCAATCACACAGTCAGCCCTTCGGTGTAATTGGTGGCCTGGCAGCCAGACATTCCATATATACTGTACATCTCCTCTCAGCAACAACTCAACCCAATATGGAGCCAGCGGAGTAGACTTCTGCATACCTCTAAATGCGGCCTGCTTTCGCTTGGGATGTTGGTATTGCCTTTTTCCCTCAAGGGAAGCCGTCTACAGCTCAGACCAACATAAACACTCCCAGGGTGTTCCTAATTGGAAGAGATTGTGAAGCCTCCTTTCCCGTGTGGAAGCTTTGCCTATCCCAGTTGAGAGGCTGTCATCTTAGTTGTAAATCCTGTGGTGGAACTCCATCCAACCACTCCCTCCAAATTTCCACCTGTGAAACTGATTATTTGGGTGGAAGGCATCCCAAACAGAGGTTTTGGCGTTTGTGAATAATTTACTAGAGGCTTTGGCTTTACACATGGCTTATCTGGGAGATAATAGCTATGTGAATGGGCATAAGACAAACATGATTACTGCAACATTCAACGTAATCTGTTCCATTCAGTGGCTCGCGTTTGAAGGTTGATGAACCAGAGGCAAAACTCATTTATACAGTCATGAGGCCACGTGTTTTCTTTGATGTCTTTTTGCATTGTGAACAAGATAGTATCCTTTTCCACCACATTAAAGGCTCATTCTCATTCCAGTCTGCTGGAAGTCCTCCTACCCTCACGTGTGCCAGGGGGCGAGCTGAGTGACATCGCTAAAAGATTCAGTGTGTCGGGAGGGCATTAACGCACATTGAGGACTCGCACGTCGCGTACACACACACACTGTACTGCCGTCAGCGCTCTCAGGGCTTTTCATTTTTTACCGTCCATTATGGATGCATGAACTGCTCTCTCAGGATTACAGGGAGGGCGGTCTGCCTGTTTTTATCGCTTCAGCTTTGCAGCTGACTGGCAGCTCAACGGCCTCCTCATTACGATAGGGACAGAGAGGAAAAAGAGATGAGGTCTGTAAAAGCTGCTTAAACTCAACTATCTGATCTTTTGAAAGGGATTATCATCATGTTGTATTTACAGTAGAGTGGTTATGGTGTCTGAGGGACCAAACTCTGAGATGTAAGGCTGCTGCTGTTCTCTCGCCTTCACTGGAAGTCCCCCACACTGAATGTGTGTGTGTGTGTGTGTGTGTCAAATGCCACTATTGTATTTGTGCCAGTGACACACTTTCTGGGGCTTATGATGTGTAAGCATATCTTCTCTTTACAGTGCTTCAATTCAGTGTAGTGTTACCGCAGGCTATTTAAAAAAAAAAGAAGTGCTGGTCACTTCGGAGGGCTCTCCCTATATGTGTAGCTATAACTGTCCCAGAAAAGCATTCCAGACATTACCCAGAAGCCCTCAGTCCTCTATGCTGCAGCTGTTGACCTCTCACCCAGGCGAGATTAATAGCTTAACAATGCACAATATAGACTGACCCAATCCATTCACTGACATTGATGGACATAATCAAACCGTGCACGGTATGAGAAGGCAAACAGTGGCATGCTAACAAACAAATTATTTAAAACTGCTGAGCTGACTAGTGAGGGCAGCCGTGAGCATGGAAACTAATTGGTAAGGCTTGATATGGTTTAAATGACAATTTAATTGGCAGTAACAATAGCAGTACCTTCGAAGTGATACCAATAGAGTACCCATCATGTAAATGGAAGCTGTTTGTGTATGTCCCACTGGCTAGCTCATTGTCGGCTAGGGTTGCACGGTGTATCGATACTAAAAAGGTACCGCGGTACCTGTACGTTAAAAACGATACGATTTTGCATATTTTTAGTATCGATACTTGATTAAAATAGCGCGCGATCAGAGCGCACTCGCTGCTCCGCTCCCTGTCATGCTGCCTGCAGCCATGCAAGGGGGCGGGGCTGCCCAGCGCTCACACAGCGCGCACACTCACAGCGAGTGGGAGACATGCAGGAGCTTTTACCGACCGTCCTCGGCTTTTTGAAAAACAAGATGCCAGAAGTATCATCTGGAAGTACTTTGGCTATATTGCAGACAGTGAAGGAAAGCCCACTGACATACAGAGACGCGTCTGCGAAATGTGTTTCAGACAAAGGGAGGCAACACGTCTAACACGGCAAAGCACCTTTCAGACAGAGACCCCAAACTTTTTAAAGAGTTCAAAGAACGACGGGTAAGCAAATGTGATTATAAACATGAACACCCCCAAGCTCACCCATAGACAGCTAACACGAGGAGCCTTAGCCTAGTTTGACAACAAGCCGATGTGATCATGAGGTCACAATCAATGTTCCCTCTAATTTTTCATGTGTCTGGGCATACACACAAGCTCCCTGAGCACACTGAGGACCACTGTGAGCAACATCAGATGTGCACGCTGTGGCCACACACCAGTATCACACCTGTTCAAAACCTTGGATCATAGCAAGTTACATGGCTTATTAAAAGAATCAAATTACAGCAGCAATTTTCACTAGTTTACTTTTAATATAAGTGATTTGACAAACTTTAAAGGAAAAAGACAAAAATCTTGTTGTTCATGAGATGTGTAGTATGTTTTATGTGAGAGTCCTGCTTGGCCATGGGAAGAGTCTTGCTTTGGCCTGTGTGAGGTCCTGTTGTGGCCTGTGTGAGGGTCCTGTTCTGGAAGAAATGATACATATACACCTTTCAGACATAACATTTTGTTCACATTAAAACATTCACATTTTGCACAATGACGTGTGCTGTAGCTTGTGATACAGTGTAAATTCCTGTAAATCTGACTTAAATTTTACCTTATTTTTCACGTCTGTCCTTCTCACTTCTCCAATGGTTGTACACTTTGTCCAGGTTGATGGCTTCGTCTGCTTCTTGCTTTGACTTTATGCGCATCAGCTGGTCCAAATGTGCCACTTCAAGACGATTTCTGGATGCTGTTTTGATTTTATTTTTAGTTTTTTCTGCTGAATGTGACGCTTGAGGTAGTCCAACTTCCATTCAGTCCACATTTTTCCCTCGGAAAACTCATTTGCTACTTTAGCTTCGCTGCATGTTTTGCAGAGTAGACCCTTCCCCCTCGAAAAAGAAAAAATCTCACCCAGTTTCACCGCTTGTTCTTCTATTTGAACATACTCCGACAGCCATTCCATCTTAAAAGAACCACATTTCTTTTTTCCAATGGCTTGGTGAGTGGATGTGTCGCTGCCCGTTCGTTTCGCCATGATAAGGGGTTAGCATTTGCGTCTCGTAACTCCGCCGCACTGTTGATAGCTAGCTAACCTGCACGGCGTGAATGGGCAGGGCAATAGTGTCAATGCTATGATTGGCTGCGTAGCGTAAGTGAACCGAATCGTATCATTGGCTGGACACCTGTCACTCACTGAGTTACGTTGCAAAATAGTACAGAAAACAAAATTATTATTATTATTATTATTATTATTGGTTTAATTGATTAGATAAGATTAGGACTAATATTAGATATTAATTAATATGTTTATGTTGAATTTTATTTTATGCGCTGCATAGATTTTCTTGTGCGCTGAGAATGTGCGAGCAGTGCGCGATTGCTCAAGCGCGCAGCTTAGAGGGAACATTGGTCACAATGCACACAAACGTGCACTAAATGAAACAAAATTGATGCAAAATGGCTCCATGCTGGTGGATCTTCAGCTATTATTTTTATTTTTAGTTGAGGAAAAATAATTATTCCATGAATTAAGATAAAATATCAAACTCACTATGCAAGTAAATGAAGCATTGTTTAACATTGTTTGACAACCCTATTGTCGGCACACTGTACAGTTCATACAGTGGTTACCACTGATAAGCCAGTTTTCATACTAATTAGTGCAGGGTTATTTTGAGTAGAAATACCCAGCCCTGTTAATTGGTGACTAATGTAACTGAGTCTTTTCTGAGTTTGTTCAAAAGTTACCCCTTTCACCACTCTGGGGTGTTTGAACAACATGGAATCTCTGGGAAGTCCAGCATCTCTTTTCCTCTTGAGATTAACACCTCTCAGTTTGTACTCAAGCCATTTTTTTCTACACATACAGTATGATAACGTGTCTTTAGTTCGACTCAGAGCTCGTGACTCTGGTGTTTCTCTCCTATAAAATAAGAAAATAATTTGACACGGCAGGGTAGCACTCTGTTGTCGAGGGAATCATTCCGTGCCCTGTTAATATGTGGGAATGTTTGGGCTTGTCGAATGTGGCATGGCCGACTTTCTTCTCATTCCCAGTATTAATCGCGTATTTATCCCAGTGATCCCTTCTATTTGATGAGCAGACATGTGACTCGCGGAGATGTGCCCATCAGCCAGAAGAGAAGTGTGTGTGTGTGTGTGTGTGTGTGTGTGTGTGTGTGTGTGTGTGTGTGTGTGTGTGTGTGTGTGTGTGTGTGCGTGTGCGTGTGCGTGTGTGTGTGTGCGTGTGTGTGTGTGTGTGAGAATGTCCTTGAGCCTTTTGAGATGGAGGGAAAAAATATATATAATAATAATTTAAAAAAACAAAAAACACAACAAACCAAATGAAAAACAGGTAAGTATGTGTGCATATGGATGTTCATGTATGCATGTATGTGGGTTTCAATTGGTTGTCCGGCAAGAAAAACAAAACAGAAATCAACAATAATAAAAAATAAATATATACCGGTGTGTGTATATATACTATACATATTTCAATATTAATAGAATGGGTGGTGTCATGTTTGCAGAAACATAGTGAGGGATGACCAGGTGGAATGGTGTTCTGTTGTATTGTATATGATGGATGAGGTTAGATTTTCCATTGAAATATATTCTATCATTAAGTTTCTCCAGTGTGCGATGTGTGTATTATTCCTTGATTTCCAGTTCATGAGGACCTGTGCTTCTGATGAAAGTCTCCCCCCCTTGATACGACATTCTTCCTGAGTGAACACAACATCTGCGTTGTTAAGAGTCCCACACAGCAACTGGTGGACTTTCCTTGTGCAACATGTGGATGACCATCTGAATACAGTTACTGCAACACAAGTTGAAGCCTTGATGGATGCCTCACAAAAAAGGGCTTTTTGTGACGTCAGGCCTCCAAAACGTGCCTCTGCAAACTCTGGTTGAATTCGTAGTTAACTTCTTCTAAGCCATCTGCTTCTGCACAGGTTCTGATTTTTGCTTGTGTAACTCGTGTCTGTGGTCTGTGTCGTGGCTTCTATATAGGGGTTTAACATGTTTCTAATAATTTGCTTCAAACTGTAACCGGGCATGGCTGGGTACTCGAGGCCCCTCCACTGCTGCATAGAACTGCTACGTTTGTTTTGATCAAAGCAAAAAGTCAATGTAAAGGCACAGTTGTAACAACCCCATGGTACTTCATGTGGTCTGTTCCTCACATTGGAAAAATTACATATTTTTCCTTTTTTTAAATGAAACAAGCTAAATGAAATGGCTATTAATGACATCCACGGCGGACTGGAAACACCCCCCCCCCCCCCCTCCAAGTTTTCCAGAGTAAACCACTGAGGCATTTCCTCTTTACGGGTGAGGTGGGTTACTGTGCCTCATGTTAAAGCCAACTGTGCTTATGTGTTTGTTTTGAATGAGGATAGAAGCCAATAAGACCTCAGAGAATTCTCAAATTGAAAGAGTTTAAAAGTTTATAATGGGATGTTGAAAGACTACCATGTATAGGTGGTGATGGAGATCTGGCTGTTTAAATTAAATGAATTGGTTGGTTAGAGATGACACATTATGGAAGTCTCAGACTGTTTGGACAGCTTTTCTAGAATAACCAGTTTGTAGCTTGAGGTCACAGTGATGGGATATCAATTGACAGTAGACAGATGTGAAAAACATTCAATCATTGCCATTTTTCCTGGAGAGACGATCTATGTGCTTCACAAGATCGGTGGCCACTTTGCAAACCTGGGGCGGTTACATATAATTACACTGTCCTTGCATTGGCTGTCTGACAAGATCTGTTTGTAAACAGAAGAAAATGAAAAATGCCTCTCGGTCCAAATGTGATTGCGTTTGCCTTGGAGACAGTCTGGATATATTTAAGCAGCAGTATTAACCACAAGCTATTAAAGTCATTAATAATAATTGTGGTGGTGGTCAATTTGAATGGAGGTACTTTTGACTTGTTCATTTGTTCCTTAAATTACGCACAGTGAAGTTCCACTCTATGACCGCGCCATGGAACTGGCTCAACCACACCTACTTAACATTGTTATGTTGCTATATGACTTGAGGCATGAGACAAGTTTGAAATTCTATGTGCTTGAAGTCCATTGTCACGTTGTTTCCCGGCGACACCGTCTGAAGGCACAGCTCCCAGTCCGACAGCTGCATAGGTTTTCAGCTGTCTCATCCTAACAGCCTCCACTATCTGAGTGAAGGGCAGAAAGGAATTGATAGAGGGAGAATTGAAGCAAAGAAATTAGGGAGGTTTGGAGGAATGGTTAAAAAGAGTGTTGAAGGGGAGGAACGGTGGGGTTCAGATCATCTGATTCTGGGTTGTTTTCCTGGAAGTTGCACATAGGCATAAGAGCACAGACAGCCCTTGTCAGTAGCTGCCTTAAATCCCTAGAGCAGGGGTCTTCAACGTTTTGCAGGCCAAGGACCCCCAAACTGATAGAGAGATGGAGCAGGGACCCCCAACTATATATATTGTATAAAATTGTGTTTTATATTAAATGTGCCTAGTACCGTGTATACCTCTTTATTGTGCATTCAATATGAAGCTATTCAAATAATACACAGGTTCATATATTCATGTTTTTATTTTAAACATGTACAAGGTACAGTTATTTTTATTTTAAACATAAATGTGGAAACTAAAATGAGTGATGGCCTATTAGTGCCACTGCCATGCATAAACATACCTGTTATCTTTCATACAATACTGAACGATTAAAATGGACAGATTCATGGTTAGAGAAAAAAAAAAGATTATTTTTATTTTTTATTGTCTAATCAACCAAAGAATTTCGCGGACCCCCTGCAGTACCTCCGCGGACCCCCTGTTGAAGACCTCTGCCCTAGAGAGTGTCTGTGGATGGAGCCTGTGGAGGAAAAACTCCTCACGAGGAGCGTGTAGCAGGCCAGCACACGTGGTCTGATAGCTATTCAGACACACGGCGCTAAAAACGTTACCGAAACTGGTTTACCGTCAGAAAGGATTTTAATCCTGCTGTTGCAATTACAGTTATGCAATGGTGTACATTAATCTCATGAAATATTACACAATTAACCCACTTTGGAAAAAACTCTTCCCAGTCCCAGGAGAACACGTCTTCCCCAGGACCGCTACCTAACAGAAGAGAAAAACGCTTGGCTATATCCCTCCCTCATATTCGTTCGCGACTCCTCCCCTTTCGTCTATCTCAATTTTTATTGGCTACCTACGCTCACACCTCAGTAAACACCTGTCTTCACATCTCGCTCTACCTGCAACAAACACATTCAAATCCTGTCAGTTATGACTTACTCCCTTCTATAATCCTACAGCACTTTATGTTTATCTTAATTATGCATCCCCAAAACCCTTATGATTATGACTAATTATGAATCTTAATTATGAATTATTAAACACTATTATATCTACTAACCACCCCGGTTTTTGCTCAAATTTCTTACAAGCCGAGGCATGGTACTTGTGATTTTGTTGTCAGTAACTGCCTACCCTGTATTGTAGATTGGGGTCATATATCATACGTTAAGTCGATTACGTAAAAATGATCAAGGTCATATCTATATATCATACAATAGGGCAATAACGTAAAAATAGTTGGTCATGTCCATATATCATACAATAAGTTGATAATGAGGATTGAGATCCATTTATAGTACGATAAGTCGATATACTAGTTATTTTGACAAGCGTACTTACAGTTTAAGCAAACATTTACTTCATATTATTATCCTGACAGAAATTACATCGAAAAGAATCCGTACTTCATGTCTAAAAATCATTCTCTTCAATTAGTTTGCTGTGGCAATCGGAGAGGCCCAAGAATGTTTTGGAGAGAGACCATGCTGTCATAGCTAAAAATTTGTGCTGGGCAATGATTCAAATGTTTAATCGCGATTAATCGCATTGTTATGTGTAAAGTTCAATCATGAATTCAAGAGTAGTGTATTGCGCACTTTTATTTTAAAAGTTCTGCTATATGAACAAAAGGGCAATAACATTTGGTTTGCAAACACAAATGAGGTTGTGTTTGCAAACACAAAACACAAATTTGCCAACAAATAAGGTTCTTTTTAACAGCAGTATTCCCTTTACACAGCAGCGATCATATTTCTTGCACTATCTGTGCTCAGTGTGCTGACTTTATGTGAAACGTTCCACTGCTGTGCAACATGAATAAAATGTTCTGCGCACGTTTCAGCAAAATGTCTGTCTTGTGTCTTCATGAGTCAGAGCATTTGAATGCAGCTCTACTGTTCATCAACATAATGCTGTAACTCCGAGGTGATGATGGTGAGCCAGCGATGTCCAGTCGTCTCCAGTGAGAGCAACAGCTGGTGCACGTTGTAACGCCGTCACTTTAGTCGTCCTCTCCTTTTCATACAACTCGTGTATTCTTCTTGTGACGGTGCGTCTTGAGGCTCATACGTGACGTCATTCGTTGCGATCCTAAAGGTGCGTTCACACCAAACGCGACGAGAACGCAGCTTGAGAACGTTCCTCAGACCGACATCTTCCACAACACTAATCGACCTGCAGTTTGTATCCACTTCTCTGTGGCTTTTGTTAGCTTGTCTTGCTTTAGTTTATCTATACTTCTCCCACACGCTGCATCAACGTAGTCTGAAGACTTCCTCCACCGCTGCCAGTGAGCAATGCAATTTCTAAATAATAATACAACAAAAATGCGTTAACGCGCGATAAAATAATTGTTGGCGTTAATTAATGAATGCGTTAACTTGCCCAGCACTACTAAAAATAGCTGGCCCCTTGAAGATCAGATGCACATGGACCCCCGAGCTAGGTGAGGAATTTGAAGTTGCTCAGACCAAAATAACCATCCCCGCCTGCGTTAGCCTACCCTGTCGGGACCCAGCAGAAATGTCCGACCCAAATCCTGTGGCCCATTGTCCAGGTCCACATGAGAAAGCCACTCTTTTGAAAGCGCCGGCCTGCTGTGTGCTTTCATGACAAGCTCAGGAATGCGTTGCATGCAAATGTACCGTGAAATAACAGCAGTACCTCCTCTGTCCGCTCTGGTCATTTGTCAGTTGAGACTGAAATTCGCTACCAACCACGGAGACCTACACTGGGATAGATGGGTGATGTCACATCTCAGGAATGCAAGTCTCAATGCATGTAGTGTGCAGTGCATGTGTTGTTTACATTAATTTGATCATTGATGGATCTTCTCGATTAGTCACGCCAGCTGTTTCAGGATCAATCACATTACTTTAAATATATCTTGTAAAGTGACCACCCGTGGTGCTTAACCCCGTGTAAATGAGGAAGTGACTCATGAATAAAATCTTTGATTGGCGTGAGACAGAGCAAACTAAAATGTGTGTTTATATGTCTATGTGGGAATGCTTGCCTGTACTGAATGCTGCACTAAATGTAATTTATTCACACTGCAGTACGGCCTTTGACCCGAACAGGCTAAGATCTATGTGTACATGGCTTCCCCAAGACCTGATGCAGCGACTGTGGGTGGGCCACAGATCCAATGGGGTTCATGGGAGAATGAGTTTTCAGTGTCCCAGGTGATTAGGCTTGCAGCCTGTGGCCTTGGAGGGGGAGGGGGTAGAATTGAAGGATAGGTCCATTAGTCATCAGGCAGACAGCAGAAAGGGAGGGTAGGGCATGTTGGAGAGGGCATGTCTGGGGCAACAGCACCCAAAGAGTTATAGATTTTCAATGTGTCCAATGGCTGGGTTGAATAGCTACTTCATGTCAAATTAATGTGTGAGAGGTTCACTTCTACATGCATTTTCCACACACCAGTGTACAGCCATGACCGTCCACAAATAAAAGGACATGCTGACCTGACCCAACACAACCCCAATAATACCTTTTGGTGTGTGTTCACATTGGTGTCCCTCCATGTTGGCATCCTGTGTCGGGACATCAGAAATCCTTTGTGGTTTGACATTGTGATTTGTCATCTGCTGCATGTGCCCGTACCAATTTGAGGAGAAATGATGGGATGTTTAAAGGTTAGATCATTATCCTCACAATTTTCTGTTTCAGACCTTGGGATTCTCAGACTCTACCTTACCGATTCCGATACCTGAACTTATGGTTGCACAATTAATCAAATTTTAATCGCGATCACGATTTTTTCGTTAGCTACTTCCATCATCAATTTTGGCAACCTGATATACGATCGGTGCGTAGACTTGTGTACTAACTGATACCTGATCCAGCATCTTAGGCTGAATCGGAGGCATTAATGATACTGGTATCGGAACAACTCTAATCAAACCTCATCCTATGATCATATTTACTTCTGGAATTTCTTTGACAACAGCCATTCCTTGGATTTACATGGTGAAATTGTCTTTATGCAATAGTTTTCAATGTTACATGTGGAATCTATCTTTTCTCTGCAGGCTTTCAATTGCTTATGCACAAGGGAAACGATCATGAACTCTGTGTTACATTGGTGGACAGTTGTTTTATTTGTTACAATGTGAATCCATGAATTCTCTGAGACCAGGTTGAGATGAGGTTGCTCTTCTTTCATACAGAGAAGCTGCCTAAGCTCGCTGTACCACAGTAACCATAGGTGCCACCAGATCAACCAGGACTGAAACCGTTCTAGTTGCCTGGTGCTTTTCTGACATCCAACACTGGGGTTGGCTCTGTCAGATGTGCGCGCCTCTCGCCAGCTGCATGCCAACAGTTTGCCAAAACAATGTCAATCTCTAAATTTGCAATGCATTTTGTAGTCTTGTGCGTGTCTGTGTGGCACTGCACCGCCATCTCTGGTGCTGGGTGCTTATGTAACCCTAACTGCACCCTCCTCCGCCAGGCCCAGCACCCCGGAAGGAATGGTCCTCATTTGTGGGACCCAGAAACAATGTGTGCGAAAAAAACAAGTGTGCCACAGACTTCCTTCTGATCTTTTATTCAGTGCCGCTTTAAAATAATCTAGCTGGTTCTTAGCCATGCTTTCTTCACCTATTCTACTTGTTTTTTTGTTTCAAACCATTTTATTGCTGCTTCTTGTATTTCCTGCTACATCATTCTTGCCCTATTTTCTTTGCCTCTCTTTAACTGATTGGCATCAGTTGAATGAAAAGAGCTAAATCGGAATCCATTCATCCAACCATGTATTACAAAGAAGGTGACAAGGGCTCGTCCTTAGTGTGAAAGTGAGGGGCAGTTAGAGGTACTGGGGTGTGAGGAGGTAAGAAAAGGCAAGAGGGTGACTGTGAGCATGATGCATTTCAATGCAGAAGCACACTGGTGAAGCTGCAGCGTGAGGAGGGGAATGTGCAAGGGAACGTGTTATGTGAGTCGGTGAATGATGTAGCTCTTTGGAATTGGGTCCAAGGAGGGATGGAATCAACAGGAGCTGGATTTGTATCGGGCTTCATTGAATTTGGCACTAAATATAAGATGTACACCGTAGGGCTGGGCGGTATACTGGTTCAACCGGTATACCGAAGTGTGTGTGTGTGTGTGTGTGTGTGTGTGTGTGTGTGTGTGTGTGTGTGTGTGTGTGTGTGTGTGTGTGTGTGTGTGTGTGTGTGTGTGTGTGTGTGTGTGTGTGTGTGTGTGTGTGTGTGTGTGTGTGTTCACTGCTCGCTGGCCAGCCGTTTCTTCTTTTCGGTGTTAATTAATTAATGCTTTAACGCGGAAAAAAAAAATACGTGATACCGTGAAAACCACCAGAATCTTACAAAATACCGTGATATGAATTTTTGGTCATACCGCCCAGCCCGAATACACCTCTTCTTCTGCGTCTCGCCATACACAAACACGATCACACACCAGAAGCAGCAGCAGCAGCCCGTCCCTCCTCATTGCCGCCCCCTCCTCCTCCACTGACCTACTTCCCGGCGCTGGGGATGAGGCGATGATGTGGTGCGCTGAATGAGAAGTGGCAGCAGTATATCCCTTTATCCCTGCCTCCCTCCCTCACCGCCTTCATCTCTCTCTCCCTCTCTCCGCTCCGTCGCCCTCCAGACTCTTCAAACACACAGCAGCCAGCAGCCTATCCTCTCTGCTTCGGAGCGTGTGTGTGTGCGCGCGCTTGCATCCGAATGAGTGGGTGTGTCTGACTTTTTTAAATGTGCGAACACGCGACTCCATGGCTGTGCACAAACAATGCGTTTGTTGCAGAAGCATGCGTGCAGGGAATTCGTCGAAATGTGTCCCGCGTTTTCACGCTTTTCTGCAGGCGTGCACCTAAATTCTCGTCCGTCATGATGAGCAGATAGCAATGACAAACCTCCAAGCGCCTCTTCCTGCACCTCCCGCTCTGAAACACACAGATGTTTTTTAATTAGCTCCAGCCCGCAGAGATCCACAGGCTTTCACTCTGTGACAGATCCCTCTTCCTGTGACTTGTAAAACGGCCATGCATACATCTGCTTCCCGGTGATGAGCAGGGGGAAAAGTAAGGAAGTGTGTGTGTGTGTGTGTGTGTGTGTGTGTGTGTGTGTGTAGTTTTTCACGTTGTGAGCATCCGATGTGCGATGTTCATGTTTCGACTAAATCGGGAGGTCTTTGCAACGAAAATATTTTGGGAAGTAGCAGCACACGGTCACTGCAACCGGCTTTCGCTATCCGAAAGCACGAGCGCAGAGAGGCAAAGCAACAGAAGAGTGGGATACGTGGGATTAGGGATGGCAGGAGGACATGCAAGAAGTGGCGAGGAAAAAATGACAGATGTTACTGTCAGAGGCCTCATGTTGGAGGGAAATGTCACTCCATTCGCACTGAGAAGTGTTTGGATTCCTTGGTCAGTTTCCCCTGAGCAAGGGCTGGAAGACAGCCAGCAGAACTGGTGTTGAGTGAGGACTGGCCGCACGTGTGGAAGAGTGAAGATAGAAGCGCGCACACACACACACACACACATCGGACAGTAGGTTTAGGTTGTGTGTTTTTGCGCTGAATGGCTTTAAACTCCCGTAGAGCGGCCTCTGTTCCATTAGGCTCCACCAGCTGTCCACAGCGTCAATACTAAATCACCACAGTACAGATTTGTCACCAGCTCATACCTTATCTTAATTAAAGTAATAAAAATGGTGAAAAGCAGTCACTGACCGTCATAGGAAGAGCTTTTTCAAGTGTAAATGCAAGGAAAATAATCTCCATGATTTACCGTCTTGACGTGAGCTTCTTACTGTCATCACCGTTTCCTTTTTCCCCACTGACCCATGAATGCTCCTCTTTACATTCATTTGTGATCAGCATGCTTCAGCCACATCTGGTTTAATATACGTTAGCGTGGCGTCTCTGCAACTTATTGCGCAATACCTTGTGACAGTTGTCTTAAATTATTAGCACTGTCTGTTTTATTATTTAATTACGTCACTAAAAGTGCAAAATTGTTTGGTACGGTATACTCGCATGCTCATGAGCATTTTTAGTTTGGTTAAGTTGTCTCTCATGTCCACTCTGGCCTTCCTAAAATGATTCCAATGTAAGAGCTGGGGAACAAGATGTACAGTCCCTGTACTAGGCAACAATGCATTCCTATATTCAGCCAAAGCTAATATGAGGGTTTTTTAGCAGAGTTTGCAAAGTAAATCAGGAATGTTCAAAGTTAGTTATTTTCGTTACAAAATTCAGTTGGGGGAATAACAGATGGACTTTTTGTACTAAAAGGACTTAATTGTTATATCGTCCTACTCAGACTGCTGAAGTTTATTAATGTTAGCTTTAGCTGCATTTTTTACCACAACGAGGACTGTGGATTTTGTCTATAGTGTCTTTCATTAGTGTTTAAATGTCTCTTCACAGACAGTATGGACAAGAATTACAGCGACCAAAAATGTTTTGGGCAAGTGAGTGTTTTAAAGGAACAATATGTAATGTAATTTATTGAATCATAAACTGATCATGATATACCGTCAGACATTCAGGAAAAATTGAAATACTGGCAACAATGATACAACCCGAATGTTTTCCATAAATTTTCATTCCGGTGCGTAACGTCTGGTTTTGTTCTGGCCTGTGTGACGTTCGCACAGTGGCCATTTTGACAGCCATGGTTGCCACATATGAAACAAATTAGCACACAAACGGTGTGCTGCAGCCATGGAAGCAAGCAAACAAACAAACTGGATTATGGAGAGTAGCCTAAAATAGAGAAAAAACAAGTATCACTAGCTCGACATCAACGTCCGTACACAGCTGGGTTGTCAAGGCAGTCGGTATTTGAGACACACAGCCGGTGAAGTGATGCTGAATAGTGCTGGCTAACGGCGTAATGCTAACTCACGTTAACTGCTCTCAGTCACACGGGAGGAGTGGACTGGCCACGGCTGTTTACTACATCGGCAACAACCAGCGTGACAGAAATATACGTTTGACCTAAATTTACTCATTTTACAAATGCATCTTCATGATACATTGAAAAAATACTGCCGTTCAAATTGAGTACCTGAGTACTTGTTTCTCATGCTCATCCCGAGCTACTATATTTTTATCTATTTTATCGAATAGAAACGGAAGAGTTTATTACATTTATGTGACTGAATCACTGAATGTGTTCAAATTTTGCTAGCACTAGATTGCTAGGTAGATATTTCAGTGGAACGATGTAGCTATCGCTAGCTGGCTAGCCAGCAAAACAACAAAGAATGTTCTCTTTTACCTCATGTAACCTTTTCTAAATAATCCCTCTAACTGTTGGTTTAAAAATGTAGTGTTAATACCTTTTCATTATTTTAGTTCATACTCTGCTTGCACAAATACATAAGTATTTAATCAAATTAAGACTTATTATCTGATGCAGTTTCTGGTGCTCTGCACGGGTAACGGGGCACATACATTATGCACAGGGAATAGGAGGAGCAGGGGATTGGGGGATCAGTAGGGGCCCTACGCTCATTTTTGTCTGGAGCCCTGAAGCAGATTAATCCCTCTCTGATTTGGGAAGGGGGGTTCAGGGATTGTCACCTCGGTCGTCATAACACACGCGCTGGTGCAAGATGCCACACGTGCTATAATTGACACACTATGAAACGTATTTAAAGGTGATTATACAGAAGAATTTAAGATACAGTACTTGTCAGAAAATAAGCCCAGTGATGGCTGCACACTCCACAGGCATTTCCATGTGCGAAGAAGCCAAAGAAAAACCTTTGGTTGCTTTTCATTTAAAATAGCCTCCAGTTTTCATTTGTATCCGTGCACAACCCTGTTGCCTCGAGATGGATGGCAGATTCAAGGAGGGGGAAAAAGCAAGCTCCTGTCGAGGGCCCAGCGCATTCATTAAGAATTTACCATCCGGCTATTTTTAAACTGTGCAGGGAGAACACCTACGCTGAACGAATGTGTGCGAAAGAGCGATGGCGGAGAGTCGTGCTCGGTCGAGATGTAGTACATTGTGGCTTCTCGTGGAAACAGAAGTCATAAACTTTCACTGCCTTATTAAACAGATGGGTGCAAAGCTCTAGCCATTACTAAATGCTTGTTTGGTTATGTATAAATATCAATAAAAACACATTTGGGAGAGGACTGGATTTATTTGCCTTTTAAAATATTTGCTTCCGTGCTCTTGATGGCAACTTCCTGAAATAGTTTTAATTGTATTTCATATAAATAGCTCCAAAATGTATTTTCTTGGTCAACTTTTTGTGCTGGATTTGCGTGACGGTGGTATTTGCATAACAGACTTGAGGTCCATTCATTCACAAATGCAGTAAACTGCTGCATAAAGAACAGCTTTGGCAACTGTGCGAGTACGCTGTGGGTATGTGCTCACATTGTGTAAGTAAGAATGTGTGGAAAAGTGGTTGATAGGACATAATATGGTGTAAAGAGTGCATTATTCATACAGAATGAAGACTACCCATATCCTTTTCGTAGCATTGAGGAAATCCTCCAGGGTGTCTCGGCCTATTCAGTCCCCTGCTCCTGTTGTAGTGGGTGTCATGCACGACCGTCCGTACACACACACACACACACACACACACAGTGTCCACTCCATTGAAGGACTGAGGGCAGCTCTCGGTGCAAGGCTGCACAAACAACATGCTGCGAAGGCACCATTGTAGCTCATGGACAAGAGGTTTCTTTGTCCAGGCATAAGAGCAACCGATGTCAAGATGAGGATATGATGGTGGCCCATGCTGCCTCCCCGCCCTGGCACATAGTCAATGGAATTAAGACAATTTCGAAAGAGTAGATGAAATCAATGGTTGTCAGACATGACGGTGGTGTCATCTGTGGTTGTAGGTTCCTGTAGCTAAAGCATTTCGGCTTTACAGTGATCGCTTTTTAATTAGTCTGTATTTCCAGCACTGTAAAGTCTTGAGAAAATCCAAGCACGGAGATAAATTGCTTCACTTTCTGAGCACTACAAGCCATTTCTTTCCAAGGAAACATTGACCAGATACTGTGTGTGAGTGTGTGTGTAGACCGCACCAGTCCTTCATGAACTGAGTATAGTCTCTGTCGTGCTACATTGTGATTGAAAATCAGATAAATTATTTACCTTACAAGTGAAACTGTCATGCATTATGACATTAAACATGCTTGTCCAAATCTATTGCATGTCAGTGAGTACTTATTTTTGACACTGGGGAAGTCAAACCTAGGCCAGCTTGCATTGACAATGTCTCTGTAACCTTTTCTCTCTCTCTTCTCTCTCTTCTAGACCATGCCCCCTAGATAGCAGCCGCGTCCTCCTCTCCACTCCCCCTCCCTGCCCCTTGGCCCCTTCCTCTACCTTCCTGGTTCCGGGATCATCACTGCGACCTGTGTCACCACAGCCACCATGCCCCCCAGGAAGAGGACGCGGCCGGGCCTAGGCTTCCTGTGCTGCTTCGGCAGCAGCGAGCCTCCGGAGATCAACCTCAAGGACAGCGTGCCTCTGCAGCTGCTGGAGTTCAGTGCCCCCATGCCGCCCGCTGAGGAATTGCATGCACGTTTCTCCGAACTGGTGGTGAGTAAAGATGGAGTGGGGTAGTTGAATGGTATTTCAGAATGCCACTCAAAGCAAATGCTTGCCCCTAACAGATCTAACCAGTTAGGCCTAGATTTTGGCTGAAGTCTGAACATAGACCTCTTGGACTGGTGGTAAGGGCGTGTGTTATATATTTGAGGTTTAGGGCGTTTTCACACCTGCTTTGTTTAGTTCGGTTTAATTGAACCCTGGAGAGTTTACCCCCCTTAGTGGTGTTCTTTTAGGCAGTTGTGAACTCAGCAAACGCCCTCGGTGTGGACCAAAATAAGTGGACCAGGACTACCTCTTCAACATGGTCTCGGTCTGGTTGTTTTGGTGTGCACCAGAGTTACGAATTAACTTTGGTTTGGTACTGTTCTTCTGTGGTAATAACATGATTCAACCTCTATCTGATCCAACTGGAGGAAGCATTGCGCCTTCTTTGGATTAAACCAGCTATGGGAATGCACGCTTACTTCAGATGCACCTATGGCGACTACTGCATCATCACATTATTTTCCAGGCGCAGCCGCCCCCCATCATCATACTGTATCGTTGGCCTTAGGTGATCAATGCGAATTATATCATGGTAACAATAAATGCATAATAAATGAGTCAGTCCAATAGTATGTCTTACATGTGTACTAACTACCTGCTTGTTAGGATATTTTCGTTAATGCTTTCTGTAGGATCAGAACTGATGGTAGAACACTTTGTGGATAGTATAGAGCAGGGGTCGCCAATTGGTGGACCGTGGTCCGGATCCGGACCCAGACGCCGTTGTATCCGGACCCAGGACCTCAAATCGTTTTTATTTTGACAGAGCGCTTCTATTTTAACCGGAGCTGCGCAGCTTTTTCAGATTTTACGGCACTCGTTCAGCGATGCAGGAAACGCACCGACCAATGCGTTGTAAATCACAACACGTGATGCAGCTCACCGACTCAAATATGGGTATTCAGAGATGTACACACACCGGGGGAGAGACGAGGAAAGAGAAGGAAGAGCATGAGAATATTACGTGAGTCAGAGAAGATATTTCACATGACGTTCTCCAAAAAGAGAAAAGTGGTCAAAGAGACCAGAGTCTTGAACCAGGAATAAACTGACTCTTGTAGGTTGATTCTTCACACGGACAGTTTAAAACCAGTGTGTCTCACATGTTTAGAGACCGTGACGATAATTGAAAGCGGTAAATCAAGCGCCACTACGAAACAAAGCACAACTCTCTTGAACAAACGTACCCACTCGCATCTAAATGAAGACACAGAAAATAAACATAAGAGCCCAAAATGATCAGAATCCTAACACGTCAATTCACTTCACAACAAGGATGTTAACAGAGAGAATAGAGCTGACACATGTGGATTAATAACCACAGATAAAGATCATGCTCACTAATTTCTCTTTCTAGAAGATGAGAAAAATATAATGTGGCTTTTTTGACATCACTTCACACCTGAATGAACTGAATTTAAAGCTGCAGGACAATTCAGTGAAATACATTTTTTCGAAAATGAATTACTTTATTTTAAGATGCACATTTTTGAAAAGCTTTCTGTTATGTCAGTTATTCTTTAATCCAGCCCTTATTGTACTTGAAATTAGAAGAACATTTATTCATGCATTATTTATAATCCATCCAGTTGAATTTGAAAATTGAGAATAATAATTGTTAAAATATAATTGATGTGTACTTTCTTTATTTGATTTGACAGTTGTTGACTACACAGAGACGTTGTAGGCTAGGCTTCTTGAATATATTTATATATATATGGCACTAAATAGTGCAAGTTAGATATTATTGTAATGTTCCGGACCTTTGCCCGAGGAGATTTTCTCAATCTGGACCTTTTGGAATTTTAATTGAAGACCCCTGCTGTAGACCATGCGATTGTCATACAAGCATAAAGTTATGCAGTATTTATTGCTGCAACTTAGTTTTCTTTTTGCATTTTACATATAGCCTACATCAATCTGACAGTGGTGTTTCACCAAAGTGGCAAAAACATTATAAATGTTGCTGTTTTGCATATAATCCACACTGTAAACAGTGTTATTTTGCTTTTGACAGAAGCCATTTCACTGAATGGTGCACATTCTGTTTTACATGTATGACAGATGTCCACCAGTAAAATAAGCAACTCAGTCATTTTACTGTTAGTTTCAACTCCTTGGTCACTTTGTTAGGTACTATATAATCTAACACAATCCACTACAACAGCTCAGATATCAATGTTTAGTTTTTGTAAAAAAAAAACTTTCACAAAGGTGTTGATTCAACTATGTGTTTATTATTGACGTTGAAGTTTGCAGTGCTGTACATGCATCTATGCATGAAGTCATTCATTCACACATCGACACACACTTACGGAGTCAAACACATATTCATATCCTTTAATCCAGACCTCATTTCACTTTAAATGAGAATAACTGTTATTTATGTATTTCTATGTATTATTTATAATCCATCCAGTTGAATTTGAAAACTGACTAATAATTTGTTAAAATATAATTGATGTGTACTTTATTTGATTTGACAGTTGTTGACTACACAGAGACGTTGTTACTACTACTAGGCTTCTCGAATATATATATATATATATATATATAGCAGTAAATAGCGCGAGCTAGTTATTATTGTAATGTTTCGGACCTTTGCCCGAGGAGATTTTCTCGATCTGGACCTTTTGGAATTTTAGTTGAATACCCCTGGTATAGAGAGAGTAGCTGTTTTATGAGAACGTCCAACTTTATTGTGATGCAGTCCTGTGCTGTTTTGGATGCTGCACCTTTGAACAATCTCCAAAATGAGTCACCATAAAGAAATGCTGCTCATTAAAGTGAAAACACAAGTCAAAAATATGAAGTTGGCTCAAAACAACAATGTAAATCCTGGAATGTTCTTTTTCCTACTGCTGAGCAGTCCAATTATTTTCCCTTCTCTTGCGTGTTGTTCATTATCCTGACCAAACAGGATTAGGAGACGGGAATTGGAAGGGAATTGGGTCTTGTGGAGTGTGTCTTGATGGTTGGACGAGGCCCGCCCCATCCACATTCCACAAATTCAGAAGTTCATCCTTTCCACTACACAGCCCTTGTGCGACAGTTCCCATCTCGTGCACAGATCACACTTGTTGGCAGAGGTTGCTGGTCCCTCTGTACTGGTGCCAGACTGGCATGGCTGTTTTGGCATGTACCCATGTTGAGGAGAGGGATCAGGGCACAGCTGTCAGAATGGAGAAGTCTGCTGTGGTTTTCAGCTGCCATGCGAGCCGGATCTGGCGTGGAAGAACAGGCTTTTCTGTTTCTGTCTCGTCCACTCCGTTACTGTTTGGGTCCATCTCAACGCCTCTGCCATGCTCCCTCGACCTCTGAGTTTCTTCTTCCTCTGTCTCCTTCTCCCTCTCTCAACGATGTGTTCAGCAGTCAGGCTACAGGGCAGCTTCTGCCTCTTAGTCTTTGGGAGTGCTAAACTTCACCGTCTGCAGGATATATCACTCCTCCAACCGTCATCAATTCAGGAGATTAAGTAAAATTTGGGATCGGAAATTATTGGCTGTTATCAAGGCAGATGTTTTTCCATTGGGGATCCTTTCCCCGTCTTTCCTGCTAATTGACCTGGCTTGATCCGAAATTTGCTGTCTAGGCTCCATTATAATCCCTGGTATTGCACAAGCCCTTAAACCTCAGTAGCTGTGTATTTATTGGCTTGATGAGAGAAAATTTAGGATTGTTGCAATCAAGACATTGATCCCCTCAATCATGATTGAATGCCCCTCCAGCTGTGCAATAACTAAAGCTTACTTCTGGAAAATTAACAGGTTGTCATTTTACAAACTTGGTGCCCCAATGTGGTCTGAAAAAATGCCTACATGAAAAGTACATGGAGAAGAGTTTGGAAAAGCGAACAGAGACATGTATTACTGGGAGATAAGATACAAACATGGATTTCACATGGGAGTGCTAAGCCAAATCACACCAGTCCTCGCGGGTGAGAGGACTGAATGACACACAGTTTATTTTTGGGGGCAACGTCTGAGCATGCGATGGATGAAGCTGACAGACATATGCATGCGCTGGAGAAGAACCAAGAAGCAGACAGGTCCATCTGCGATTGTCAAACCTCTTGACTTGCCGTTTTTTTTCGACCCAGGAGAGAACGCGGATTTGGCTTTTTGTCATTGGATCTGGGCCCTTCCACATGTTGTGAATAGATTATTCTTCAGATGGTTGTTGGAGGGCCACACCTGTGGTGTCACTCAGATGTTTTGTCTCTGGGGTCGTGTCTGCATTACATTATGGTTCATCTTGTCTTTACTTTTCAGTATTGAATGTAGCACTCACAGATGAAACTCTTTGTGTGTGCTACAGCAATCATATCTGCTCTGTAAATCACTTCCTGTGTACTCCTTTGAGGAAGAATCTCTGAAACCAAAAGAACGCACGTTTTATATTTCGTGATGGCATCTCCTAATAATTAAAGGTGTAAGAAAATATCAGTATACCGGAGTACCATGATATGATTTTGGATACTGTACAGGTTCTCAAACGCTTTTGAATGAACAGTTTACCCAACGATTCATGGCTCAGATTGCACAGAAAGTGGTTACATTATGTTGGATGTTACAGTTCCACTGTTCTGATTGCATAAAAAAGTAAACTCTTTCTTTTAAGGCACATGACATTGTGTTCTTTATACTATGGCAGTTTTTTAATAAAAAAATTGGATTTGTAAAATCTCGAAATATCACCATGCTTGTTTACTTACTTATTGAATCGTAACCCCAGTATCGGTCCAAGCTAGGGGCTGTGCGAAAGTTCCCCCGAGCCTTGAGCCCACCTCGTGCCAATGCAGAGGAAATGCGTCCGGCGATATTTAAGTTAGAACATCACCATGACAGTTTGATTAATGTCTGATTTGATTGGCTGGGAATTTCACAAACTGCTTCTACCTAACTATGATCATCTGGCCAAGTTGTTGGTCCCCCACTTCTGTTTTACCGATCCAGCAGCCGACATGCTGATAAGTTTGACCAGCCGTCCAAAAATCAGTACAACCAGACCTCGAGCAGTCACTCTGTCTGGACACAGCACTGACATGAAGAGCCAATGTAGCGAGGTGAGGAGCTGTGCTACAGGGGGAGGAAATGAAGAAAAATAGAGAATAACATAACAGTGCGTTTCCATGGCCACAGGAGAAGGGATTATTGTTATGAAAGCCTTTCCCGAGGAGGCGAGTGAGACTCAATGGAGCCTCCGGTGTGGGAGCGACAGATCTTGGCCAAATGGAGGAGTAAACCGCCTCCACGTGTCCTCGCCTCCATAATGGGATCCTCCACTAGCCTCAGCCTACACTGTTAGCGGGAGAAAAGACTTTAGCTGACTCAAAATTGTTGGCCAGAAAATTCTTAACTCGTTCATTGTGCCATGATTGTAATATTAAGCCATATCAGCAAGTCCTGGTATCTCAAAACCGCGCTTTTCCTCACCTGCTTTCAACTCTCTGCTGCATCATACCTAAACATCGGAAGCATTCTCAAATGTTTAACCTTTGAGCAACCTCTACTAACTTCTCTGCTACTTCATGCAAAATACATGAGCATAGAATAAGTAATGGAGCAAAATAAATGAGTTATTGTCCTTGGTGTGTACCTGACAAAACTAAAATGACAGAATAAGCATGTGTGGGATCCATCTTTGGTTCCCTTGTGTAAACACTCCCTCTCCTCTGCCAAATGTGCAACAACTCATCCTGGACAAAGTTCTAAACCTGCTTCCAAGTCCCCCATCAACCCATATGAAAGCCTCCTGTGCCAACAACTGAACTTGACAACCCACTGCAAATTAACCTGGTAGGAATCGCCACTGATTTGGACACAGCGAACAAAGGCCAAATCAGAGGAGCTAATGGATCGCAGCAATTAAACTACACAGTTGCAGCTTGCTACAGAATTTCCTGATAGCAAATGTGCCGCCATTCTGGGTTTGTTTTTGGGGGGATTTGAGTGCATTTGAAACGGTTTCTTTCCATCAGCGTTTCAAGGCTTGCATGCATAGTTGATATATAGGCTGTGTGTGAAGTTTGGCAGTGCTTTCAAGAACAGGGACAGCTTTATTTTTGCTTCAAGGCAATAACATATTACCACCAAATGTGAAATTGCTCTCATATTTAGGTGGTTGAGAATGGTCTTGCTCAGCCGTTTTGGATGCACGTCTCACTGGTGGCAGTTTGGTTCTTCAAAAAGAAGGAAGTGTGAGTTTGTTTGGGGACAACTAGACATGCATTTCCAAGTTTCAGCTGATGGCGATGAACGCATTGCGCTTCCCGTTGAACGGTCGGCATATAGTCGCAATGTGTCGACGCATGCGCAATGAACGCAACTACGCAGTCCCAGTGAAGCGCTGCAGAGTAAAGTTTTTTAAAAAGAGACAAAGTAAATGATTTCAAAAATGCATTCCACCCATCTGTGTGTTGAGAGGAGCGAGGATATAATGTACAGTATATCTAGCCAGACTGGTGCAACTGAATCGGGTCTAATAGGCCAACATCTGGCAGGCACAGAGCAGGCAGACGTCAGATTAGTGTGTGTTTTCTCTGTCCTCTTTTTCTATCCGAAAAAGTGTTCCCTGTGTGGGAACCTCATTCTTTTTCTTTTCCTCTGTCTCGTAATTTGGGACAGTTTTAATCCAACCACTCTGGGCAGTGGTCCAGCTGTCCAGCGTCATGCGCTGCATCTGTGCCCCACAACCTTTTAATAGCGTCCACTCCCAAACACAGTCCAAACCGGCCTATTTCAAACATAAATCCTTTCCCAATGTTCCCTCCGGTTTGACTGTTGAGCCGGACGCCAATCAATAATGGGTAATGGGAGGGATTCTTCACCCTCCGAGCTGTGGCGAGCCAGTTTCCTCCACAGCTTACGCCCTGGGATGCGCCATTTTTCCTTTCCTTTCCATTTCCTTCCCTCCTTCCTTTACGCTTGTCCAACTGGCTTCACATTTCCAATGTTCTCTTCCTACTTCTGTTGTGACGCCAGCTCTCTCTGCCCTGAGCCAGCCTTATCATTAAAGTGGTCAAGCCTTGTTTGGATGAATGGAGAGGCAGTAGTGACTGACTCATCAAAGAGGATACTATGACTCATCTGAATGCTGCAAAGTGGTGTGAGCGCAGTGTGTGTGTGTGTGTGTGTGTGTGTGTGTATGTGTGATGATTTGGTATGGGACAGAGAATGGCTAATTCCATTCTCACCCTATTTTAAGAATAAGAAGTTGATCTTTGACCTTTTCTTGGTTGTGGTAAGTGATTCAGTCTTTGACTTGTGAGGCTGGGCCTGGCGTAGCACACACACACACACACACACATGTGTAAGAAAAGGATGTCATTCTTTGGACCACACGCATTTCCCATTTAGGTGGAGCCTCACACACTCTCAATCAGTTGTCACAGGGACACTTCCACTCCTCCGATCGTCACTCACACCTACTCACTCGCTGACCCCTCTTCCTCTTGTATATTTAGTTTCTCTCACATTTCGGTATTGGTTTGCCTCGCTTCCATATTTATGTCAAATGCACACACCTACACTTTTGCACCTCTCCACTCTACTTTGTACCCTCCACCTCCACTCCTGCAGTTCATATCTGTCTCAGTGCACTTGGAGTAGACATATAGTAGTCTAAAACAACAGAAGCAGGTATTTAGGTTTCGCCGCTCTGACTTAACTCCCATGAGTCATTGCGACTCAGCCCTTTCTCTTTCTTCACACTCTTTCCATATGGTGTAGATAAGTACTATACATCTCCTGTATTAATGCTGTATTATCTGGCTCATGTTATGTCATACAAATGAATTTATATAAATAAGCCTTGAATGGTGGCAAATGTGCTAAGATATCATCATCATCATAATCCCTGCGGGGTTTTGCTGTACATCATGTATTTGTTGCATAAGTATGCTCATCTTTAGCTCTAAGATCTCTGAGTGATTCCTGCTCTGAAATGTTAGCATTTAGAAGATTTGCCAAGCATTTTGGGAAACTCACTCATTTCAAGAGTGAGATGGCGGGTGTCTGTCAGTGTTTAGCCTAGCTTAGCATAAAGACTGAAGGCAAACCGCTAGCCTGGCTCTCCAAAAATGTGTCAAGGCGTCAAAAATGTAGACTTGCATTCTTTCTGTTGGCCATCAGGGGGCGACTCCTCCGGTTGCAAAAACAAACCTGATTGTATAGAAGTCTATGAGAAAATGACTCCACGTCTCTCTCGATTTATTACCTCAGTAAACATTGTAAACATGAGTTCATGTCTCAATCTCTAGTTTCAAGTCTTCTTCAATACAGCATGATGTTCATTTAGTACATTATGGTCCATTTAGAGTCAAATATACCATAAAGCAGGGGATGCTTTAGGGCGGGGCAACCTTATGATTGACAGGTCACAACCACGGCATTGTACGGTCTGGTAGTTGTCCATGTTTCCATCTTACAAATTCAACTCTTTCACAGTGTGTTTTCAGTTCATGAAAGTTGATTGTTGGCTAAAAAAAGTCGTATTCAGCGTTTGATCATATTTTGCTCCACTCTCTTGTGTCACTTCTGGTTATAAAAAATGCCAAACTCGAGGCCCCAAACCATTTGGTGACGGGACGGTGGCCACGTTAACTTTGTCTATAGTTGAGACAGAATGCAAAGTTAGCTTTCGACTCGTTACTTTTTCTTACAAAGTCCATGGAAAGATGTGAGTTGGTACATAGTCATGCTCAGTCTTGAGAAACTTAAGAACAATTTTGAATGACGGGGCAGTTCAGTCGGTCTGCAGCAGTCAAAGCTGCGACACACTTTTTAAATTTGTAACATTATTCAATAGGCAGCTGTGATCTCCGGGTGTGATTCACAATACATCATTGAATACACGCTGCCGAGATGAAAAGGGCTTTGACCAAAGACTCTGAAGTTTCTTTGTGGTTTCTATCTGCATTAGACCCCCTTGAACTTCACACCCTTCAGATTTTTCCCTCTTTTTGCCAAAGCCACAATAATGGTGCTACTGGTTATCTCACTGAAAGGACTGGCTGAGAGATGATGTCATCCTTCATAGTGTCCGATACTTGGAATGCGGGCCACCTCAGCCTACCCCGTCCAGCTGAATGGATGAAAACAAACTCTGTTAAATCTACTGGCCGGCTTTAAGGGGCCCCACCTCTGGCACTGGTAGCCATCTTCACTTTGGGGGGCCCAGGAGGCCCGGCATTTCTGTCTGACGTCATGGTAGCAAAACCATTATGATGAGATTAGTTTGAGCTTGAGCACAAAGCCCTTGTGCTATACAGCATCTCATCCTCTCCCCTATTTTTTTTTTTTTTTTTTGTGCTCCATTTACAGAACCACATCGCCCCCTCTTTCTGTCACCTTCATCCATCCCTCTCCTCCTCCCCTCCATCCCAAATGTATCCATCCCTTTTTTTTCCAAGACTTTGCTTTTCCTCCCTGGCTGGCACACAGATACTCATTTCCTGGCCTTATATGCATTTCAAAAGGTGCAGGAGGCTCCTTGTACCAAGCTGAAGAATTGAGCAGAGCAGCAGGGTGAATATTAAAACACCCCTCTTTGGTCTGTGGGGACCAGCTCTCGGTCAGACAGTGGGAAGGTTGGACAATCAAGGTTCCCTGTATAAACTCGCCGCGCTGCGCCGCTTGTAGCCAACACCGACACCACACAGCTGGAGGCCCAGGTCGTATTGCCGGGCCCGCTGGTGGGAAGGGAGTTACAGGAGAACCAGAACCAGGACTGCACGGGCAGACTGTCAGAGCCTGCTGCAGTGAAATGAGAGGTTTTCTAAAGGGAGCTTTGCGCTTGGAAACACTCCCACATTTGTACACAGGGACCGCTGAATGAAAGCTCCTCTGAGCTTTAATTGTTAAAAAATTTTGTTGATGAGATGTACGTAACTGTGATGTAATCTAATCGCAAATTGAATTGTTTGTGCAATGGTTTGAAAATATTGTGTCGATAAAACAGCCTCCCCCTGTTGTTGCAGGATGAACTGGACCTGACGGATAAGAACAGGGAGGCCATGTTCGCGCTGCCCGATGAGAAGAAATGGCAGATCTACTGCAGCAAGAAGAAGGTGAGTCGGTCCCTGCCATGCTTTACTCTACGTGCGCTCTAATCTCTGGCTGGCCCTCAGTTGACAGGCTGCCTGAACCCACAGTTTAGAGCACTGAATGCTGTTCAGGGACAGAACCCACTTTGATTCAGTTCAGCTATGCAGTCGGCCCCCTTTCCAGCTCCTCATTTTGTAAGCATGTGCCCATATGCCACAATATAGTTTCCATTCGTGCAATACGTGCACACATACATGCAAACAACTCAGTTTACAAAATGCACCCTCTAGCCCAGGGGTGTCAAACATACGGCCCGCGGGCCGGATCCGGCCCGCCACGTCATTTTATGTGGCCCGCGAATCCGCCAGAAAAAAAAAATATATATATATATATATTTTTTTTTTTTTACAAAAATTTAAAGTTAGATGTGAAAAGTGATGAGATGGCATGTTGTCTGTGTGCCGACATTAAAACTATCACAACAGGTGGACAGGAGATGCAACAGCCCATAAAGAGGATTTCCAACAAGTTTCTCAACATGCGTACTTCTCTGTACTGAAACGTCATCAGTCTCAGCCCAAGTACTGTTCCAATTCAAAGTTCACATCGAGCCAAGCACGGCCCTAATGCCCGGATGTGGCTCGCTCTGCCCATTTTACCCGGGATGCATCGGAGGTGACTTGTCTGTACTTGGGACAGCCAAATATCCCAGAATGCATTTTGCACCAGCAACAGGAAACAATGGCGGAGGAGAAATCACACAACTGGAAGTACGTGTTGTGGAAGTCACAGATATCCCGGGAAACTAAACTAACTATGTTAGGAGTACCATAGTTACATTTACACCGTCTTACATTTACAACCGGCCCTTTGAGGGCGACCGTGATGCTGATGTGGCCCCAGAGTGAAAATGAGTTTGACACCCCTGCTCTAGCCCCTCTATCTCCAAATCTCCCTCCCCCACTTTGGAGCAAGCAATTTTCTGTTTCAGTATTGTCAACATACCATGGGAGTACGAGAACATTCTGGTCAGCCCTCTCTTTCACCCCTATCCCCTCGCCAAAACATCTCTCGTTCTCTCCATACCCTTCAGCGTGTCTCTCCGCAGCAACTCCGGTCTCGCTTTGCGGTCAAATATCCAGCAGGAAATGACATTGTGCTCTGAGAAGAAGGGGGGAATTCAGCCACCCCTCTCTCTCGCTCAATAGCAAATTGAGAAAATAGTCAATTACCCTCCCGTGTTTCTTTGCTCATTTGTTTTTTGGCTGAGGGTTAGGGTTGAGAGTACGGCGAGGATGGGACCCCTCCTTTCTCTTTCCATGGCATGCAGGCTCAGTGATATGATAGACTCTGACTGTTTTTTTTAAAAAAGGAATAAAGACTATGTGCGTGTGTGCGCATAAAGGTTTGTACTTGTATTCAGGCCAGTATTGAGTTACGAGGAAAAAGAAGAGCAGTGGAACTGCGGTGTGTTTCGAGGGATGTCAAGGCGAGGATGGAAGCCAGAGCACCACACCAGTTTACAGTGAAATCCAATACGGGTCAAAAATAATACACAAGGAGGATGTAATCTTTATTTATGATAACCCGCGCAGTGTGCTGTTCCCTTTTGAATAAATTGCATAGTTTCAAAAGGGGATTGAATTGTTGGCAGAATGTGCATTTTGCACATGTGAACCCACATAAAAGGCACAAGTTCAATATTTCTCCAATATCAGTTATTCAGTATCTCACTGAAACAGACGTTTATGAGGACTCTTTGTGCTGTGGTTAGGAGGCAGTGGAAACCAACATTTTGGCACCAGCCAGGGCATGTTGGAACCAAAATGGTTTGCAGTGCGCGCCTAAGCCGAGTTCAGAGGTAGCATATATTAGTTTGTCGTTCCTGCCCCATCTCTCCCATCATCAGACATCATTTCCTCTGCGAGGTTAAGGTGAAAAAAACACAGCCGCATGTCCAGGCCAGGAAATGGAGAACAAAACCTCGGGCTACCAGTGCACAGCGGAAGGCTGGAGGAAAAACCAAACAAACCCCTCATTCATGGATAGATGCGGCGTAATGGAGAATGAACTGGCGTGCAATGTCGGAAAAAATAACCTGCATGTCTGTGAGTGAATGCTGTCCTCACATGCACACGCCCACGCAGACTTGAACATGCATATGTAGGAAAAGACGCAGGTCATTCAGATGTTACATACACACACACACACACACAGAGAAGTGTGTGTTCCTGAGAATTACAGCATGACAGTGATTTTGAATGAAGAGCAGAGGACAGCAGAACGTCCCTCAGCCGTTCCTGTTGGCGACAAACACTGGTTCCCTTTGTTTCCGCCAGCCTAGCGACGGCTCCAGTTGTTGTGGTTAGATAACTCTTTGGAGGGCATGACAA